>NC_080020.1:1578750-1892500 GCF_030020395.1 Manis pentadactyla
AACCCTGGGCAGTCTGTGTCATGCGTGCCACTGGGGGGGGCGGACACTGACTCACCAGGGATGGCACCCAAGTGATTCCTGTTGCTGTTGATTCATTAGGAGTCTGGTAACAAAGCAGGAGCCCAGCTGAGAAGTGAGAGGTCATTTGCAGAGCCAGTCAGAGCCCAGAGCTGCTGCCCAGGGCTGTGAGGGTGGAATGGGGCCCAGGTGTGGCTATTTTGGAAGGTCCTGGCCCTGAGCGCTCTGAAGGCAGGAGGCATTAACACCTGGCGAGGTGGCCTGGTCGCCTCTTTTGTAAGACGGGAGTTTGCACCTGGCCTGGGCATCCCGTGGCCGTGAGGCGAACTGGTGCCCGTTCAGCCCCGAGGCCCTCCGCCTGCACAGCCTCTCCTTCCCTGCCACCACTGGAGCCTTCCAGCCGCCACGGGAACCTTCCAGCCATGGCAAGGGCCTTGGAGTCCCAGGCTGTGGGGTCCCAGGCCGTGGCGGCTGCTGGGACGGGGCAGCGGCAGGCATGGGAGGCCACTGGGTGCTCTGGGCCCAGCAAGGGAACTTGCCTCAGCTGAGGGAACCCCTTCTGTGTGCACAGTGGGAACTAGCAGGTCAACGCAAATGAAAACTCAGCTCGGGACTGAAGACCAGCAGACGCTTGACTGCCATTAGTGAGACGCCCTAAATCAGACACCAGTGGGGCCCTAACCCAGCCTGTCTCTAGAATAGGCATTCATCATGGACGAGGAAGGGAGCAAAGGAGGGAGGGGCCTGAGACGCCAGGCGGCCTGGCAGAGGGTGGCTGCCCTGCAGGTGGAGAGGCAGGAGGCAAGGACGAGAGGGCCTGTGCCAGAGCAGACCAGTGTCCCGCTGGCAGGGGTGTCCGGGCTGTGCAGGGCAGCGAGGCCGCTGGAGGCAGGTCGGAGGCTGGCCCGGGGTCAGGGCGCAGAGGGCCTCTGGAGGCGGATGCTCAGCAGGGACGTGGAATGCCCACAGGGGTCCCGGGGCTGGGAAGTGGTGGAGCGCAAGGGGCTCAAGCGAGCTGCCGGGACGTTGGAGGACTGAGATCTCGTGGAAATGGAACCATGGGTCCCCTCTGAACTCTGTGCAGGATGATTAGAAAATATGGCTGGAGGGGACTTTGTCTTGAGAGAGCTCTTGACTGTCCCCCTCTCACCCTCTTCTGCCCTCACCCTCGTTGCTCTGCTGGGAAGACGCTTTGCCAGCCATCTGACCTGCTTCCTTCAGCTCCACACCCGGGTCCCTTTGTGCCACTGCAGGCGACGCCCAAGCACGTTTGCTGCCTGGGAACCGTGGGGGTCCTGCTCCCTCTTTCCCCTGCTGCACCCGCTCCGCAGTGCCTCGTGTGTGTGCTTGGCCATCTCCCCAAACCTTTGGGGGCCATTTGCCATGAAGTCGGCTCAGTGTCTACCAGGTCCAGGCAGAGGCTTTAGGTTGGCCGTGCTGCTGTGTTGGGGGCGGAGCAAAGGGTGGGGGCCTTACTCGGCTCATCCGACGAGTCCCTTCATGTTTTGCCTTCTCTCCAACACCCACAGAGCTCAGGTCTGGGCAGGGTGCTGTCCTGGGCTCTGGGGACTGCAGAGGTGGGGGCTCCGTTCTGCTTTCTCCCGGCCGCTGGGTCTCCAGGTAGCATCCAGGGAGCTTAACATCTGGTAACGGACAGAAGGCATTTCCCTGAATGACCCAGCAGGAAGCAGAGGGTGAGAAGTACACTACGCGGCGTCTAGATGGCCACGCTTTGGGAGTTCAAGGGAGGAGAGATCCATTATGCATGTTGGAATTGCACTCAAGTACAGGTTGTACTGGGAGATGATGAATAACCTATTCACTTCATAGTAATATAATAAATAAAATATTGTTGACGTGGCTGGCAATACTGTTTGGCTGCTGTGAAAAAGTCGGATGTAGAAATAACTAGGGGTTCAAAGAACCACAGGATCTAGAATGTTGGCAGCGCAGCAACCACGCTTGGAAAACATTCAGTTCCGCCTCCTCGTTTTGCAGATTTACAGAGAGATGCCTGGCTAGGTTCAGTCAGCTGTCCAGGACGGCAGAACTAGTCTGTGGCCAAGGTGGGGCCAGAGGCCAGGGCTGCCCACTCTCCGCTCACACTGCGGACGCTCCCGTGAGCGCCGTCCCGCCTCTGTGGAACAACTGCCCTAAAAGTACTCGTCCTGCTTGGGGTCTTTCTTACTGGAACACCTCCACAGCTTTTTGTCTGGTGTGCCGTGTGTGACAGGTCTGCTCGGGGACAGCACAGAGCGGGGAGCAGATGTGAAGGGCAGCAGTATGCACTGGTTTTAAAGTTTGTAAAAGAAATTGTTGACAAGTTCAAAGGAAAGGTCGGACTGCCTTTGACCCTGTCCCGGGGGCCGGGGCCCTGCTGTGCGCCCAGGTCCGCCCCGCTCTTCCCAGATGCCCCCCCATCTCCTCCCCGACTCAGCGGGCATCCGTCAGCACCTCTGCCGGTCAGTCTGGCCTTCTATTTGTCTTCCCGTCCGTTCTTTTTCCTCAGTCCCTGACTCCCACCTCCCAGGACTGCTTGATTTCTCTCTCATAACATTTTTACTTCTAACTTCCCTTCCAGTTTCAGCTGTCTCCTAGCAAAAGCCAGCCATGGCCCTGACCCTGAGCCCTGACATGTTTTCAGTCCGTCTCCAAGCTTCCGGCTCCATTTGGCCGGAGCCCCCAGCTCCCGCATCGCTGTGCACGACAGCTGAGCATGTGGGTCCATCTGGTCGCCCCCGGCAGACTGAGGGGGAGATTCCGCAGGGGCTCTAGTTGACTCCCTTGGGGGGTGGGCCATGGGTATAGAAAGGGCGTCTGCATGAGGCTGTATCATAGCAGCAGTGAAGCCACTGCCACACCGTCACGTATAGACCCTCTCTGCCAGGCACTGTTCCACAGCACTTCCCATATTTTATGTCACGCAGTCCTAACAGCAACTCTATTAGCTAAGAGCTATTTTTTCTTTTTCACAGGTAAGGAAGCCAAGCCTCAGTGGGACTGAGCAACACCCAAGTCCGCAGAGCTGGTAAGTGGAGAGCTGGGTTTGCGACCCAAGGGTGTCTAATGCCAAGTCTGGTGTGAATTGTGGGCACACACTGGCAGAGTGACCGAGTGATCTTCCTAACCTTGTATGTAGTCAGCATAAAGAGTGCGAGGCCTCTTCTGCCATCATTTCATCTCTAAATGTGTGGGATTTCTGCCTCTTTGGTCTGCTCTGTGCCATTACTACACAGCTGGTAGTGCTGAGGTTTTTCTTCCAGATTTTCCTTCGAAGACAAATCATTAATTGCCCTGCTTCTAAAACTTGTGTCATACACTTTGATCCCTGGCATCTGAATCGCCATTGAAAAGTCTCTTGGGATCGTTCCCCAGGAGATTCCAGTCCGGGTTCCCGCAGTGTAATCCACCGGCCGGTTTTCTTCCCCTTTGCGTCATGACTGGGTGGTGAGGGTTCCCTGGTGCTCCTAGAATCTACCTCCTGGCCCACAGGGACTGACCACACGGGCCTCCTTCTCCCCCACCCCCCAGTGCTGTCCGGCTCCCCTGATGGAATGGCTGGGCTCTAAAGCCCTTGTGTGCAAAGCCTCGGGCCACTCCAGCTTGCCCCACCCTCTGCCCGGCCTCTGTCCCACTTCCCTCCGGCTCCTGCCTCTGTGCTTTGCCCTCCCGGTCTCTGGCAGTCACAGGGGTGCAGACCAGGTCCCTTCCTCGGCTTGTCCTCGGGGCTGGCAGCACAGCCCCAGTCTCTCTCCCTGTCCTGTGAGGCTCCCTCCCTCTGGGTTCCTGTGCTTGACCCCCACCCCCCTGGGGTCTCCTCCTTGTCTCCTGTCCCTGCTGGGGGCCTCCTCAGACACCGTCCTCAGCCCCGGGGGAAAGCGGCTGCCCTGCATTCATCTTTAGCATGCACTTGGCCTCTTCTAGCTGCCTGTGTGGCTGCGACATGGATAACAGCCTTAGGGATTTTAAACATGTGAATATAGACTATTTTTAGAGCAATTTTAGGTTCACAGCAAAAGTGGGTGTGAAGCACAGTTTCCATGTACCCCCTGTCCTCCACGTGCACGGCCTCCCTGACTGGGCAGGCCTCCCAGATGGGATATTGGTCACAGCCGCTGACCTGGAAGGACAGGTGTCCATTGTGTACAGCTCACTTTTGCGGTGCTGTGCTCCGTGGCCATGGACAAGTGTATGATGACAGGCCTCTGCCACTGCAGTGTCATATGTAGCAGTTTCACTGCCCTAAACATCCTCATAAAGGAGGCCGGAGCGTGAACACACACAGTGCGGTTTTTACGGCACTGAAGCAACGATCTGAACCAAGGACGGTTGGACTGCGAAGGAGGGAGGGAATAGCCATTCTCCTTGGCAGGCCCCACGGAAGTTTGGTGGCCAAGTGAAACATTTGAAGTCTACATATTTGCAAAGGGTAAGGGCGTCGTGAGGCATGCGGGCCAAGAGGCCACGCTGAGCAGGGGTGCACAGGTGCCGATTCTGGGCATGTCCAAGGGCATGTGGAGCACGGTATGCTGGGGATGGTTGACAGCAAGGATTCTGCAGTCCCACGGCTGGAATGTGCATCTGGCCTCAGCATCGCTGTGTGATGTTGGCTGAGTTACCCTCTGGGAGCCTTGGCCTCAGTGTTGCTGTTAGAGACGCCCAGAGGGCTAAACGGGTGCATTTGTTCAGCCCAGGGCCTGGCCTGTGGTGTGGGGACCTCAATGTCAGCCAGTGGTGTCGGAGCAGAGGAGTTGCTGGGAATGGGACTCAGAAGGCGAGTTGTACAGGCTGTGGAGCCACACTGAGGAGTCCGGACTCTTATCCTTGAGGTCAGCGACTTTCGCGCTTCAGGGTGCCTGAGAATCACAGGAGAGTTTGTTAAAGTGCAGAGTTTCTTAGTCATTTTTCCCAGGGCGTCTGTTTCGGTTGGTCTGGGGCTGGCCCAGGAATCTGCATTTCTTACTGCACGCTCAGGAATGGTTCAGGTCACACTTTGGACTAGGTCATCGGGAGATTAGAAGGCTTCCGGTAATTTCTCTGCAAAATAAATCAGGAATTCGCAGACACAGAGACTGTAGAGAGAGGTGTGGGGCTTCCTTATGGCCAGGCCGGAAGTCCAGCTGGGGTCAGACCCTAGGCTCCCAGGCTCCGAACTGGGGCTCTTTCTGCTTCATTCAAACACCAACCACACAGTGAACGATGGCCCAGCTGGGCCCCTGGCTGCCGGGGTCAAGGTCTGGTCTGCCTGGCAAGTGTGCTTGGACAGGCTCGGATTCTATGAGGGGACCATGGCCCAGACGCGTCCGGGCAGCCCTGCCGTTCTAGGTGCCCCCTCCTTCTGCTCAGCCAGCCTCCCCCAAACACTTCATGGATGAGGAATCAAAATGCTTACAAGGGCCCAGGCGCTGGAACGGGACTCCGTGTAGCTCTAAGTGGCCACAGGTTTTCAGCAAGAGAGGCCAGGTGGCCTTTGAGCGGGGGGCGCTTTGCAGAAGAGCCTCAGGGGGGCTCCATGCTGCTCGGCCTCTGGCCTCCGGCCTCCGAGAGGCCTGGGGTTTTCTTCCCGCGGCCTGCCTGCCCTCTCTCGGACCCTGTAGCTACAACAACTTGTGTCCACCTCCCACACGGGGGCCCCTGGCCTGCTGGTGGCCCCGGCTAGTTCCCTGAACCACCAGCCAGCTCTCAGTGTCGTCAGGTTTACGGAGAGCCCTCCCCTCTCCCCTTCTAGAAGAGGCTCCTGACTTGCGCTGAGATCATAGCTGTCAGCGAGTCCTGGCCTAGGAGTCCCTGCCCTGACTTTCAGCTAACTTTTAAATCCCCTAAACCGGCCAGCCCCTTCTCATTTTTAAATACAAAAGCTTTGAGTGCTTGAATAGCCTGGGCCTTTCTTTGTGACTTTGTGGCTCTTCCTGGTAGAAGCATTTGAGAGCAAATTTGCAGAACTGGCTGGATGTGCCCCCGCCCCGCCCCGCCCCGGGCCTTTCATGTGGGATGTGAAAACCCCGGCAGAGCTTATAAACTAAGTTCTGAAGCAACGCCCTTCTGTGAAGGGGACAGGCCCACAGGCCCTGTTGGAGCTGGTCACCCTGCCAGGCTTGAAGTCTCCTGGATGCTCAGGGATTTGCAGAAATGACACACCGGGTGTCCCAGTGCCACAGCGGCAGCAGAAGCATGGACCCGGGCATTTCTGCGGTTTCCGGAGGGCGCTGGGGCAGCAGGGGCTGGGAAGGCTGGGGAGCCGGCCCCTCTCTGTTGGCTTTGACAGGGACGCACTGTCCCGGGAGGGATGTGGCCTCCCGTGCGCCCTGAAGCCGTGGCTTACATGCTTACAGGGTGACGTTAAATAAAAGCAGCTGGGTGCTTTCTGTGCATTATCTCAATCAGAGCCAGTGGGAGCTGCCCCAGCCCCATTTTGCACACAAAGGCCGTGTGACTGGCCCAGGGCAGGCGCCCAGCTGGGGCTCACCCCCTGTTGGCACCAGCCCCGCACTGGTGGTGCACCCGCGCCCAGGAGCCCACGCTGCGCTGCCTTCCCTGGAATTAGAGTCGGTTCATTACACCGAGTGACAAGGAGGTTGCTTGGTGACCTGAACCAACTGAACAGCATGAACTGTGGCTCGGCAGGTCACTCACGGTAAACCCGTCCCAGTCCTGGGCATGTGCAGTTTTGGACATTCCCAGAACTCATGGACTTACTTGGAAAGAAGCAGTAAGAGGGAATTAGAGCCAGAAGACAAAGTGCTAGAACTACATGTTGACTAGAGTGTGTCTACTTCGGTCTGTAGGTTTTGGGTTACACGTGCCTTGTGATCGCTGCTCTGCTGCCCTCTGAGGCTCGGCCCCAGCGACGCAGCTGTTCACACACCAGAAGGGGCGGTGCGTGGGGACACTGCCCGGGGGGGCCCAGGCGGATTCACCCCTGATGGTCTAACAGGTGGGTTTTGTATTCAGCATTCTGATGACTACAGGTTCCTACCGGGGACTCGTGTTCTGCTGGGTGATTTCAGCTGCGATCCCAGGAGCCTCATCCTTCTCAGACATCTCGAGGCACCTACTCCCTGCCCTCCCCCTGTAGTGTCCCTAAGGAGTGGACGCCCGTCAGGTCCGCAGTCTCCAAACCAATGCGCAGCAAAATCACCGGGAGAAACAGACAAAACGAACCCCAAACCAGCAGCCCCGCAGAAAGAGTCTCCCGTCCCACCAAGCCCAGATCTGACTTGGTAGAGAAATTGTATTTGGAAGGTCGCCCAGGTAATAATTCTGGCACACGGCCAGGTTTACGAAATCTTGGGTGAACTGTCTGGCCAAACAAAGAAATTCTAGTTTTTTATTTGCCAGCTTTTTAAATATTTGGTTCAAAACTTAGAACATGCTGATATTGCAGCGAACAAGAGGCGTGTTTCGTGATCACGGTGCCGTGTGGATGGAAAGTGGGAAGTCTCAGTAACGATGATAAATAACCAGGTGGGAACAGGGGTGAGTCACTTCACTTTCTGTGCCTCGGTTTCCCCATCTACAGAACGAAGGGCTCCTGTGTGGCTTGCAGGTTCCCTGCTGGGCCTGACATTCTGTGGTGGGAATTGCTGCCCCCTGGAAGGTGCCTGTACGTCTAGTGACTGAAATCACATTAACAAACATTAATTGAACAATCGCCATGTGCCCAAGAACTGAAATTCTTTGAAATATTGGTTCTGGGATGGAAAAAGAGGCAGGCAGGGGACAGATACCAGTGAAGAGCAATCAGTGGAGCTCAGCGACCAGGGATTTCTGCAGCCTGACTGCGCTGGTCCTCTCGTGTGGTTAAAGTGCAGGTTACAGCGAGCGACGGACGGAAAGCCGCGAGCAGGGGACCCGAGATGGTAACCGTGCTGCTCGCCCCCGGGATGGCAAACATTGCTCGTGATAAAAGCACTAACGGGTCAGGTGCTAATCTGGTGCTAAAACGCTGTCTCAGCAAACATGCCCTCTCAGAAGGGAAATACTGGCCATCTGACCGACAGGAACAGCTGGAGGCCCCTCTCTCCATCCAGATAGGAAGCAGGAAAAAATAAAAAACGAGGTGGTATGTTATGCGGAGGAAACGGGTGTGAGCTGCGCCCCTTAACGTTCTTGCTGCTGAAGGCTTGGGAGGGGAGGTAGTAAGACCTCCGATTGCAGGGCTCACGGTGGGTGTCACCAAACAGGGCGGGGAGAGGGGCAAAGGTGTGGTGTCACAGGCAGCACTTCCTGACGCAAATTCTACCCCTGCCTGCCGTGTGTTCTGGGCTTTCCATGAGATGCTGGGGTAAGTGGCCAGCTGGCAGAACTCACGAGCTGCTCTGGGCCATTAGTCACCCATTTGGCAAAGCCCAGCTGGTTTGGCTGGGGCGGCGGCTGACGGTGTTTGGGATGGGCGTGCTGGCTCATGGGCACAGGTTTCCTGGTACAGAGGACTGGGCAGTGCTACGTCGGCCGCTCCACACCTTCCCCCGCATCCTGCCACTGGCCTGTCTTCTGGGGTGGTGTGCGGTGAAGCAGGAGGGTGGGGTCCACCTAGTGCACCCTCACTTTGTCCTCACAGCAGCCCTCTGGGTTAGCCACTGTGATTCACAGCTCCCACAGGAGGCAGCTGGGCTCACAAAGTTCAGGGATCTGGCCCGAGACTGTAGACTCAGAGGAAGTGCTGGGAAGACATCAAAGGTGCGTGCTCGGGGGGCCACCTCCTGGGGCCGGCTCCAGGCACACAGCAGAACAGCCTAGGCCTGGAAGCAGCCAGAACCTTCTCTGGATACAACGGAAACCAGGAGCTGGGGAGGCCTGGCTGTCCAGGGCCTCTGAGAAGGGGGAAGGGGTGGGGTGGCCTGTGGGTAATTCTTCACCTGCTCGGCCTGTAGGCACTTGAGCGCGTGGGTCAGTCGCACAGGGAGGTCTGGGAGGGTCTGTTTGATCTGACTGGCCACAAATCCCCCAAGAGCTGAGTAAAAGCCCCTCGAGAAGGGCCCGAGTCACAAATACTGAGCAGTTCCAGAGGTAAGAAGAAGTAATAAACTGTTGAATTCTCCAAATTTATAAAGGGTGTTAGAAATACTCATTATTTTCCCTTAACGTATGTGGATTCATGATCTTTGAGGATTTAGGGATTGCAGTGTGACTCTGAGGTGAAGGAAGTATGCCGCGTGGAGTAGGCCCTCCGTCAACACCCCTCCAGTGAGCGATGGGAAGGGGGTGAAGCCAGCACTGTAAGGCGCCCCCTCCGTCACGGGACAAATGCAGAAGGCCCCCTAAAGCCTCAGAAAGGGGCTTTGAGAAACATGTTCTTTCCTTCTGTGCAGACCCTGAAGACCTGAGGTGACTTTCTCATGGTGCAATGCTGCGTACCACGGGCGTGTCAGGCTCTCATAAAGCAACCGTCTGTGAAGAAACGGGCTGGTGTAGTAGCGGTGGGAGGGAGATCTGCTTTTCCATTTTTTCCTGATGGACACGCCTCACATGGAGTCTCCCTCTGGTATCTCTGCAGGGATATAGACCCCAATAAAATGAATGGCCCGACATACCGGCGGCCTCGCTGAGCCCCAGACACATATTTAGAATTCCTCCGTCAACTGGGAGGCAGGCAAAGAAAGCCCCAAGCAAGAAAAGCAGACACTGGGCCCTTTTGAACATATTCTGGGTATTAAAAGAGCATTAAATGGGGAAGAGTATGTGAAAGCAGCGGCCAGAGGTTGTAGCTGAGTCCAGAGTGGCTGTTGCAGGAGACAGTGGCCGCAGGGCCAGGTTCGTGATGCGTCCCCTTAGGAGATATTTTCTAGACCAAGTGTCTAAAGTCCCCCTTGGTACCCGCCGTCGTCATATGCCGACTGAAGCCTTCTGTGGAGGAGGTGGGCTAGAGTTGCCTCCGGGCTTCCTCTGCTGTCCAGCTGAACGGGTCAGTGTCCCTGTTGTACCTGTTATTAAAATTTTTGAGTATCTCCCTCCATCACAGTCATATCCTCCGTCGTATTGATTCATGTCTCCAGCCGGGTCCCCCAGGCCTCCATCCTTCTCTGCCCTTAATCAGTGGCTTTGAAGAAATGGTAAAAATGCCGTGTAGGGAGGAGATAGGAGCTGGTTTCAGTCTTGTTCTTCACTTGGATGATTTCTCGGCTCTTGGCTTACCTTGACTTCTCTAGAGAGGCCTTCCCTGCCCCCTAGTCTCGATTAGGCCCCCTCCCACATGTACCCATAGCGCCAGCATTCCCCCCATTATGGCTCTCGTGTTCCGTTGTTTGTCCTTGTCCTCGGTGGACATCTGTCCTGTAAGGTGCACAGAGACAAGGCCTCATGGCCCTTGTTTGCCCCCGTATGCCAGGACTTAGCATCAAATAAGTTCAGTTAATATTTGTTGAATAATGGAATGAAATAGGTGTTGAATATGTCTTAGATGGCAGATGTGATACCTGTCCTCACGGGGGTCATTCTGGAGACGGGACAGTAAAAACATCACCATGTGTTAAGGGGCCAAGTGGCACATACACGAGGTGCTTCAGTGCCAGGGCTTATGGGGTGGGCCGGGTGGGGGGCAGTGTAATGGAATTGGGGGAGGCTTCCTCATGAAGGTGAGGTTGAAAATGGGAACTCGGGAGTTTGCCTAGTGGGGAGAAGCACTCCAAAAAGAGGGAGCTTCAGATAAAGGCTCAGGGTGACCCAGGAGACATGGCGAATTTGGAAGTGGCACTCATTCAAGTCAGCAGCAGAGCTTCAGGGAAGAAATAATGAAACTGCAGGCTAGAAAGGCAAGCAGCTCCCCTGAGGCATGCTGCAGGGGCTGGGCTCCAGCTTTTACGCAACGGGAAGCTTTTACAGGGCTTCAACAGGGGCAGTTACATTTTTCAAAAACCCATGGAGAATGGGTTGAACATCGGAACATCCTCGAAGTAGGGCTGTTTCTTGAAGGGCAGGTCCTTGAATGCCCTTGGAGTGCTGAGGGGGTGAGGGAGAGGAAATAGTTACAGATGATACGGGTGTTTCCACATGGGGGGTTGGAGTCTGTACCTGGACAGCCTGGAATGCAACGAGCTGTGATTTAAGGCTATTACACAACCTCTTTGTACATCAGTAACTGCATCTGTACATGTACGGACTGGACTAGAAGGTCCTCATGTCCCTGAATACAAACACTCTGTAACTCTATGGAATCATAAACTAATAAGATGAAATAATGTAGAAACTAAGGATATATTATTAGCTGGGATAGTGTGGTGGGGACACTTAAGTTGTAGAGAAATGAATATAAATAATGGCTTAAGAGCAATTCTTATGAAAAGACCTAGGATTTTTATTAGACTGTAAGTCAGTATGGCCAGCGTGTGGAAGGGGGGCTGGCCAAGAGGAACAGGATGGGGAGACAGAGGTCCCAGTGTGTGTACAGCCAGGGTGTACCCCAACTTGGAGGCTGTTTGTTCTGGGCTTCTGTTCTTCAGAGGGACCAGGATAATCAGAATGACCGAGCGGCCAGAATGGTGAGAAGTCTGATATCCAGATCATAGGAAAACTGAATAAAATAACTAGGAATATTTAGCCTGGAAAACAGAAAACTTAAGGAAAATATATTAACTACTTTCATGTATTTGAAAGGCTTCCATTTGGAAAAGGGGTTTGATTTTATTGGACTTTTGTGATTGGGTTTGGGACCAGCTACTGGAAGTTGCAAAGGCACTGTTTGGGTGGATACATGTCAGCAATCTATCCACTGAGTAGGTTTTCAAAAATGTAAGAGAGGTTTATAAGTTCAGCTCACTTACCATAAAAATCTTCATGGCGGGGGCGGGGCGGGGGAGGTGTGACATTTTGTTCAGGATTGTGTCAACGGTCCCTGTATAGTGCCTGGCACACAGCACTTGTTCAGCAAGTTCGTGTTAAATGAATAAGTGAAAAAGGTGGTTTTGAGTGAGCCGTGGACGCTTTCCTCTCTGACAGTGGAAACTGTCTCCATCCCCAGCACTTTCATTTATACAGTCCCTACCACACCATATCCTAATTTGCCCTTTCAGCGTCTCCTTTTCTAGCTAGACTGTGAGTTCCCTAAAATCAGGGATTGTGTTTTCAGTGTTTGGTCCAATTCCCAGCACATAGCAGGTGCTCAGTAGGTAGGGAGTAGGGAATCCTATACTTCATCATTCAAACCAGGATGCTTTAAGTGTAAAGGGGGTGCTGCCCAGTCAGGAGCCCGTACTACAGCATGGGCTGGCACCTTGCTGGGCAAACCAGGATGTACAGTCCCCTAATCAGCTTGCTGAATAAATACGAAGTGAAGGAGTTTGTGGAGTCAGCACGGCAGGCTGTCCAAAAGCTTTCCTTGTACTGAGGCTAAAAACTGCCCCTGGGGAATCGTTCCATCTGTTTGACTAGACATACAGAAGGCATCTAGACTTTCTTTCGTGTGGCATTGAACTATCTGAATTCATCTGCTGCTTTTCTTGGGCTGTGTTTTCTTTTCCAGCCTGAACATGCCCCGTTTGGAGTTCAGCCCTGCTGCACTTGGGATTCCCCGGCTCTGCACGGGTTTGCATTTGCAGGTCAGTTTGGGTGTTGCAGGCAGTGGTCCCACTAGCTGTGCAGCTCATCCTCTACTGGTCCACCCACACCTGTCTTCTCTTCACACCTCAAGTCCCGTGGCCCCCACCCTTTCCCCGCCCGCACAGCCTCGGCAGGTCTCTGGAAGCGGTTGGGACCACGGACAAGGGGGCGTTGGCAAGTTCTGAGCCAGCGTTCTGCAGCTCCACCTCACAGAAGCCTCGCTGCGGGTCCAGCCCCGACCCAGTGGCCTGGCTGTCGTCGGCGTGATCTGGCCTTGCTCCAGGATGCGACTGCCTGTGGCTCCTGTTCTGGTAACTGGGCTCGAGTGCCTGGGCAAGTTACCTGCAAGAGGCTCGCCTCGTTCTTACTCATCTGTCTCCCGCTTGCCCCGAGGATGGGGTCTTAGCCAGCACGCTGCTGCAAAGGTGTCCAATCCCTCAAGCATTTGTTGCGCCAGCCCCCGGCTCTCATTGCCTCCCTGCAAGACTGCCGTGTGGCTCCCTGACCTCAAGTGTGGCCTGGGGGGCTGTGCCTGCGAACTCGGGGGGCCTTCCCTGCCCCTGGAGGCCGTGGCCCAGGGCCAGCACTCGGGACTGGCTCCCTGGCCTTTACTCTTGAACTCATTGGTGGCCCTCTTTTGTGTTCCTAAAGCTTCCCTCTTTCTTCTCTTTTACTCCCATTGTTTTCCTATTTCTTTCTTTTAATTTTCTTTTCTCTAGTTAACTAATTGTCTCAAAGAATGCAGACAGCTCTCAGTTTTTCTGTGGCTGTTTGTTTTTATGGGGGGGAAAAAGGGGGAGAAAATTTTTAAGGATTCTAACCACCTTACAGTGAGGCCTGAGTTTTCTGCTTCCTTTGTTTGCATCTTATTTCCCCAGTGATCTGCGCTGGAAACTCAGCAATCTACCTGTAAATTGACCTGTCACTTCAAAAAATAGCTGAGAGATACTACATTTTGATGCTCCTATCCCCCCTAGCGGATAATGCTCGATATAATGTACAGCATCATTATAAAATTGCTAGAAAGCCCTGAAGAGGAACTGACCTTTTTCAAGTTAAGTCACTTATACCCTTGAGCCAAATGTTCCAAAAATTCTGGAATAAATGTCAAAGCCTCCAAAAGGTTAACAATCGCAACTGGGGAGTGAATTCTTTTCAGTAGAGGACGATGATCTTTCTCATAAGCCTCTAACACCAGGTTAATCAGCCCAACTGCATTTTTAGAAAAACAAAAGGGGGTGAGTTAGAGTTAATAAAAAATCATGCTATTTTTTCTTTCTTTCCCCCCAGTTTTATTGAGAAATAATTGACATGCATCACCGCATGAATGTAAGGCATATGGCACGATGGTTCGAGTTACATATATTGTGAAATGATGACTGCAGTCAGTGCAGCTAACGTTTGCCTTCTCGTGCAGATACAATAAATAAATAGAAAAAGAAAGGAAGCACAAAGAGGAAAATTTTTTTCTTCTTGTGATAAGAACTCTTACGGTTTACTCTCTGAACAACTGGCCCTGCTCCCACCCCTACCACTCTGGTAACTGCAGATCCACTGAGTTTGGTTTCCATTGTTTTATTTTTTTAGATTCCACATGTAAGTGAGACCACACAGTACTTGTCTCTCTCTGACTAATTTCACTGAGCATTATACCTTCAAGGTCCATCCCTGTTGCCACAAATGGTAGGATTTCCTCATTTTTTATGGCTGAATAGTATCTCATTAGTAGTCCATATATATATATATATACACCACAGTTTCTTTATCCATTCATCTACTAAGGGACACTAAAGTTGTTCCCACTTCTTGGCTATTATAAGTAATGCTGTTCTGAACATGGGGGTGCAGATATCTTTTTGAGTGTTTTCATTTCCTTTGGATATATTCTCAGAAATGGAATTGCTGGATTATACGGTATTTCTATTTCTAATTTTTTGAGGAAACTCCATCCTGCTTCCCACAGTGGCTGCACCAGTTTCCATCCCCACTGAGGGTGCACAGGGCGCCCTTTTCTCCATGTCCTCACCAGCATTTATCTCTTGTCTTTTTGATGGTGGCCATTCTAACGGGTGTGAGATGACATCTCATTGTGGTTTTGATTTGCATTTTCCTGAACAATAGTGATGTTAAGCATATTTTCATGTACCTGTTGTCCATTCATAGATCTTTGGAGAAATGTCTATTTTAGGTCCTTTGCCCATTTTTAAATTGGGTTATTTGTGGTGGTTGTTTTTTCGCTATTGAGTTGTATGAGTTCTTAATATATTTTGGATAATAACCTCTTATCAGACACATGTTTTGCAAATATTTTTTCCTATTCTGTAGGTTGTCTTTTCACTTTATTGATGGTTTCTTTTGCTGTGCAGAAGCTTTTTAGTTTGATGTAGTTACATTTGTTTATTTTATTAAAAAATTGATAAACATAATTTTCTTGCTTATGCTTTAGGTGTCATATCCAAAAAATCATTACTATGTCAAGGACCTTTATTCCTATGTTTTCTTCTAGCAGTTTCATGGATTCAGGTCTTACATTTAAGTCTTTAATCCATTTCAAGTTAATTTTTGTGAGTGGTGTAAAATGTGGGTCCAGTTCTATTCCATTACATGTGAATATCTAATTATCCCAGCACCAATTATTGAAGAGTGTGTCTTTTTTCAATGATTATTTTTGGCTCCCTTGTCAAATATTAGTTGACTGTGATTATGCTTGGGTTAATTTTTTGGGTTTTCAATTCTAAGTGTATATATGCCAATAGCATACTGCTTTGATGATGACCGTTTCATAGTATAGCTTGAAATCAGGAAATGTGATGCCTCCTGCTTTGTTCTTTCTCAGCATTTCTTTGGCTATTTGGAATCTTATGTGGTTCCATATAAATTTTTCTACTTCTGTGAAATACGCCATTGGAATCATGCTAGCAATTGTGTTGTCTCTATAGATATTGTTTATGAGTATATTCTCCCACACTATAGGTTGTCTTTCTGTTCTGCTGATGGTGTCCTTTGCTATACAGAAGCTTTTTAGTTTGATGTAGTCCCACTTGTTCATTTTTAATTTTGTTTCCCTTGCCCGAGGAGATGTGTCCAGGAAAAAAATTGCTCATGATTCTGTTCAAGAGATTTTTGCCTATGTTTTTTTCTAAGAGTTTATGGTTTTGTGACTTACATTCAGGTTTTTGATCCATTTTGAAATTACTTTTGTGTATGGGGTTACACAATAATCCAGTTTCATTCTTTTGCATGTAGGTGTTCAGTTTTGCCAACACCAGTTATTGAAGAGGCTGTCATTTCCCCATTGTATGTCCATGGCTCCTTTATTGTATATTAATTGACCATATATGCTTGGGTTTATCTGGGCTCTCTATTCTGTTCCATTGATCCATGTGTCTGTTCTTGTGCCAGTACCAAACTGTTTTGATTACTGTGGCTTTCTAGTAGAGCTTGAAGTCACGGAGCTTAATCCCCCCAATTTTGTTTTTCTTTCTTAGGATCATTTTGGCTATTTGGGGGCTTTTGTGGTTCCATATGAATTTTAAAACTATTTGTTCTAGTTCATTGAAAAATGCTGTTGGTATTTTGATAGGGATTGCATTGAATCTGTAGATTGCTTTAGGCAGGATGGCCATTTTGACAATGTTAATTCTTCCTAGCCATGAGCAAAGGATAGATTTTCATTTATTGGTGCCTTCTTAAATTTCTTGCATGAGTGCCTTATAGTTTTCAGAGTATAGGTCTTTTGCCTCCTTGGTTAGGTTTATTCCTAGGTACTTTATTCTTTTTCATGCAATTGTAAATGGAGTTGTTTTCCTGATTTCTCTTTCTGCCAGTTTGTTGTTAGTATATAGGAATGCAACAGACTTCTGTGTATTAATTTGGTATCCTGCAACTTTTCTGAATCCAGTTATTAGTTCTGATAGCTTTTTGGTGCATTCTTTAGGATTTTCTTTGTATAATATTTCATCTGCCAATAGTAACAGTTTAACTTCTTCCTTAGCAATCTGGATCCCCTTTATTTTTTTGTTTGTCTGACTGCTGTGACTAGGACCTCCAGTATTATGTTGAATAAAAGTGGTGAGAGGGAGACATCCTTGTCTTGTTCCTGATCTTGGAGGAAAAACTTTCAGCTTTTTGCCATTGAGTATGGTGTTGGCAGAGGGTTCTTCATATATGGCCTTTATTATGTTGAGGTATATACCTTCTGTACCCATTTTGTTGAGAGTTTTTATTATCAATGGATGTTCAGTTTTGTCAAATGTTTTTTTCAGCAACTATTGGGATAATCATGTAGTTTTTATCCTTTTTTTGTTAATGTGATATATGACATTGATTGATTTATGAATATTATAACCATCCTTGCATCCCTGGAATAAATAAATCATGATGAATGATCCTTTTGATGTGTTTTTTAATTCACTTCACTAATATTTTATTGAGGATTTTTGCATGTATGTTCATCAGGGATATTGGTCTATAATTTTCTTTTTTTGTAGTGTCTTTGCCTGGTTTTGGTATTAAAATGATACTGTCCTCAAGGATAATATTTTTAATGACTATTTTCTAGTACATTTCATTGAAACATCATTATTTATATTATTAATTCCCTATTGTTTCCCAGTTTTCTGTATTAAAAATAACTATATCTTTATGTGGAGTAACTGGAACGCTCATATACTTCTGGGGGAGGGGTATAAATTCATACAACTACTTTGGGGAAATGTTTGACTAATGTAGACTAATGTCAACTATATGCATATGCTACGACTTAGCAAGTCGTCTTCCAGGTATATACCCACAAAAATGTGTGTATATGTTCAAAAAAAGACAGGTACAAGAGTACTCATAGCTGTACTACTAGTTATGGCCCTAACTAGAGAAAACTCAGATATGCAATAATAATAGAATATGGTATATCCATTCAATGGAATACAATATAGAAACAAAAATGAACTAATTACAGTGATACCCAGCATTATGATGACTCTCACAAACATTGAGTGAGAAAAGCCAGACATAAAGAATACATAGAAAAGTGAGCACAATTAACTTATTCCATTAGGAATTAGACTTATGGATGCCCCTGGGGAAGGGGCAAAAGGAGTGTCCTGCTGGTGGGTTTCAGCCCCAGGCAAGTTCCCTTTGGATTCAATGAGACTAAAAATGAAACTGAATGTTCTTGGGGTGAAAGGGTTATACTCAACTTTATTCCCACGGTGGCAGGCCAGTCACTAGAATCCCATCCACTCAGAGTGAGTCTGCATGCAGCCAGCTGGTCTCTCTACTTCTGGGCCTCTCTGCCCCCTGCAGCTGTCTCAGTCTCTGTCCTCGGTGCTGCCACCACTCCCTCTCCTGCAGCTGTGCAGCCTTGCAGCCATGCCATGTGTCACCCAGAGCACTGGGTGGAACTCTTTATATAGAGTCAATAACAATGTATTGCCCACATGTGTGTGTAGTGAGCTAGCCGACCAGGACCAGGTGAGAATCCTGGCGACAGGAACCTTCACATTACCTACAAGGAGGTTCTGGGTTTGTTTCTGGGTTTGGATATTTATATGCACCCTTTATGAAAAGTCACTGAGCTGTACATTTGTGATCTGCATTTTTTTTGTATGTTCACTTCAATACATTTGACAAAAAGCTCACAGTCTTTTCACAGTCTTTCAAGGCAACTCTTGTTGCCTGCTTTTGACTGGGGAAATGTGGCCCAGAGAACTGTTCAGGCCTGAATTGTGTCTCCTTTTAATTGCTAAGTTGACACCCTAACTCCTAGTGCCCCCAAATGGGACAGTACTGGAGATAATTAAATTAAATGGGGTCTCCGGGTGGGCCCTACTCCAGCCTGGCTGGTGTTCTTGTAAGGACAGGAAGTTAGAATCCAGACAGAGAAACACACAAACCGAGGGCCGACCACGTGAACACAGCAGGGAGAGGCCTCAGGAGAAAACCAACCCTGCCGGTACCTCGATCCTGGACTCTAGTCCCCAGAACTGAGATAACAAGTTTCTGTCATTTAAGACACCTAGTCTGTGGTATTTTGTTATGGCAGCCCTAGTGACCAATGTAAGAATGGAGGTATTTTTTCCCCTCAATATCCAACAAGCATTAAACAGCTGAGCAGAACTTGAATATCTACCGTTATCAAACCTTACAGTCGTGGCGCTGCCCCCAGGTTTTCATCTTTCTCTGAGATTGATTGTTGGCAGCCAGGGAGCATGGTCTCCAGTGGACCAACCGCCGCTCTGAGGAGGAAGTGTTTCTGGGGAGCCAGGAGGCCACTCTCCAGGGAGGGCCAGAGCACCCTCTCCTCCCACCGGGTTGCTTGCTTGGGAGTGACGGCTGTCATATTCAGATGAGACACTTGCTGGTGGAAGATGAATTTTTCTCCATGCTCAGAACTTTCCAGTGGGCAGTGCTGTTCAGTAATTATTACTTGTCATTAGAAGTCATCTCATCTTTTGAAACATCCTGGGAAATGACTGAGTGAGAGTAATGCCATTTCCTGTTCCCCTTGTTACTTCCATCCCCTCAGGTTTGGTCTTCTGGGAGCTGAAACATTTTGTTTTTATGTTTATCTGTTCTCAGTGGTATTATAATGTTCACATTTTGTGGGCTTATCATATTAGAGCTTCCCCAGGATGTTAAAACATCTGCTTCTAATGGTCAAAAAGAAAAGAGAGGAAAAAAAACCACTTATTTGAATTTTAGTTCTAAATACAACAAAATAAACTCTATGTTGACCGGACCACCTTCTAGAATTTTCCTCATAAGCTAGTAGAATAAAGGGATGTGGAAGGAGATTTAAAATATGATTTAGGGAAGTCAGTCATCCCATGGTGTCTTAATTAACCCCACTTTGGAGGGTGTATACAATTTTAGTTCAGAAAATATTGGTTGAGAACCTACTCCTTGTTGGATATCATATCATGAGCAAAGCACAAGAAGTTCTATTCTGTCAAAAAATTATGTGCTTGTTGTGCAGATAAATAAATCTATAGCTCAGCTTATGATTTCCATCACTCCTGCCGAAAGAGTTCCCAGGATGTGGTGTGAAAGGGAGAGCCCAGGAGGGGACTGGGGGGCCCCCTTGAGTTGAAAGGTCAGAACTGAGAGAAGTCTTCAGAGTTCATACAGTAGAGCACAAGAGAGGAGATGGCTGCCTGTAAAGGCACCCCACAAATCTGCAGAGTGTCCCCCTTGAGAGGGAGCAGTGCCCGGTGCTAGCCTGGGGCTGGGGCAGGAGGAGTGCTCACACCAGCCAGCTGGGAAAGCTCATAGCACATGGGCACTGAATGGGGCATTCAGAAAAGCTCTCATCAGTAGGGGGGTAATTAGGTATGGGAGGGCTCTGCTCTGGTCCTAACAAATCTTAAAAGCAAGACCCCCCGATATCAAACCTTTCCAGTGAACATAACTGTGTAGCCGAACAAAGCATAAGAATATTTATAAATATATAAAAATATCCCAAAACACAGTAAAGATCACAATGTCTGGTGTCCATGAAAAAAACTGGACACACAAAGGAGCAGTAAAATACAAAATGCAGACAAAAGCCAATCAGCTGAAACTGACCCACGTTAAAATTGTGGAAAAGGATATTAAAACCATTATTATATATTCAAGAAGGTAATGAAGGCACAGCAAATATGACATACCAAAATCAAAGTTGTAGAAATGAAAACTACAGTGTCTGAGATGATGCAGATGCACTGATAGAATCAAAGGTAGATGACACATTGCAAAAGTAAAGTTTTAAATTTAAAGGCACAGAAATAAAGTATCTAAAGTAAAACACCATTGTCTGTCCACGCCACTAATGTGTTATTTTAGGTCCTTATTGCCTTTTGCACAGCTGATTCTGTCTGCCTTCTCTTCTCCCTGCCTCTAGTCTGGTGGGAGATCTAATCTATCCCCAAACAACTAACGCCATGACCTGTTACAAAGCCCACACCTGCTCATGTAACCACCCTGCCCACCCCCAGCATGCCCTGCTTTCCTGGCACACCTACTTGAGGGTGGGCCCAGTCCCCTTTGCAGGGCTGTCCTCCTGGCCCTGCCCTTCCTTCTTGCTCCCATGCTTATCCTCTATGTTTTGGTCAAATGGAATCAATTCCATGGGCTGTAGTCTCCGTTTCTAGTTCTCTGTAGGTGCTGTCCTTCATCAGTGTGGGTAGCACCACCTCCTCCAGGAAGTCTCCCTTGACTAATCTCCACCCTCACCCAGACTGGCCTAGATGTCCTATTTGATGCTTCAGACTCACCCTGTATCTTTTCAACCATAGTCCTTAAAACATTTCATTGTGATCTTTCCTAATTTCACTGCTTCACCAGGTGGACTTCCAGTCTCTAGCCCTGTGAGAACGTACATGTCTGTCGTTCAGCACCTGGGCTGTGGTTTTCTGTAGGGCGGCCCCAGTGAGCTAGTACAGGTCCTGATCCACTTGTGGACAAAGTATCGGCTTGTTTCTCTTGACGTCCTTATCATATATTCCAAAGCCTGTCACACAGTGGAGGCAAAATAAACATTTATGGAATCAATCTATTGAAAATGGGGAAATAAATTTGACATTGATAAAGAAATAAAATTAGTTTTGGGAGTTTTTTTGAGATGGTAAATTTGAATTTAGCTAACCTGTAGCAAGGAACCTTGTCATGAAGTAACTTGCAAGTCACAGATGTGCAGGAAAAATGGTTGGTGGGTGTGTAATAGGGTCACATAACAGTGTTGTGTGAAAGCTTTTCTTTGAGAACTGCAAAAGGCTGTGGCTTTTAGTTGGATCTGCTCACGGAGAGGAACCCGTGGGTGAGAGGCAGAGGCGGACAGCTCGCCGGGGCCCAGGGGGTCTTGCCGGCTGGCGGAGCCCCGGGTCTGCAGCCTGCACCCCCACTGAGAGGACTTGGCCGTGCTTACTCTGAAATGGCAGGTGCACCTGGGCTGCACCTTCTGGGATGTCAGCGGGGGTGGGGGATAGGGGAGAAGAAATGGCACATTTGAGGGGTAAGTAGGGTCATGCCATCCAAGTTTTATAGGACAGCCAGCATCTGGGCGAAAGGTGAATTCCGGGTTGATCAGACACCCAGACGTGTTCCATCCCATCTGACAATATCTGGGAACATCTGGGTAGCAAACCGTCTGGGAGAACCCCAGCCAGGAGCGGGCTTGGTCAGAGGGGAGCCAGTTAAGAGCTGCCCCGCCCCGCCGCTTGTGTGGGATTGGAAGAGGCCGGGTGTGGCTGGGGCCGTGGTCTAGCAGGTGTGTGTGCATGCGGTCCATGCACGGGCAGTCCCTGGCCACTGTGTGGGTCCCGGGAGACCACGTGCCAGGGCTTCTGGAGAGAGGAGAAGGCTCCCTTGGGACTGAAGAATGCCAGGCGACAGCCTGCCAGACCCACGGCGCTCAGTGTGCGGGGCCAGCCGCGCCTGTGCCCTGCTGGTGCCCTGCACTGCGATGGCAGCCAGTGACCACGGTAGGAGCATGTGTGCAGAGTAATCAGAGTCAGATCAGGCCGGGGGTGGATGTCTTGGCGGCCAAGGTGGCTGACAGGAATGAGAGTGGGAAGATAAGGTCAGGTGTCCGTTCTTAGGAGCCGACGCCGCCTGCAGGGAGCTCACTGGGAAGGAGGGCCTGTGGCCCCCAGCCGGCACGTCTCACTGCGGGTCCCTGGGGCCGCGGCTCAGCAGGCTTGAGAGGGTCCTGAGACCAGACTGAGCGAGGCTGCCATTCCTATTCACTCCTCCATTCGTTCTCGTTCGCTTGGCCAATGTTTATTGAATGCCTGTAATGCATGGATCAGGAACCACACTAGTTAGTGGGGGTTCAGTAGTAAACTTCTCGTCCAGTGGAGGGCACAGGGGAGATAGACAGGCTCTTGGCAATACAACAAAACAGGAGCTCTGACCGGGGAGGTGTGCTGGGCGACAGGAGCCCGCTGGGCCTGACGCCTCCCCAACCCCTGGAGGAGGCGATGTCCATAAAGAAAGGATGAGTGGGGTGGAGCCTTCCTGAGGGGCCCCTGGACCAGGCAGTGGCCAGAAGAGGAGTCGGTGGCTCAGAAAGCCTGGGCTGTTTCGTGGGAGAAGTGAGGCAGGAGAAGTCAACGAGGCCCGGTCCTGGTGGTGGGGACGGCCCGCCGGCAGGCTGCACCCCGGGGCCGAGGCTCAGCGCCTGAGCAGGGCGGGAGGAGAGGTGGGGAATCCTTCGCATGCTGAGAAGCGGCGAGGTACCCCCAGAGCACCCCGGGCGGCGAGGCCGGCGTGGACGCGGGTGGCCTGGCAGGGGGAAGAGCAGCAAGACGGCTGGAGGGGCCCCGGGAGGTGGTGGCGATGGGTCCCCAGGGCACCAGCTTTGAAGAGCAAGATCATGGTTAACCGTGTGAAAGGGGCTGAGACATCAGGTCAAATGACCCAAAAAATGCCCCTATGCAACATGGGGCTGGCTGGTGACCTCGGTGGGGCCAGAGCCGCCTGATAATTCAGGGCGGGGAGGGAGTAGAGATGAGTAAGAGGGGAGAAAATAGAGATGCAAATTTCTTAACTCTGGCTGTGGCGGCAAGAAAGAGATTGGACGGGGCCAGAGGGCATGGGCGTGAAGGGCAGAGACCCGCAGACTGGAACATGCCAGTGCTGTGGAGGGCTGGCCTTCCCAGCCAGGTGGGGTGATTCCAGCATTTAAGGGGTGGAAGGCTGCCCCACCCGAGGCAAGCCCGGACCGCCATCAGATGTGTGGCCCTGTGTGCTCTGTGCCCCTCCTCGTGTCCTGGCTGTGTGCCCTTCAGCAAGCCGCTTAAACTCTCGAGGCCTCAGTGTTTCATCAGCACCCATAGGACTTATCTCAGGGCTCTTTGAAAAATCAAACTCAGTAACGGCCCTAAAACGGCCAGCCCAGCACCCTTAGGAACATGCTGACGCGTGTCTGTCTTCGTGTGACTGCTTCAGGACAGAAGCCTGTCCGTGGGGGGACAGTGGCGGCCTCCACCAGTGCCCACCTCTATCTTGAATGGAGGGAGGACTCATTCTCTTTACTCTTCTAGGCCCTTTTCCTGGCACCAGAGGCCATGGGCAGCCTCCCTCTGCTCTCTGTGACCCCAGGTTGTCCTTGCTGCAGAGGGCTTCTGCCGGGACAGCGGCCGGGGGCATGCCAGCTGGAAGCCCAGCATGGAGAGCGGCTGCCTTTGTTTCCTCCGTGAGGGTCCGATGGGCCTGTTCCCACTGGCATCCATGGGCCTGGGAGGTGGCTGGGGACGGGCTGATGACCCAGTGCCCAGAGAAGGTAGGCTGTGGGTGGATAGGCAACCGAGTGGCCAGGCCAGGACTCAAAACTCAGGCCTCCTGACTCCTGGCCCAGGGCTTTTCTCCAAGCTCATCCGTAAACGATGAGGATTTCAGTGACCCGTCCACCTCCCGCCGGCCTCTCTGATTGATGCTCACTCACTCATCCAACGTGCACCGCACACCTCCTGTGAGCCAGGCAGGCCCTTTCTGGGCACTGGGGACCTATCAGCAAGACGGAAATAAATCCTTGCTCTTGGGGGGCTCACAGTTCAGTGAGGGGGGCCACTAATAAATATAATAAGTAAATGATAGCCATGGCCTCCACAGTGAATCCCCAGGGAACCTCTTAGTAGAATGCCTCTTGAATTATTAAAACCCAACTTCACAGAGTGTATGTATCACTTAATACAATGTTTTTCAGTCAGTGATTATATAGAAAAACATGTATATTTATGACCTCAGACTCCATACAACATTTAAACAAAGTGATTTGCAGGCATAATCTGGACATTCTGAATACAATTCATAGAAAGTGAGAATTTTTTTAAGGCACACAGAGGATCAGCACGGACCGTGGGACTTGGTGGTGAGTGGAGAGAAGAGGGCAGCCACCCCCAGACTCTGTTACAAAGTTACGCATTTTTTGGTGGTCAGGAAGCAAGGCTTGAAGCACTTTGCATCCTAACACAATGGCTGATCACTTACAGGCAGAGGTCCAGGTGTCTCACACTACGTCCATTACATCGTAGGCCATTGCTCAGAGGTTTCTGATTGACACATTATAACGTTTCCCAAATGAAGTCAACAGGGAAACAGAGTCCTGGTTAGTTTAGCACTGTTGTGCTGAAGGCTGATTTTCAAGTTTGTCCCTGATGTGAATTCCAAGGCCGGAAGGTGAAAGGGGTTATAAAATACCAGGGTCCTTTGTGCACTTTTGTTAGAGCAACGTCTGGCTGTGGCCTCAGCGTCCTGCTGGGTGACAGGTTCATTTTGTGGGGAGTTAGCAGAGAAAACAGTGCTTGAATCAAAGACATTTAGGTGGGAACTCCACTTATGACCCGTCCTCTGCTTAGGAAGCTTGTCTTGGTGACGGCACCATGGCTACTTGCAAAACAGCTCCGACAGGAAGCAAAACGATTGCCTTTTTGAGTTGGATGCCGTCTTTTGCTGGGAGAGGTGGCCCGGCCTCTGAGGTTTTTTTGAATGGTAGCTATGGAATGGTAGGAAGTCTCCCACAAAGGATTTCCTTTGGTCATTGCTGTTTTTTTGCTTAGGAAAAATGCCGCCGTGGAGGGACGGAATCTCCCTCTCTTTGTGAATTCTGTGACTCAGAGTTTAAGAGGCCAGCGACAGGATCTGGGCCACAGGCTGGCTTTCCTCCTTGCGTGGGGCCTGGCGACCCACCTGCCTGCCCCTTTAGGTGCTGGGACTGGAGCCCCATTTCTGTCCTGCTTTTATATTCGGTCCCAGGTCGGAAAGGTGTTTTCCTTGAGGTCAGGATCCCTACTAAGGGCAGTGCCTTGTGCTGGGATAAGCGACTCTTAGATCTTAGCTTCTGTAACGAGTTGAAGGGTCGGCCCCTCCCCCTCCTGCCAGTGATGGCGAGGGGGACTCTGTGTGCTCTGAGCACACCTGAGTGAATGCAGGGGGGTCAGTCAGTGTCCTCAGGGGCAGCACCAGCAGGCTGTGCACCCAGACAGGAGGGAGTACCCCTAAGGATCGGTGCTCGCAGCTGTGGAGCCTGGCAAGCCCAGAACACACAGGGAGGGCTGGCAGGCTGTTTGCTCCCCACTGCCCCGGCCCCCCTGTCCCCAGATGCACCTGTTGAAACCTTAATGCCCGGTGGGATGGCGCAGAATCGGGGGGGCCTTTGGGAGGTGATCAGGCCATGAGGGTGGAGCCCTTCTGAATGGGGTCAGTGCCCTTGTGAGCGAGGCTTGCAATCACTCCATGAGCTCCCTGTGTCCTGTGAGGACACGACGAGGTCTGCAGCCTAGAAGAGGGCCCTCACTTGACCGTGCCGGCACCCTGATCTCGGACTTCCAGCCTCTGGACTGTGAGAAATACGTTCCTGTTGTTCACAAGCCAGCCAGCCCGTGGTATTT
Organism: Manis pentadactyla; assembly: GCF_030020395.1. NCBI lineage: Eukaryota > Metazoa > Chordata > Mammalia > Pholidota > Manidae > Manis > Manis pentadactyla. The sequence goes on from NC_080020.1 coordinate 1,604,673, forward strand.
TGTTATAACAGCCGCAGTGAATTCAGGCACCCAGGAAGGGCCGATGCAGCGGCTCAGGTCCGTCCGTCTGCTGGTAGAGCTGCCCCAGTATTCCGCTCTGTTCGGGTGTTCTGCGGGCCCGGGGGGCCCGCCCACATTGTGGAGGGCGGTGTACCCGACTCAGAGACCACCAATTTAAATTGTGTCTCATGCAAACACTGTCACAGAAACATCCAGAATAGTTTTTGATTAAATATCTGGGCACTGGGCCCAGCCAAGGAGACACATAAAATTAACCCCTGCTGTGGAGTAGTGTCTGTGCCGTGTAGTCATGGATGCTGAGCAGTGAACACACACACGGACGGAATACCCCCCGTGTCGGGGGGAGGAAGAGCAAGCCGTGGGTGGGAGAGCATCTCTTTGCCCCTCTCCGCCTACGACCGGGGCTCCGTGAGTGATTAGGCACAACCTCGGCTTCGGAGCTTCGAAAAGCTGATGTCAGCCAGCTGCAGAACTTCCTGCCTCTGGACTTGTATAGGGACTGAAAAAACATTTAGCTATGTGAGTGTATGAAGCGTACACGCATGCACATGTGTGAGGCAGTGGAACAGAGAGTGCAGGTGGCGCGTGGACTATGTGCTGAGTCGGATGCACTGAGTTGGAATCTCAGCTTTCCGACTGACTTGCTGTGTAATGATGGGTGGGCTACTTAACCTCTGTGCACGGTCCCCTCATCCGTGAAACAGGGAAAAAACAGAATCCATACTTCGTGGGCTGAGAGGATTGAATAAGGTAGTAGCTGTGGCACAGAAGTCCTAGAAATGTCAATCATTTTTATCATCCCCATGTCAGTTGCTCACATACCCACATCATACGTGGTTATTTGTAAGCAAGGCAGCCTGCGCTTCTGGTACGTTAAGGCAGAGAGGGGGTCTCACCGCCGGACTTGCCCTGGGCTGTTGTGGGGCCTGTGCTGCTTGGTGCCTCCTGGGAAGGCGTGCTCTGGGCACTTCACTGATGCAACCCGCTGGACGGGACCCAGGTGCCATCTGCTCTAACTTACACTGTGTTTGGTGAGCTGCTGCAGCCCGACGCTGGTAGGACCCTGGAATCAAGGCGGCGTTTTGGATCCGTAGGATCACCTGCCGGCCTGCAGCCTCTGCCAGGGGCAGGGAGAGCCAGAGGGCTCCCCCCGAGCTCACTCGCACCGTCCGTGAGCGCGTCGCCGGCCACCTGAGGCTCAGGTGTGCCCGGGGCTGCTGGGGCCGCAGTGCGGGCAATGACAGCTGGTGGGCTCCGGCACTTTCTCCTGATAAATGGCTTCACAGATGTCGGCAGCTTCATGCTCAATTAATCTCAGTTGAATTGATCATCCAGATATAAAGAAAACCATTAGCAATAAAGCAAAACTTCCCAAAGAGCTTTTGTGAGGAGGAGGGAAGGAAGTGAATTGGTTTTTGAAAGAAATTAAGATGATGAACTGCATCTGAGAAGAGCACAGCGCGGACCTTCTCTACCCAGCAGATTCGGCCCCAGGGGGTGGGGGGATAAAGTGATTTTTTTTCACCTGTTCATCTCAGGAATCATTAAAAGGAAATAAGCACATAGAAAGCCTATGATGTGCCAGGCTTCACTGGAAGTGGAGAAACCTGGCGCGCACTGAACCAACTCGCCTCGGTCTGCGGCGGCGCGGTGGGGGGGCAGCACCCTTTCTATCCATTTCTCATCCATTACGGGTGAGATTACACAAAGACTTAAAGGAACTTGGCTAGCACGGCGGGGAGCCGAGCAGAGACCCAGAGCTTGTGCTCTTGGGCATTTGCCACACGTGTGACATTACTCGGTTCCTTTCAGGACCTTGACTCTCCAACTGGGCCGATCCCCGGGCCCCACTTGTGGTTCAAGGGCTCATCGCCTTGTTCCTGGGATCTTACAGTCATGTTGGTAACAGCACATGTCTGTCTTCGAGAAGGGGGCTGCCAGTACAGTGGGATGCGAATCCGTCTGCGAAAACCACAGCAGCGACTACTGAGGAGCAGACAGGAAATCACTCGCAGTCCACTGCTTACCATCGCCCTTCTCGGCATTTCGGTGTCTGTCCTTCTAGACGTTTTCCTACGCGCATCCTTTCCTTTCAAGCAACACTGGGCACGTAGGCTGCATGCTGCTTTGTGATTTAATTTTTCTTCAATACAGTAGAGTATTTTACATTTAAATAAAATACATGTCTGTGACATGACTTTTAATTCTTAAAAGGTATTCTACCATATGGATACAATTAGTTCAACAAATCCTTTCTGTTTAGACAAGTAATGTGCTTGCAAAGTTTGAAATTAGAAAGAAGTATACTATGCACAGCCTTGTAGCTCAACCTGTATGCACATTAAAACTTTTTTATTAATTAAATCATTGTCAATTAGTATTAATATTGTTATTACTTAACCATTACAAATTTCTGTTCATTCAAGAGGTTTATTTACAAATCACCCACTTTTCATTTCAAGACACCTATTGATGGAGACAGTCACTGGGAACAGTAATTAAGTTCTGTACTTTTCACTAGCACGTATCATGGTTTCATTACAACTGTCGTGAATTGTGTTTTAACTTTTTAGAAGATAACTGATGACACGTGAATAAAACATAGAAAGTGGCACGTCCTGGACCGGCTCTCTGGGCCTGCAGGTCCTCCGGTGAGGGGTCTGGGTGGTGGGCCGGGTACCGTCGGTCTGTTTCTGCAGGTTCTGGTTAGCAGCTCAGGATCCAAACAATGCCCCGGCCTGTGCCTCTGCCCTTCCTGTGGCTCAGGCCCTATTAGCCTCCTATCTGGCCACCTTCCTCCCGGGGCTTCCTTTCTCCAAGTCTGTTTGCACACTGCTGTGGAAGTTAGCTGATCCAGTCTGATGTTGCTCGGATATCCGAAAACCTTCAGAAAGGGTTCTCATCGAAGATTAAGGGATTAAAGTGCGACGGACGGTTCAGCCCCGGTATCAAAGTGCAGACTGCCCCTCAGCCTGGTGCTGGCCAGCGCCCTGCCCTCTGCTTTGCCTGTGGGCAGCGGAAGCGCCTCCATACTGCTGGGGGGCCTCCTGCTTCCCAGCCCCCTTTCTAGAAGGTTCGGTTTAGGCCTCTGGGTGGCAGCTATTCCGCCATGGGGTGAGAGGCACCTGTCCCCTCCCCTGTGCCCACCTGCCCTCAGGCCGCTGCCCTTCTGGGCCAAGGGGTTGGATGCCCAGAGGGGTTGGATAGTCTGCGCACAGATGCGTGTTTTCAGTGCCTCGTTAAGAACGGTGTTCTTCCCCCAAAAGTACCTCTAATTGGGGAAGCAACAGTGGCTGGAACTCACAGCCAGATCAAGGGACAGCTTGAGTCGTTTTCTCCAGAAAAGTGCTTGTGAGGAATTTTACTCTTAGGATGTGATGTGAATGGAATGAGCGTGAGCTTGCAGATGAAGCGAGCTTGCAGGCTGTTGCTTAGGGACGCCTGGCGTCGCAGGAGTGGGTGGCTTACCACAAGCGCACGTTGTGAATGGCTTTATCCACAAAGTGGTCATTCTCCTTCCTTCCCTTCGAAAGTCACGTGTGTCTGTGTGCCTGGAAATGCGGGCAGCATCAGGTGCTCCCGTGGTTTGGTCCAAGGCACGGCAGCTTCTACATGGGGGCAACTGAATGGAAAGGCAGAGATGCTTAGTGACTGGGCGGCGTCCCAGGGGCCTGCGGTGACACGCAGCACTTGGAGCACGGAGACAGGGGCTGATGACCTGGTCCTTTAACTGGTGTTTCTTCTATAAATGCTTTCAGTTTGCCTGATGCTTAAGTGCACAGAACACTGTTATTTACATAAGCTCATTTTTGCTCTGGGAAATGGATACAGAGAAGTTAAGAAGCTGGCCCAAGGTCACACGGTAAGTGGTCAGATTAGACCCGATGACTTTTGGTCCAGCTTTTTCCAGTCATGTATATCTTCTGGGAAGAGATATTTTGGTGCAGTTTTTCAAACTGCCTTTATGTGCAACTTGCTTGCATTTTATGGAATTGCTAGCTAGAAACATAAGATCACGTTTCCAGGGTGAGCCCTAAGCTCCACCCTGCCCCAGTGCAGGGGGAGGGAGTGGGCATCTTATTATGTGATGTGACCCAGGCATCGGGACCCAAAGCACAAACACTGGGGCTTGGTTTCTTCAAAGTGCCCTCAGCTGCCCTTGTAGGGCCATTGATGGCCTCTGAGCAGGTGGTTCTCCATCCTGAAGGGCTAGGGTTTGTCGCAGTTCAGGAGAATTTGGGAGGCTTTCCCAGGAGATGGGAGAACGAGGCAGAATGGATTTTCCCATAATGCCCTTGCACTGTGTTCCTCTTTCTCACCTTTGGTAGCCAGACAATATCTGTTCAGAACAAAGCAGCAACCATGTGGTATCATCTTATAGGCAATAGTGCAGTTAACTGGGGGCACATTTTAACCTCTTCTGTGTGTCGATATCTTGTTTTCCCTCTAGACTGGTATAGAATGTCAAAAAGAAAAAAACTGACAGTGAGGAAAAGGTTGACCTAAAAGGGCTCTACAGTTACTGTCCTAAACATTATTTGGCAAGAGGGTGACAGTCTCAGAGACGAGCAAAAGAAAGACTATCCAGATGCTTGACCGCTGGGACTGACCTTTGGAAGAGACTCCACGTGGAAGTGGGGCTCAGCGGCATTTTCCCACATCACCTGGTTCTCTTGGGGGGCTCCTTTCCACACCTCTGCTTCACTAGCTCACATCAAAGCTCACCTGCCGCGGCAGCTGCATGGGGAGGCTATTGCTGGCGAGGGGAATCGAGTCCAGTGGTGTGGGCGGCGAGACTCAAGCTTTGGGGAACAATAAGGTTGATGTGCTTGGCTAAAAATGTGTCCCGTGTCTGGCGGGTGTAAATTCAGACCATAAATCTGCCGATGTCACTGGCGAATGTCAGTCCTCTCCTTGCTGCTTTATGACCTGGCAGCAGAGCTCCTGAAGTGTCGCTCTTTAACTTGCGGTAACGGCCAGCAGTGGGTGATGCTGATGAGAGCACCTGGGAAGCCTGGGCTCCGGGATTGGTGGACGCTGGGAAACTCCGCGGGAGCTTTGTCAAACAGTCAGCTGGGAGTCTCTGAGCCTTTAGCAATTGCTCTTTTTTCTTTGACAGTGAGGAGGGAGGCAAGACCCTCAATGAGGATTCTAGATAGCTGATCATAAGGAAGGATGCTGTTTGGAAACTGGGGGTAGGAAATTGGCTTTAAATTGATACTACTTCTGAAAATGCAGAAGTCCAAAATGCAAGACTGAAAATTTAAAAATTGGGTTGCCTTTTGGGTATTAATTATATACCCAAGGTTATATACCAAAATGATATACTTCTTTTTGATTGAATATATCACTGTGTATCCTTATATATTTACCAAGTACTTGACAAGGGCCAGCCACTATGTAGGGCACTAAAAATGGTGGATTTTCTCTGATACTTGGAAGCAGGGAGGGACACCACTTGTGAACTTTCTGCCTCTATTCAATTTGCCAGCAGAGCGAATTGCTGCGAGCTAGTAAAACAGACTCAGTAAAACAGAGCCTGTGCTCTTTTTCCTTCCCTGTCCTCCATGACAGAGAGTGTGACTAGTGAACACATAGAAGGCAGGCTCCAGAAAGTTCTAGAGTATGGGAGGCACCGTCCATCCATCAGTCTGAGCCGAACGCTTGTCAGTGCCTTGAACAGCCTGTCAGGAGATTCTGACACTTTTAACTTTGAATTAATTAAACATTGATGATTTCTTTTAAAAACTAAGGAAGCTTGCAAAAAAGGATATCAAAATAAGTTTGAGTGAAATACAAGTGGAACATTCACACCAAAGAAAATGAGTCTGTGGATATGCTAATTGTAAGTAATTTTCCTTGATTGAGGCTTAAATTTGGCTCCAGCCCAATGGAAGCCCAGATAAAAGGGAAATAGGACAAGACCTAAGTTCTTGACAGCTCCTTGGAGGAGACAGATCTGATCAAGCACCAAACCCCAAGAAGGACCAGTATGGGGTTTTACAGAGGCAACACTAGTCACCCTACTTTACACAATAAACGTCCATACAGTTATAGGATCATTAAGTACCAAGAGATGTACAAAGTAGCGTCTCGTTGCTGGTACATGCAGGGTGTGGTTGGGGGTGAGGAGCCTCCAGTGGGACCAAACGGGGGGAGCCAGGAGCCAAGCACCAAAGGGAGAATGACTCCAAAGGCTGTGCTTCCTGCGGCCTGCATGTCTGCGTCTCCCTAAAATTCATACGGTGAGATCCGAAACCCCTAAGATGATGGTCCTGGGGGGCGGAGACTTCGGGACGTCCTCGGGTCATGAGGGTGGGGCCCTCCTGAAAGGGATTAGTGCCGTACAAGAGAGGCCCCAGGGAACTTCCTAGCGGGTTTAATCTGACCCCTTACCGTGTGACCTTGGGCCGCTTTTGTTTTACCATCAGAATAGAGACACGCAGGGAAAACGTTCTGGAGGATAGCAAAGGCCAGGGGCGGAGACGCTGCCGTCAGGGCTGCCCTGCCCCGAGGTCCCCGTGCTGACCGTCCTGCGGAGCCTGTGTGGCAGGTGGCCCTTTGCCCGGGCACCCTGTGGCTCTCCTTCCTTCCGCCTTTAGTGCAAAGGCAAGGCTGTCCTAAGGCACAGCGGCCCGTTTACCTTGGCCTGTGGGGCGGAGAGGACTGGTGCGGCAGGCAGGTGGGTAGCAAAGGACCACTGGCCCAGTGCCACAGTCACATTGAGACTTCGGGCTGCAAGTGAAGAGATACCCTCTGAACCAAAGACTCTGACAGGAGACCCAGTTAATATCCGTCAGGGGGAGAGACATGTTGATGCTGTCCTAGGAAAACCGGGTCGTATGGCCACAGTCCTTTTGCTGTTGCTGGGTAGAAAATGGTGATGTTTGTGGCTCCTGCAACTTGCCTTCCTTTTTAATATTCAGGAGCCCCCATCACTGCTGCCTCCCAGTGGCCTCTCAGCCTACACTTCACTTTTTTCAGGGAAATATATTTAGAAGCTATGTGCCTGTCTCTCCCTGGGGAGCCTACACTTTACTTTTTTCAGGGAAATATGTTTAGAAGCTATGGGAAATCAACCAGTCAAACTTGATTGGGCACCTGGCATGTGCCAGACATTCACTGAGCAGAAAGGTAACAGCGGTTCGTACCCCAGATGGCGTCGAGAAGCCTGAGATACTGTGCGTTGAGCCCTTAGCACAGTGCCTGGCGCGTGGTAAGCCCTGTTTTTTGGGTTATTATTTTAATTATCATTGTAATCATTACACAGCAATACATATTCATAAGACAAGATCCTTGTTTCCAAAATCCTGGCGATGGTGATGAGGCATGTGGAAGCAAACACTTAGATGTACTGGTGATAAAAGTATCTAAAAAATGATAAAATGCCAGCCCTCCAGAACACCGAGGGTGTGACTCACTGCGCCTACAGGTGGAGTCAGTGTGGGCAGAGGCGGCAACTACCTTGCACGCCTGCAAAAGGCCTGGAAGCTTCCTGGATGGAAATTCCTTCTGTTTAGACATTTGGTCTCATTTTATGTGGAGAGAAATCTTCTACTTCAAAGGAGATCCAGTATGTAGATATTTGCATTTTATAACAGTATAAAAGGAGAGTGATTGTGGTGATTTAAAAATTAATACACCCTTGGGGTTAAGAGCTTGGGTCCCGGAGCTGGAGCCTGGTGTGGATTCTGGTCCCACTCTTATGGGGACTGTGGCTTCAGGCAGGCGGCTGAGTCTCTTAGGCTCACAGTTCCCACATCTGCGAGGAAGTGGTATTGGTAAGACTTCCCTGAAGGAGCTCCCGTAAGGGTGAAATGAATGAACCTGCGGGAAGTGCCCAGGGAACCTGGCGCGTGTTGACAGCCCCCACACGTGTCACCCACGACTTGACACTTCAGTGCCTCAGAGTTCGTTCAAGTGCATTACAGGAGTTAAACTCCTTTAAGAAACAGCTGAATGAAAGATGGTTTTTACATGGAAGAAATGTGAATCCATGACCACATTTAAAGGCTCAAAAAGTCATTCTTCTGGCTGCACGGATCTAGTTAGATTGCAGTGCCAAAAGATCCAGGGCTTCCCACCATATTTTTATCAAAGTGTGGCGTTTATACTTCATGATGAATTAAAAAGTATTCTGTTTTCTTTTAATAGTTTGTCCCATAGGAGGTGGTTTTCCAGGGTTCCCCAGAATAGGAATAGAATGTGGGTCTTCCAAAATGCTTACTTTATCTTAATAAAGAGGCTTGAAACCTCACTCCCCCCCTCGCTGCTCCCAAAACAAACATAAAGGTGGACTACTTGCAGCCTGGGCGGGATGGGTGACGGTGGAGGGACCTGCCAGCACAGCCCTGTGACCTCTCAGGTGAGGAGGTAAAAAGAGACAGCAAATAAAATAGGTGAGCAAAAGCACTTAGATATTGTTTCATCCCATTCAGCAGACATAATCCATTGTGCCAGGCACGGTGCCTGGTGCTTTCACATGAGTTGCCCAGCTCTGCATGACCATTATCTTAAACCAGATGTGAGGGGCACTGGGCAGGGCGTGTAGCCTGGCCCTGGCCTGAGGGGTCCTGAGCCAGGCTGCATCCTCTCTAAACTGCAGCATCTTCTCCTGGGCTGTGTCTTTGGTTCTCCCTCCACCCTGCTAACAATCCCTGCCTGTAACTGCTTCCTATTAAGCGTCCAAGAAGATTCCAGGTTGGCATCCGTTTTGACAGCTCTTACATCATAATTAGCGTCGAGCAGTCAACAGCTCAGTGCCGGTGACCCCCAAGTTCCTTCCTTGCTTGATTTAATAAACTGGCTGCTCTGTTCCATTTCCTCCTGGAATCATAAACGCTGTAACTTTGTAAATGGCATAGGAGTAATACCCAAGCGGGTCAAATCATGGTGAGGACTAAAAATTTTAATAGATAAAAGTTCTCACAGCAGCGCTTGACACATAAAAATCGTCGGTATGTATTTGCCTTTATGATTATTGTGAAGCATCCCCGGGTCCTCGGCTCTGTGCACTCTGTGTGCTTGTCAGCTTCTTAGTCACCAGCAAGAATTCTATTCACTCACTTTTATGTCAGAGGGATAGAATTTGGTGATTATTAGTGCTTTTCCTTCTCAACCTTTTAAAAACAATTTTTTTTATTCCTGCCTCTCCTTAATTGGTGTCAACGTTGCACCAGCTCATGGACTATGGCCCCCGGTTGCTGTGTCCCTATTCCGCCTCCCCTCCAGCCCGCCTGCTCACCAGGCAGGTTTAAGTTTCTCCCGTATCTTTCCCTGATTTTCTTCTCACCTGAGCTGGGCTCGCCGGGCATGGACGTGGCTTCCTGTGGTTCCCATCCCCTCTGTCCTCTGTGCTGCCATCCGAGCCATCCCCCTGAGGTGTGGTGCTCAGCGAGGCACCAGTTCCTCAGTCTGGAACTGGAGAGCTTTTACTTTCTACTCTGTTTTAAAGTGTCTGCAGGCCCCGATGCCGGCGGGGGTGGCGGTGTGAGTGCGGGGCTGGGGAGCGTCGGCCCGGGAGCCGGGACACATGGAGGAGGCAGGGCCACCAGCAGACCCAGGGGCGCCCCGGGGTATTGGCCGGCAGGGCCCACTGCAAGCGAGATGTGGGAGAGTGGTGTCCCAGGAACTGACCTGGCTGGCAGCTCCGAGCCAAGAAATGTGACTTGTGACATCCTTACTGTCCCGAGGCTGATATGATGGGGACACCGAGCGTGGTTATCCTCCCACCGACTGGAGCGCAGACTGGTCCACAGCCAGCGCTAAAACAAGGTTCATGGGGCGGCGGGATTGTGTTGACCTGTCGTGGTGCAGGGGCCCCAGTGAGTGAGCCCTACACACTCCTGCTGCTATTCAAGATACCAGGCAGGACTCATCGCATACCAGATTCAGATACAGCCCCAGATTATAGGGTTTTCTCGAGAGCTGAAGCTTTATCCTAAAAGAAAATGGCAGGTCCCAGGGAGCCCGTGTTTTAGTGACAGCTGCTAACATTAACCGGGTACTTGCCGCATGCAGTATTCCCCTGCACGCTTTATGTGATTGGTTTATCCCTGTGTTCCAGATAAGAAGGGCTGGGCTCTGATGCTCTCAGCCTCTGCACTGTGCACACGGCCAACAGCACCGAGAAAGTGCTCACAATCCATTCGCTTCCATGTTTTTCACATAAAAGATGCTGCTGCTCTGCTGACATTTGATCTGTGTGAGTTCTCTCTGCATTTGCTGAGAAATAATGGGCGATCCTGTTGAAGTGTCTGACTTTTGAAGGACTAGCGACTGCTTTATAAGCGGAAGCAGCTGTGAGCCACATGGGAGAAGCCGTCCTTCCCGCCGCAAACAATCTGAGAACAAAGTGCAGACAGAATTCTCAACCCAGGCACAGCCATTTGTTAATTAAAAAGGAAAAGCTTAAATGAATGTGTTGTTATGAACTGTCTCAAAGTGCAGTCACATCTCTTATGTTATTGTACCCAAATAAATACGGGGTTAATTTCTGGCTAACCCTTTGCTTGTTGGATAGTCTGAGAGCCTTAGTTTCTTTGATTCTCTGGCATTTTGACAAGCACAGAAGTGTTTCAATTTGCCCATCATCATTTCGGACAGGTGCATGATTTCTATTACAAATTTTGAAGTTTAAATTATGCTAGCCTAAAGTTCTCTGAAATTGCAGGTAGTTAACTGCAGGATTTAGATCGTCACAAAAAACCCATTTTACGTATAAAATTCAAGTTAACCCATGTCTTCTGGCTTCTCCCAGTTTATCACAGGAGAAACTGAGGTCCATTACATTTCTGTGATTCATTCTGTAGGGGTTCATTGTGGGCATGTCGCAGAATTCTAAATTTCCATGCACCACTGTTTTTGGACTTAAATAGGTTTCCAGAATTTATTGTGAAATAAGGGGGCTGATAAAAACAGTGAGTCATTCACTGCCCAATGTTCATCCATAAGTAATCAAGTCACACTTCACGTCACGAAGGAAGCGTGCAGTGATTTGCCACCATGCCCGCCATCCCACAAGGGGCAGGTCTGCATCTCACCACCCAGTTCCCGTCCATTGGAGGCTGTCACAGGCATGCAGTGGACCTTCTCTCCTCGACCCTTGTCTGCATCCCTGACCCAGGAGCCAGGAGGTGCGAGTTCTGTTTCCAGCTCCAGCTGTGTGACCACACACAGGCTGCGACATCTTGATGCAGTCCTTCCCGATCCACGAAGGAACTTAACTTATTTATTTACAACAGACTATTGCACTAGAGAAATGTGAGGTGCCACCATTCAGCTCAGCAGTTTTTAGAAGTCCCAGTAGCTATGGAATAAAAAGTTAATGAATAAATGATTGACTAAGAAAAATATTTGAGGTTGCATTTTCCTTTCAAAGTTATCATGTTAGTTACCTCCATTTTATCTGCATGATAACAAGATTGGCCATGGAGGAAGGTGGTACAGGAATAATTTCCTTTCTGTTTTTTTTTTAACAGCTTTTAAGAGGTAAGAAAACATTGATTAGAGCATATGCATTTGGTGCCAATTTTCCCCACACATTTGATTATGAAAAGTTTCATATGAGAAATGTTGAAAGAACTTACTGAGAATATCCATCAACCTACCACCTAGATTCTACTGTTGCCGTCTTTCTGTACTGGCTTTATTGCAAATCTCCCTTCCAAGCCATCCATCTTTTTTTTTTTTTTTTTGATATGTTTCAAGGGAATTGCAGACAGGAGTAAACTTTGGCACATATATTATTAACTAGAGCTTAGCATCTGCTTACAGTATTTTTTTCTCCTGATGCAAAAAATGAGGTCTAATTTCATGTTGTGAAAATCAATGCATAATATGGTATTTTTTTGCTTGTTTCTCTGCTACTGAAGCAATGAAACCCTCTTGTCAAGCAAAACCTCACGCAGCAGCCAACATGCGAGGCAGGTACGTGCTGCTCTGGATGAAGCAGGGCCGGGACACCAGGCCGTGAGCTCCTCCCCGCCCCGGGCCCCCGGGGCCCTCAGAATGCCTCGCAGGCCGAGTTCCTCCCGCTCCCGAGCCTCACCTACAGGGCAGGGCTCGGGGGCAGCTGTCTCCTCCACTCTCTGCCCGCAGCCCTCCGCCCAGTCAGGGATGTTAAGCAGGAAGACTGCAGCCTTCTCCTCTTCACACATTTGTGGGGAGAGCTCTCTCGCTTTTGATGAGCTCAGTGCAAGAAGCCCCGTTGGAGATGGCAGGTCTGAGTGCCTGGAGGCATGCCCACGGCCGGGAGGGCTGCGTGCAGAACGGGAGGAAACGGGACAGAGAAGACCCCGAGCGGGGAGGTGGCCTGGTGCCGTATCCCGGCCCCGTGGGCTGAGTAGTCCACGTGGTGTGCACGGCGGCACCCTCCGTGCATCTGCGGGGCCCCTGCCAGTCCCAGGGGAGAGCACCTCCCAGCAGCCTCAGCGTCCTGCCGTCAGCGAGGTCGGCCTGGGAGGCTTACCTGCTTGCGCCCGGAGACCCAGCGCCCTTGCGTGTGGGGAGGGCACTCCCTCTGCGGGCCCGCCACAGCCGGGCATGTGGTAGTTGCTGAGGCCAGGGCCAGACCGGGCCCCAGGCACTTGGGCCAAGGCTGTGTCTGTGAGGGATAGAGGGACCATTATGATTATCCAGACCTGAGCGGCAGCAGGGGCTGGAAAATGGAGGGTGAAGACCGGACTTGGCCAGGGCCTGAGTCACAAAGCAAGACCTAGGTGAGTGAGCCCGGGGCTGTGCCAGCAAGGCGTCGGGCACCCAGAGGTCATTCCTCCTAGATACTAAGCACCGAGAGGCCAGGACTGGGTCTAAGCCGGCTTTATGCCCAGTGCCTGGAAAACCGAATGGTAAGTAGTACTCACATCGCTCAATAAACAGCTACTGAGGGAGGAGGGAAAGATGGATGGGTGGGGTTCCCTGTACAAGGATAAGGCCAGGGCAGGCGTCCCCATCGCTGCTTGCAGCACGGTGAGGCTGTTGAAGATGCCTTCGGTTTAACCTCTCCACCGGCGTCCACTATTTTAAACATATGCCCATGATTCACAGTAAAAATACACTTTAAATGGTGACCCAGTACATGCACACGAAAGCAAGAACTAGTCTCCTAAAATGTGACACACTTCAGTCGTTGCTCTTCCGTTCCATTCAATCTCATTCCATTCCCAAAATACTGGTTTGGAACCCACAGACTGAAAAACTCCAGGGCCGTTCCCTTTGACCCCTCTTGGGACACAGTTCTCGCAATGATGAGCTGCTTTTCCAGAATCCATACTCTTTCTCCCATATGGGGGTTAATCCTAATCCTCTCTCCCCATATTCATATCAGGTTTATTCTGTGTGTGAAAAAGCAAAGACAATTCTTGACTCAACTTGGCCCCTTTCCAATGATAGCAATTCATGACTTTTTAGAAGGGATCTTAAATAAGATCCTTATTTCTTCTTGCATCCAGGTTGTCCTGCCTTAAGCCCCTGCAATGAATTATCTTCCTCCACCACTTTCTCTCGAAGGATCATAATGACCTTTGGCTATGCAGAGATCCAAGCACTGTATTAATTTACTGCTCAAGAGATGAGCTTATATAGCTCTACAGGATACATTCTGTGTAGATAATGAGGACATCAAAAAACAATGATTACCATCAGCAGGCATAGGCAGTGTGCTGAGTGATTGTCCTGTAAGGCTCATGGTGTTGCACAATACTCCGAGGTCGATGTTTTTGTCTCAGTGTTACGGAGGGGAGGACTCAGGCTTCTTACTGGCTCCACGGTAAAAACTCAGTACATTTGAGCAGCTACTGTTATGATTACCACCACTGCTGAGAGTAACGGCAGATGATGTTAAGGAATTTGCCCAGTAGTTCCTGCTGGTAAAGATCAGAGACTAGAGATGAACCCAGGTCTGTCTGGTCCCAGAGATAATTACTTTTTGTTTTTAAACCTCAAAGAAGTTTGGGGTCAGAGCAGCTTTAGGCAAAGGGGACCAAGTGTCCCCACAGAATATTGCATCCATCTGAGTCGTTTAACTCCAGAGAACTGTGTCCAGCACAGAGCAAGACCTGGTCCCCTGGACTGTCACAGTTCGATCCCTTGGACGGTGGCAGGTGAAGATGGCTGGCGCGGTCCCAGAGGATTCCTGTGTCGGTTGGCGTCCTGATGCCATCAGGTCACTCTGATTCAGTGGGTTATAGCTTTCTTTGCAATGCTTGAATCTGGGTGTTTCCTCTGGTGAGATGTCAGGTGTCATCCCCTTGCCTGGATTCAGAGCATATTACCCTTTTATTTGCATCTCTTACACCACCGCATGGGACAAGATACTTCTTGAGAGGACTCGGGTTGTATGGCACACGTGAGTCTTCAAGGAGTTCTGTTGCCAAGAGAATCATTTCCTGACCCAGACCATCTGTAGGCTGCAGGGATATGTGAAGGGCACATCTGTGTGCTGAGGGACCTCCTGGCTGGTGGAAAGTGTGAAGGGCCTCACGACCTATTTGGGTTATTGTGGTGCACATGGAAGGAGAGGTATGTGAGGGAGGCTACTCTGCTGTTAGAGCTGGGTAGCTGGGGAAATGGTAGGAAATGGCAGAAACTGAGAAGTGAGGAAGAGAAAGAAACAGTTCTAAGCTATTTTTTTTTGGGTGTGGGATGGCCAGGTTGGGCATAAGTGCAAATGAAGAATTCAATTTCAGACAGGGTGGATTGGTAGCGTGGCTGGAAGAAGCCAACTTATTTTAGCCTTTCCATTACTGTTAGAGAAAGCAAATTTGATTTGCACGGTTAAAAATATGTGGCTAAAAAAAGTCCTTTATGTATGTTCACATCCATATTATTTTATACCAAAGAGTAAGGTTTTGTACATTCATGCACAAACATATAAATATTTACCCAAAAGCCTTTTAAAGATTAAACAAGATTTACAAACCTGACAAGAGAAAATTGAGAAGCAGAAGAAAATGGACTTGAAATTAACCACAGTAATTAAATAAAAAATGCATTGAAAATGTGAAAGTATAGTGAATGCGTTTGAAAATGGTTTCTGGTCTAGCCAAACATAAATTCTATGTTATTTAGTAAAGTGCCTGCATTTTGTTCTAGGTACGTTTGGTATACGGGACTTTTAATGTGTTTTAGATGATTTGCCCTGGGAGAATGCGGTGGTCCAGCAGGAGTCCTGGCTGTAACTGGCAGCCCTGATAGGTGTGAGAGAAGCTGTGAGCGGGTAAGACAGACAATCAAGTCAAGGAGCAAAAACAAAATGGAAAGCTGCTGGTTTGTCTTGGAGTCTGTGCTTCAAGCACCACAACACATGACCAGCACAGCCGACGGTGGACACAACCCGCCCCCAGGCAGGCACTCCTGGGTCAGCATGTCCGGCAGCAGGTTCCCTCACCTGTCGGGTTTGGAAGTGTAAGGAGCAGGCTGGGCGGAGGAGTTCTGAGCGGTACATGCACACAGCAGAGGTGGGGACGGGCGTGAGAGAAGGAGGGGAAGGAGAGGAGGGCTGGGGACAGACCACCGGGGACACCCCAAGCCAGAGAAGGGAGGCACTTAGAGAAGAAGGAGAGACGAGGCAGGTGCGGTGCCGCAGAGGCCAAGGCCTCTCCAGCTTCTTGGGGCGGGCATTCGGCAGGGTTGAAAAGTGGAGAGAATCAAGGTGGGGGAGCCCCGAAACCCCTCGCCGGGTACGGCTGTTGAGTGGTTGTTGAGGATCCTGTGGATGCAGGGGGTCAGGCTGTCAGAACCGAGGGAAGTGGGGGGTGAGGGGGAGGCTCCTGAGAAGTAGGTGGTGGAGGGGGCGGGACAGAGAGAGAGAAGAGAGAGAATTCCTCATTTTTGATATTGTAATGGAGATTTTCTTCTAATGAGAAGTTTCGGGAAGGCTAATATTTAGTGAGGCAAAAGACACACATGAGACAGACAAACCCTCCGTGCCGGAGCCGCCTGAGGCCCAGCGGGGTGGGCTGGAGGAGAAGGGGCTGCCCCCAGGCGCGTGCTGCAGACTGGGCGCCACAGGGCTTGGGGTCTCAGGCAAGCCGGGAGCTGTCCCCTCCCTCCCAAGGCGATTTCCTCCCCACCCTGGTCCCCTGCCTGCTTTCTCAGCCCGCCGGCTCTTGGCTTCGGCGATGGGGGACCCAACTGGGACACTTGGACCGCAAACCCCAGGCAGGAACTTTTACAGTGGGATGTCCTGGAGCTTCGTGAGCCCTGGATCTCAGGGGGGCCGTGACCCATGCACCGTTTCCCAACTTCACGAGGCCGGGGACTTTCTTCACTGTCTCCTACTCTGTGAAGCCCACTTGGGGAGGCTATAAATGAGATGGTGGAAATGACAGGACGGAACTTTAGGAATACCACGTGAACTGGGCGAACCGAGGCTGGGAGGGGCCGCGTGGCTGCAGGGAGCCTCCTGTGGCTGCGTGGGTGCAGAGCGCCCGCTCAGGCTTGCCAGGAGGCTGGGCAGCAGAGTCATCCGGGCATGCAGCTGGGCTGTGCCCGTCTCACAAGTGCCCTCCTCTGTCCACCTGCCAAGGACTCTGGGCTCCGCCTGCAGAGTGACGGTGCTGTGCACCCAAGATGTTTTTAGGGGAGAGGGCATGCGTGTGATCACGGAGGGCGTGCTCATCCATGGACGGGGCCTGTGAAGCCCGCCTTCCTTGGACAGTGGTGGAGAAGGAGGCATTTGGGTGGTCATCCACCAAGCCAACTATGGAATTCAAATTATTTATTGGGTTTCTACCGTGTGTTGGAGCACGCAATACCCGGGCAGGATATAAACTGATGTGACAGTGAATTAAAAAAGCATTGCAAATCTCACAGAGCTTGGAGTCTGGCAGAGGAGATAAATTAATACACAGCAGACATGCAGTGTGGTGGGGCCCCAGCACGCAAAGGTCAGGGAGGCGTGGGGTGCACTGGAGGGCAGTCCGGGATGGACGCAGGGGACAGAGTGCCGTTCAGGCCGAGGGCCAACGGGAGTTTGTATGAATTCCAGGCACGGGAGATAGTATTTTTGACGGTCCTCCAACTAATCTGTGGGAGGAAGTGAAAGACGTTGAACGCGGCTGGAGTATGGAGTTCTGGGTGAGGGCCCGGGTGGGGTAGGGGAGTGGGGAGGGGGTAGGCACAGCCCGGGTCCTGGGCACCGGGGGTCCTCAGCTGGCCTTCCCCTTCCCTCCCCTGACGCCTCTCCTTTGGAGGGTCGGACCCACCCTGCTGGGCAGGGAGCGTGGGGATGTCCTGGGAGTGAGCGGGCCCTGAAAACGCACCCAGCCCGCTGGAGGGGGTCTGTGCTGGGCGTGACGGGTCCCCAGGCGGCCTGTCAGGAGGGGTCCATGAGCGGGGTCATGAAGGGGACAGGTAAACAGCTCGAGAGCCTGGGGCAGGAAACAGGAGGGAGCCCAGAGAGGCAGCTGCCAGCCATGGGCGGGAGGGCCGGCCGGGGGCCATGGCACAGTGGGGGCCCCCTTCCCGGATCTGGGCTCTGTGTGCGGGTGTCACAGACGTGACCGTCGTGGGGTAGAGGGCCCAGCAACAAGAAGGATTTGATTTGAGTCACCTGAACTCTGGGACCCGGGTCCCTCGAACCTTCTCCTGGCCGAGGACCGCCAGGCTGTCTAGCTGGGGACGAGCCTGGAGGTGGTCAGGGTGCCGCTCCACAGAGGGGACAGACAGGGCCCGCTGCCCTCAGCTCTTACCTCTTATGGGGCGCCACCCTGACCTCTCACCTACCCTCTCTGTGCTCTCAGCCTAAGTGTCACCCCTCATGGAAGCCATTCCCAGCCCCCGAAGCAGGCCGGGAACCCCTCCTTTGATTCTCATGCCTCTGGGGCTGTCCTCCAGAGCCCTCAGCAGGCTGCAGATGGTTTCCTTCCTCCGCCCGGCAGGGCGCTGCGTGAGGGCACAGCTCTGGGTGCATCTTCACTGTGTCATGCGGTGTGGCATCCAGCCCGGCCACCCGCAGCGTCTGCTGAGAGCGTGAAGAAGGGCATGTTTTCCAAGCGTGCAGGACTTTGTTAGGTTCCCGTGACTGCCCTTTCCACAGGCGCTGGTCCTCCCTTCTTGTCTGTGTGTGCATTTGTGTCTAGACTCTTGAGCTCCATCCAAATAAGAAGGGCTGAGGATGAAGCAGGTCACAGTCACGCCCCCTCGTCCTCACCGTCACCTCTGAGATTTCAGTCACCTGCGGTCACCTGAGTTGTAAGCAGGTGGTCGGAAGGTCCGCTGCAGCCTGACAGCGTGTCACACGCCTCCGTCCTCCCCTCGCCCAGCTCCTCACGTGCCATCCATCGCCTCCGTCATCGCCAGGAGATGGAAGTGCAGCACAGCAAGGCGGTGGGGGGACCACTGTCACATAGCTTTTGTTACAGAATATGGTTCCAGTAATTCTATCTTATTACCAGTTATGGCTGCTCATCCCTTACTGTGCCTGATTTATAAAGTCTATCCTAGGCAGGTATGTGTAGGAGAAACAGCATATATGGGGTTCGGTACTCTCTGTCGTTTCAGGCACCTGCTGAGGTTCTCAGAACATGTTCCCGAGGATAAGGGGTGACTCCTGTGCATGTGACATGAGAACCTCAAAAACAGGTCTGCGTGCGCCCCTCCACCTGGGGACAGTCGCACTGCAAACACTGAAATGATGAAAACCACAGCTGATAGAGCCGGAAGGAAGGGGGTACCAGCCGTGCCCTAGGCAACACCACTTTTTGGATGCCACACTGCCTGCCGCCTGAAGTCCTGGCAGTCACGCAAGGCCCAGGCGGAGGGTGTGCTAACCGTCCAGGCGCCGGGGCGGTTAGATTTGCCATGATAAGACAGCAGGCCCGTCAGCTGAGGCCGTGCTCAGGCCGGTGCAGAGCAGCGGGCCCTGCTCTGCAGGCTCCATGTTCCTCCCCGGCATGTGGACGCGCAGGCTTTGATGTTAGAATTTGGGCTCATTAATAACTGATTTACATTTCCCAGACAGCAAATTGTGATCTGACACAAATTTATAAAAGAACTCCAAATGGGGAAACTCTCTTATACAATGAGTCCTTTGTGGATTTTTTTTTTTTCCTCTTCCTGACTTGAGGAGTTTGTGATTCAAATTTTAATGCAATCATTGAAATCTCAGGGGCTACTTAAAAATAAAACACCATCTTCCTTCCTTCCTCTCCTCTCCGAGATCACGACAGCTGGCAGCTCCTCTGCGGGTGTTTCACGATTGCTTTTCATCTGCCCTGAGCCTCAGATAACGTGGCGAGTCCTCGGTGAGTCCGAGGAAAGTGGGACAGGACGGGAAGTGGGAGCGAAGGCGGGGGCCGTGCTCTCCAGCCCCCCAGTGACGGCGAGGGCACGTTTTGCACATTGTCCTGCTGGTCCCCAGGTGGTTCTCTTTGCTCCAGGTGCTCGAGGCCTGAATAGGTCATTTCTGGAAATACAGATGAGCTGAGGACAGCTATGAAGATAAGGAGTTTCTAAATATCTTTGTTTCCTCTTGCCTACATCTCGGAGGGCAGATGCCTCGTGGAAAACATGGTGGTTTTTCTGGATCTCACTTGCAGGTTTTTGGGAGAATACAGAGGTCGAGGGAAGTCACAGATGGGCTGTGGGGAGGCACATCTGGCCCAGCTCGGTGCAGCCTGTCCCCCATTCACTTTGCTCCCCACAGATTGATGACTCGGGGTATAGTGGGGGCGTCGGGGCTGAGCTGCCCTCTGGGCTGGAGGAGGAAATGTCACGCGCATCCAGTTGCCTGGAATCACCTTCCCCGGGCCACAGCGGGAGGTCTGTGCCTGGGGAGGTAAGGAGACAGACAGGGAAGTGGACCAGAGTGCCCCCCGGACTCGGCAGCAGGGTGGGGCCCGGGAACAAGGCCCTTGGGGCTAGGCGGTCGCTTCGCTTCTGGCAGGAGGCTTGATTGGCTGAGCTACTCTTTGCTTGGAGAAGGAGTTTAGGGAACAGCCCTGGGCTTGCCGTGTGGAATGGAAACATACCCAGAATGAAAAGATTTTGAAACTGGCCCCAGTTGAGGTCAGATTTTAAATGGTCACACAGCATGGGCCAGATGGGCTCCATGCAGAGAAGCAACAGCCACCCCCATTCCCTATATTATTTAAATAACAGAAAGAATGTATTAGGAATTCCCGGTAAGACCTCTGCCTGGGCCCGGGCCCAGATTCTAACTCATCTGTTCGTGCCTTTTCATACGAGCCTTTTACAAAGAGGCTGTTTTTCTCCCCAAACTCTTCCCGACCAATGAAGGAATCTGAGATCCCCCCTCCCAGCCTTGCTGGTAGGAAGTAAAGAACCCAGGAGGCTGGTGGCTCCACAGGCAGCTGCTCAGAAAACCGCCGATTGGAGTGGCCTTTTGTTTGTTAAATTAATTAAGCAAAGGGTCCATTAGACTGACGGCTCTAATGCCCAATAGCCTCCCTCAGCAAACCCAAATCTAAGCCTATGAATACCTCAAGGTTCTGAAATCAAAGCCCCTAAGTACGGCCGTGAACAGCAAAGGCAGCAGCTGTCGCATCTTCTGTCCCCTTCCGTCTTGCACCACCTTGGGGCGAGGGCTGTGTAATAACCAACCTGATGCGGTGCCCAGCACCGGGATGCCACGCCCAGCGCCCGGGATGCCACGCCCAGCGCCCGGGAAGCCACGCCCAGCACCCGGATGCCACGCCGGGGGACAGAAGCCCGCCAGCTGCGGGTCTCGCGGCTCTCCTCCCTCAAGCCCAGGTGCCTCTTCAGGCGGTGCCCTCCGCAGTTGCCCACCTACTTGCCTCTGCTCTTCTTTCCTTGGTGTGAAATTCAGAAGATGACTGGTTATGTCCCTCTTTGATTTGGTATCTTTGAAAGAAGTCTACTCGGAGAGCAAATAAATGTAGCGATTTATCATCTGAAGTGGATTTGACCTATCAGACGAGGGTTTTATTTAGAACAGTGAGGCCCTGGCCTGCGCCGTGGACGCCTGAAGCGAGGGCCCTGGGACCTCCCTTTGCCTCTGTCTGGCCCCGTGTGCTCAGGGAGCGCAGCGACGGGGCTTCCCTGTGGGCTCCGGGGTGGGCGTGGGCACGCCACTCCCCGGCTGGTCTCGCACCACACACATCGCGCTGGTCCTGAAACCAGATTTCTTGGGAAATCTGGAAGTCATTTGTAGTGATTTCTGGAAGGATGTGCTTCTCCGTGCAACCATTCTGGTAGATTTTGCCAAACATCTGATGTACAGAGAAGAACAGGTTGTGATAATAGAAAAATGCCTAGCTGGGATTCAATTGGTTCCCCTTTCTATTGATGGCACCCATTATTCTACCAGGCTCCCCACCAGCAAGTTCTGGAATCTTCTCTACCCTTTATAGTCCATTACA
Source organism: Manis pentadactyla (assembly GCF_030020395.1). NCBI lineage: Eukaryota > Metazoa > Chordata > Mammalia > Pholidota > Manidae > Manis > Manis pentadactyla. Next base: position 1,626,038 of record NC_080020.1, read on the forward strand.
TGTCATGTCAACCAGCAAACAAGCTTTGGTTTACAAAGTCAATCTATACTCAGCTTTCTACTCAAATGATTCTGTCATCATATCATGCTTGCATTCTAGCTAAAAACTCTGATTGGGGTTTTATTTCTCATCTCTCTCCTTCTAAGACACTTTCACCATAAGGTCCGTGTGTGCAGGGACCTGACACGACTCCCTCTTGCTTCGATTCCAGCCCGGCCCCTTCGACCCATCTCTCTCCAGCCGTTCCCAGTGAGACGCACACCCGCACTTCGACCTCTCCCCTGCCTCCTCCCTGGTCCGTGTTCTCAGCAGCGGGGCTGATTTTTTTCCTGGGCACCACATCCTTTCCTGCATTTGTGACTTTATTCTTCCTCCACTCTTGCCCAGAAACCTTCTTTGTTTCCTATCCCTATGTGCTGTTTCCAGCCCCCTGCAAACTTTAATTCCTCCCCAGTTACTCTGGTGGGTGGCCTCTTGAGATTCCAGCCTCTCTTGGAGCCTCCCATCCTGGCGTCCTATCTGTGGCCTCTATTTATGTAAGTTGGGCCTTTAGGATTTGCTGCGACTCTTCACTAGCTTCCCATGCTCATCTTCTTGTAGAACCGGGAGCCTCTCCTCAGGGACTGATATTCTTTTTATTTGTAAACGACACCACGCTTGTCATGATGCGGGGGCTGTAAGAGTGCTCTACAAGTAAGTTGAATTGAATAGATGAATAAGGTTGTAGTTTGGCTGCTTAGAGCAGGGCCCAGCAAACATTTGCTGTAAAGGGCCAGAGAGTAAATGTTTTCAGCCTGTGGGCCTCACGGTCTCAGTCACAGCTGGTCATCTCTCCTGCTGTAGTGTGAGAGCTGCTATAGGCACTACGGAAATCAGGGAATGCAACTGTATTTCAATAAAACTTTATTTGCAAAAATTGATTTGGCCAGCAGGGTGTGTCCTGACTCCCGGCTTGTAGTGTGGTGTTCATGAGGCCCACACCAAGAACCCCCTCTGGGTCTCTATTGGTAAACTTAGCTGTAATACTAAAATTTCTAACCCTGGCTTATAGCCGTAAAAGGGAGTGTGTCGTCACCGCCAGGAAGCTGATCAGAGCAGAGAGACACGATGTGTGACGAGGCAGGCTGTGTGTCACACAGCTCCAGAGCTGCCACTCAGATGCCCTCCTGAAGAACAAGGCCTTCCTAGGGCAGGTGAGTCCTGTGTCTCCCATTGGTAGGAAATAAATCCACCATTTCTTTGGTTATGTGCTGTGCGCCAGGTAGTTTATATGTTGTCCATAGTTCCGTTAAGCACAACTGCCCTCTGAGGTATGAGTGTTACCATTCCATGTTTCAAAGGGAGAGACTGAGGCACAGGAAGTTAAACAATTTACCCAAGGTCACAGATAGGGTGTGGTGGATCCTTCTTTGATCTTTCTGACACCACAGTTTGTGTTCTTTCCACTCCACCGTCACAGAGTTACTGTCATAATAACTCTGGTGCTGGTGCATGAAAAACCAAACAGAATGTAATGTTCCTGGCAAGGCCGACTGGTGGAGCAAGTTAGTATTTATGGTCTTCGCTGCAGTCTTCCTGTCAACTTTATTAGTTATTGCACTTCTTTTTTAGTCATTAGAGCCCGCCAGTGGATAACAAGCTTGGATTGTCCAGTAGATCTGAATCTCAGAGGTCTTACTTTGGAAAGAATCACCCCTGGGCATAACAATATTTTTACACAGTAGTAATTGTACTACAACTGTGGTCTCACTTAGGCTAAAAGGAAATTTGAGTAGTGCTAAAATAATATTTTTTCTCATTTTCCTGTTGTAGTGTTCATCTCTGTTGTGGGAGACCAACATGAACTTCATGGAGATTTGAACACTGGTCATTTCTTTTCTGCACTTATAGCCATCCTCAGGGTAAAGTCGGTGATTAAGGGGTGATGATAAAGAAGACTATGTGAGCAATTCAAAATCCTTTTATACCCAATTGTTTTACTAAGCCCGGAGGGAAGTAGAAATAAGGGGGAACCAAACATACTCATCTTAGGATTTTTAAGGTTTGCGTTCCTAAGGCCAAATTATTGTGTTTGCCGTTTTTTCTGTCTTCTGGCCAAACCATGGTACAAGTTCAGATTCTTTCTTTCTTTCTCTCTTGTTTTTTTCTCCTGTCTTTCTTGTTTCTCCTTCTCTCTCCCTTCCTTTTTCTCTTCTTCTCTCCATTTATCTGTCTGTAGGTTTATTTATATGCATGTCTGCTCATCTGTCCATCGACTCATCTATCTATTAAAAATCCTAGTGTGTCTGAATATATAAGGAACTGGACTGCTTAGCTCTTTAATTTGGCTTAGTTGGAAGTTTGACCCTGTCTGTCTATAAAGGTAACCTGGGGTAAGTCAGAGCACTTGGGGCCTTTTTGCTTTGCAGCTGGACATCTCTGTCTAGCATCTATTTATGTATGTGTCTGACCTCCAGGTTTTAATGGCAGGTCCAGGCTGGCTTCTCCTCTGGTGCCACCAAGTCTGTTTTGTCTCTGTTGTGTTTTTCTTTCTAGTCTTTAACATGTTCTGCATCCTCAGTCATGGTTACTGTCCCAGATAAAAGGCCAAAAGCACGTAGATGACTTATCTTTCATAGCTATGTCCATTGTTTGCTTAGCCCAACATGCCTATGGCAAAGGTTGAGTATTGGTAAGTTGAAGATCCCAGGAGGTGCAGAATGGTGGGAAATGAATCCCATCGCCCTCGGTGCCTTTCATAGTGATTTCCCAAGGGACTGGGTTAAACAACAAAACAACATTAAAAAGCATCCCACAACCATCAGCCACAGAAGTCTGCAAGCCCAGAAATCACTGTCTCCTCCCAGTTCCAACTACTCGTTTATGTATTGTACTTTGAACACAAGAAATCCAGGAACTTGCTGGGAGTTGCCTCATTTTGGACCAAGAGGCTTCCAAGGCTTACAGTCCTTTAAGTGAACCTCTGAAAAAGAGCAGGGCTGTGGTAATGAGAGCAAGCTCACCTGTCCGTCTGCACAGCTGCTCATCATTTCTGGCTTTCTGATGTCCAGCCGCAAAGCAAACAAGGCCCCTGGTGCCCTGCCTCTCCCCAGGTTATCTCTACAGACAGAAAGGGCTAAATTTCGAACCAAGCCAAACACATAGCTAATCAGTCCAGTTTATTACATGTTCAGGCATCTGAAAACACCTCCTTATTTTGATTTCTTTATAATCACAGTGCCCTCTGACATTGGTTTTTGGTGTTGTGAAAATTAGAGGCTAAAGAAGTGTAAAGGTTTGATCGTATACTGTGGTGAAACCATTGATTGGCTGACTTTACAGCCATTCTCGACCTTCTCTATTCTTTGTTTCCTGCAACAGAGAGTGAGCCACACACCCATTTTCCCAGCTGCATTTGCGCTGAGGGTGGCAATGTAACCCCCTTCTCGCTAAAGAAATATTAGTCCTACTGGCTATTGTGAAAAGGAAACCTTTCTGCTTTCCCTGATAAAGGGGATATCTGGGCTGGTGTCACCTTTCTCCTCTCTTTTCCCATCTTAGATGCAGATAAGATGCCTGGAGCTTCTGTAGCCATTTTGTGATCATGAGTAATTGCAAAGATGAAAAGCCAACAAGCTAAGGATGTTAGAGATGGTGGAGAGGCAAGACAGGATGAGCTTAGGTTCTGCAGCTGGACCCACATGAGTTGCAACCAGTCTTTTGACCCCTTTGCTATGTGAGAGGGATAAACCCCTCTTTATTTCAATGCCGTTAGTTGGGTTTTCTGTTACTTGCAGCTGGAGGCATTTCTACCTGATACGATATAGTAGCCCGTCCATGGTAACACCAGGAGGGGGGTTTCTGACTTTAACCCTGTGCCTCACTTTTGGCTGCACATCACTAGTTTTCTGTTTATGTAATCAGTGAGCATGTCTGTGAAATAGTGAATCTGGCTTCACAGATCTGACCTTTGTGATATTTGTGGCATTTGATGCATTATTCAGTGATTAAAGATGCACACAGACACCTGTGACACTCTCATCAAACTCTTTCTCACTTATTTCCGCAGTAGCTTGTTTATGATGCACATTCTCCTGTCTCAGCCAAGGGAAAAGCACTAAGTTGTAAAAGCCCTAAAAGTAAGAAGTTTGAATGGAAAATATAACTCACATATCAATGATCAAGTGTTAGTAGCACATACAAACAACAAGAAATTCTGGGCAATTAAAGTCCATAAATCTGCACACTTGACCCCCAACCAATAATATGTTTTCTCCTGAATCAGGCACGTGATGTTCCGGGGTGGACTGCTTGTGTTCGGCCTTGCATGGTCTCCTGAAAATCTAGATGAAATGCCATGTTTTAGAGGAAGCAAGAAATTTTCTTTTCTTCCACGTTCTCTGGGCTGGGCACTAGCTGTTCCTCACCTCTCTCCCTCTAAGGGAAGCACGTCACCCATCTGTTTTTTGTTTTACCGGACAGAGGGAATCTTTATTACTTTTGTTGGGTGTTCCCAGAAGAGTAGTTAAATGTGACTGGCAGTGTAAGCTTAGGCATTAGTTTAGGTCCTAACAGCGCCTTCTCTTTTTATATACTTATTTCCCGAAGAACCACAGGCCCGATCCAGAGTTAAAATAATCCCTCTTAATAAGAATGAAATATATTAAGAATGAAATGCAAGTCTGGCGAACTATGTACCTCTTAGATGTCCCCCTAAATAGAATGTCTGAGTGATTTGAACGGGAAGATTTTAAGCGGAGTCGTCATCTTGTTTCCAGAAGGCGCCTCCCTCCACATTTGTGTAGGACTGCAGTAGAACTTCTAGAACTTTACCTTGCATCATGGATACTTATTCGTGGGCCTGCCTCCCATTGTGGACAGTGACTCTTCAGAAGGCATGGGCAGGGTTTGATTTATCATCTCTGTATTCCCTGCATTTCTTAGTGTAAGGTTTTACACTCATATGACAACCCATAAATCTTTGTTGAATTGAATTCTATCTATATGGTTGTAGTTTTGCAGTATCTTGATCTTTGGGGTGGGTGACCTCTGAGTCACACCCTCAGATGATGCTTAACTAGGCTCCTGAGACTGTTTTAAGAGTCAATTTGTTAGCATCACTCAGGTCTGATTACTCGGTGTTATGTAATTACGCTGCAATTAAACTAAAAATAAGCAGCATATTTAAATAACTCTAACAGAATTAAGGCGAGTGGGCGATTCACACAAATGTCCCTGTTCCTCTTTTCTTGGTGGATAAAATTAAGTGCATCATTAGCAAAGGTTGAGTGTCTCCAAAATTGACTGGCCCCGCTTGGGCGAGCACACTCACTGGAAATGTGGTTTGATACGGAAACTAAAACGAGGGTGTTCTTTTTCCCATTTTAAATTTGTCTGTAAATAACATTCCTTTAGATAGTAAATTTAAAGTCTGACTTGATTTTTGAAAAATCAATTATAATTTCGGAAAAGGAAAGCAATAAGGAACTTGTAAAAGTGGCTTTTTCTGGGGAGTTGAATTGGAAGCCTACGAGCTCATGGCAGGAGAAAGATGAATTTCCACTGAAAAGTCCCTCTGGGCACTTATATTACTTACTGAAAGATAAATAAATAAATAAATAAATACATTTCAATACGATTTTGAAAAATACCACATTGGAAGACTTGAACAGCCTGAATCTAGGGTTTACTATAAAGTTGGAGTATTTGAGAGAGTGTGGTGTTGGTTTAAGGTGAGACATACAGATTGATGGATGCAGATGCCGACTCCAGAAACACAGGTGCACACCTAGGTGGCCAACTAATTTTTGACAAAGGTAGTAAATTAACTTGTTTCAACATCTAAATGTCCATGAGGAAAAAAATGAACTTCGACAGTTACATGATACACAAAAAATTAGCTCCAAATGAATCAGACCTGTCAAATCTAAAACAATAAAACTTGTGGAAGAAAAGGTAGAATAAGATCATTGTGGCATTGGTTATGCACAGATTTCTTAGGACACAAAAAGCACAAACCATAAGATAAAAATCTGATGAAATGGACTTTATCCAAATGAAAACTTCTGCTTTTTCAAAATAACACCATTAAGATCACAGAAAGCAAGCAAGACAAAATAGACAAGCAGGAGAAAATATATGCAAAGCATACATCTAATAAAGAAATTATACCTAAGAATATGGGCAAAATATTTAAAGACACACTTTGCAAAAAATGGCCAATCAGCATATGAAAAGATGTTTGACATCAGTAGTCATCAGAGAAATGCAAATTCAAGCCATATGGAAAAGTAAGATATTATCAAGTGTTGATGACGACAAGGAGCACATCTGTGTGTTGCTCGCTGGAAGGTAAAATTTACTGCTGCTTTGGAGAAGAGGTTGGCTGTTTCTTGTAAACATCAATATACCGTACACCCCAGCAATCCCACTGCTGGGTATTCATGCAAGAGAAATGAAGACGTGTTCCCAGGAAGACTTGTACTTGAACCTGTATTAGTTTCCTACAGCTGCTTTAACAAATTGCTATGAACTGGGTGACTTAAGCAACGGAAATTTGTTCTTACCACATTAGAGGCTGGAAGTCCCAAATCAGGGTGCTGGCAGGGCTCCCACTGAAGGCCACAGGGGGGGCTGTCTGTTCCATGCAGACCACTATAAAGTAATCTGCGGCATAAAGCAAGATTCGTCTTTGTGAATATTTTCACATTCCTGTATTTATTTAAAATAAAGGGTGATTGTAGCATCTAGGGTGGGTGTTGAGTCTATCCATTCACCCCTGGAAAGTGAGGGGATATCTGTTTTTGTCTGCCCAGCACCCCTTCCCCCATCCCCTGGAAACAACATCCCCTCCTTTTCTTTCCTTTAGTGATCTGCTCCTTCTCCACTCCAGTCACTTGGTTTCGGGGGGCCTCCAATCGTAATGGGCGGCTCACCTGTCACCCCCTCCCTTATCTCCTCCCCCCTCACTGCTTCCCCCTCCTCCTTCCCACTGTTGGTGGGAGCACATGGAGACCGTCGGTCCGCAGGAGACGCTAATGACACTGAGCTGGAACAAAGCCCCCATGAAAGGAGGCGGAGAGCCCGAACAGCCTGGGAGCATGGAGTCTCTGGGTTTGGACGTCTGCCCCTTGTCCCCTCCTGCCCACCCTCTGGTCATTCCTGGTTTCTTGAGCCAGCAAAGCAGTAAAATTTCCCTTTTTGCTAAGTAAGTTAAAGTTAAGCTTCTTCCGGTTCTAACCAAAAGAATCCTAACAAACTAGGATTTAAAACAAAAATCTGTTGGTCCTAATCGGGCTGCCTCAGACACCTGCTGGGCTGTTCCTGTGGGTGCATTCGCTGGTCTCCACAGCGTTCTCAAGTTGTCCGCGCTCCTAGTGCATGGCACCCTGGACTCCGGAGGTGGCCTGGCCTGGCGCCCCGGGACTCTGACCTTCCCGACCTGGTAAAGGGTGTCAGTCCGAGTGACACGTTTGGGCGGCTAGCTTGCCTGTTGCTGTATGTTGAGCAGGAAGCCAGTGAGTTAAAATGAAACCTGGATTTTTAAATGTAAGTTTCTGTTAAGCCAGGTGAAATGCTTTCGCAAAGAATCATTTCAACCCCAAAACAAGAATTTACATGTATTGCTGTTCAATTCAATTCTGATCTTTTCTTTCTCTTTTCAACAGTTTAGAATCCTGCCGAATCCTCATTCTGTCACCTACAAGTGCTCTTCGCAGTTGTGTTTCATCTATTAGTTCAATAAGCAATAAAGTGGAAAACAACAATTTTTGTGTGCACGCGCCTGTGTCATTCTGTGGTGCGCCTAAGAGCTCGCCAGCACCTGCTCGACCATTTGGTTTGGGAATTTCCGGGGGGGTCAACAGGAAGCCTATGGATGGCAGCTCTCCACATGCTGCGTGCGACCACACTCCCTGTCGTGACCACCAGGAGACACTCACTGTCTTTAGCCTTTTGGCATTTCCTGCACTCCCCGGGGTGTCACAAAGACCAGCATGTGTCTCCCTGATGGCTGCTTCATGACCTGGGTGCTGTCACTCATCTAAGATGGCTCTGTGCTCCCTGACTGTCTCCTCCTCTCTCTGGACCTTTGGCTTCTTCCAGTTTTAATTTCACCATTCTTGGTGGAGAAGATAGAAACAGAGTGAAAATGTAGTTATTTAGTGCTCTACGCGACCTACGTTATGAAGCCTGTCTGAGCACACGTTTCCCGCCTGGGTGGTTGTGGTGGATGAGGCGATGCGGGACCAAGCGCCTGGTGCAAAGTAAGACGGCAGTTGGGTTGGACAAGGCCCCAGCCCTGCTTCAGGGCAGAGTGACCCCTGGGGGTGGCTGCTGCCGGTAGAGGAGCTTCTGCCGGACAGGAGGGGGCATAACGGCCATAGGCACATGGGGGTCTTTGCACAGCTTTTTGCTGCCCACACTGTTGTTGCCCTCGGGTGAGCGGATGGACCAGGCTTCAGTTCCTGAGACAAAACCCTTGTCCTGTGGCTGCACAGAGAGAACTCAAGCCTGGGCCTCTGGTACTGGAAGGGTGCCCCGAGGGGCTGCGGGAGCTGCGGGGCATCGCATCCCTGGTCAGATGACTGTGGGAGGGAACTGGTGGCCGCCGGAGGGGTGTGGGATGCGAACCACGCGACGCTCAGGACAGACGGCTCTGTCCGTCCCTCACACTATGAGTCTTTGACCAAGCTCACGCACGGCTCCCGTGAGCTCAAGGCCCCGTCTCTGGGATGACAGCCCGGCTCCCTTCACGTGCCTGCTCCAGAAAGCTCACTGCTGCCGAAAGAATTTACTCTTTGTAAACTCTTCCAGCCAAGACCTGACTATAGGTCCCTGACTTTGCTTTTCTCAGAGCATTCACTTTGGAAAACTTGCAGCTATAAACCATTTCTTTGTTCCTTTGTGATGGATCTTCTGTAACCCAGAAATGGCTTTTTTCAAGGACCTAGATGGCATCCTTTGAAATGTAATCATTAAGAAGGACAGGGCCCTTGCCTCCCAGTCCCCACGGAAGGCCAGGAGCCCAAGTCCGTGAGCACCTGAGAGCAGACGCAGGCGGCCTGCTGTCGTTGGCCAACCTGCTTCACCGAATGTCCTTCACGCCTTTCCCTGAGTGCACACCAGCGCTTCAAAGAGCTCCCGCCTTCTGTTGCGGCGGAGTTGAGCTCAGTTTGTACTGGGGTTTCTCTCCCTCTCCGCAGTAGTGCGGATAAAATCTGTCTTGCCACTTTTAAATAAGTAACCAGTGAATAATTTCTCCTTAACAAAGAATTTGGAGAAGTAGGGAAGGTTTTGAGAGCCCAGGAAGGACAAGGTGAAGGGGGCATTTTAGAGGATCATTTCTGGTTAGATGTCTTTTAGAAGTGGATGCCTTTTAACTATTCTTTTTTGTTGTTTTTGTGCATAAGAACTGAAGGAATGCTATTTTTGAATCAAAGAGGGGCAGCTGCCTGGAAGGCCTCATTCGCTCACTTTTTCCTACTGTTCCATGCGCAAAATCTGCTGGAACTTTTGACATTTTGCTCTTCCTTGCCTCTGGATTTTAATGCCAGCAAATTAATATGTAAGATGTTGGCAGAAAATGCCTTTCACGGGACGAAATGATCTTGCATTTTTGGTTAGGAGAACGGGAAAGCAGCAGACACGCTAATTGCTGAATTACAATGAACAACATTTCTATGCGCCTCTGACTGTCTCAGAGGAATCAAAACAAAACAGAATTAGAGCGGTGAAATCAAGCAACCAGCTTTGCATTCTGACAATAGGTAGAGATAAAAGCCAAACCCTCAACTTCTCTCCAAGTACCAGAAAAAAATGTGACTTCTGTTCCTAAGCGATGGTAATAATTTTCATCTGTGTTCCTCTCATCTTAGTAGTAATTTATAAAAACAGGCATTTCCATGGCAAACACACATACAAACCCACAGGCACACCCCATAATCTCTTACTCCAGATAGGAATAGATTGGAGCTGCCAGGGAACTGGGAATACGGTTTAAACAGTTGCTGTTGAGAATGCTAATATTGTAAGAAAGCTAACTCTACTTGGGCGGTGTGTGGTGTGTGGCCAGAGTAAGGACTTTGACAATGCTAAATGCATTTCGCAGGAAAAAAAAAAACCTCTGGGCTGTGCCAGAGACAGAAAAGTGGATGCAAATTCCTCATGGAGGAGTCTTGTCTTCTCTGTGTCCTTCTCTCCCTTGCAGCCTGGGCTTGAAGATGCCTCCTAGTTCCTTGTTTGCCGTGTTCTATCTGCCTAAGGGGCCAACCGAGCTGTCCTAGGCACGGTCAGCCAGCCTCGGCTGATGTGGGGCTTGCTTTCCCCTCCGGATTACGTCCCCACCCACCCTCTGTTATGTGCTCTCCTTCCATTCTTTCGAGCACCTCGTAGGCATTTGTCAGCGTTTTGGACAGCTCCCTGCATCCCTACGCTCGCTCGTTTCTTAAGCTGTTGCTGCTGTGCCCTGTGCTTTTCTGATGCACAGACAGGAGGCCTTTCTGAGAAAGTAGTAGACAGAGGAGTCGACTGGCCAAGGTCGTGACCTTGTCACCGCCTTTTCTTCACTCTGTGACTTTTAACGGGGCTGTGCAACTTCTCTGCCATCCCTGAAAATGGGGGTGCTGATGAGGCCCTCTTAGGCATGTCGTCAGCATGCAGCAAAACCATGTGCATAAAGCACATGAACATACAGGTGCCTGGGAATTGTTACTGTTCACTCAGTCCACCTGCTGTCCCTTCTTGGCCGTCCATAGAGGCCTGGCCTTCTACAGAGTGCCACCTGTTTACAGCCAAGCCTACCCATGGCTCACTTCCCCCTTCCTTCCTCTCAGAAGTTCTACGGTGATGTTTGCTTCTCCTCAAGATGTCCAGCCCTTTCAATATACAAATTGAAAACTTCTTAGGTGGAATTAATTAGGTTTGAAGAATCTGTCTCTTTTTGCTTCCTTTTACTGGCACAGAGTTGAAATTGTCACCTTTGCAAGTTGGAACTCGTCCCACGATCTGTCTTAAACAAGACGCTTGGCGTGTCAACCCCTAGCCTCGCTTCCCCGGCCAGCTTTGTGCTGGACATCAGGAATGGCCGTGCTCCCTGTAGCGCAAGCCCACATCTTTATTTTAATAAGTTAGAGTGGGCATAATGGCGGCGCTGGCTTTGCCCTCTAATTATGTCCGCCTCAAAATGGTTTTATATTGACCATTTTAAAACTAATTGCCGTTTTTGTGTAGGTGTTTTCCAATGCTTATGGTCGAATAACAAAATTATGCAACAACATATTTGGAACTCATTTTTTATGTGTCACCAAGCAGTTATATCACTCTAAGTTAAATGGGTGCTTATTATTATTTCTGGCCCAGGTGGGTATTTTCTAACATGTCCTTAAAACATTTATTTATGTCAAAATCATTGTGTCCACGTTCTATGCTCCATGGCTTCATTTATCCATTCATTTGTACGTAAGGACGGCTCTACACTGAGACTGAACCTTTGGACCTCGCCTCTCCCCTGTCGTTACCATGGTTATCTCATCCGGTCTCATCCAGTACATGGCAACCCTGTGTGCACGCATGACTCCTAGGTTTGTATCTCCAGGCTGGCCCCTTCGCCGAGCTCCAGAAAAAATGTCTGATCACCTAGATGGCCTCTCCACTGGGGTACATAGTAAGCATGTCAAGTTCAACATTATTAGACCCAAGCCCTTGCTAGTTCCATCTGGAAACCTGCTGTACCCCAGGTCTTCCCACCCCATAAAAGCAATTCCATTCTTTTCAGAGCTTAGAGCAGCAGTTTTGGAATCATCCTTTACTTTCCCTCCCTCTCAAGTCCATTGCCAATCCAACTGTAAAGTCTACTGGCTCTACCTTGAAGACCGATTCAGCATCTGAGACCCTCTCAGCTGCACAGCTACTGTCCTGGTCATAGCCACCTCCAGGTCTTGCCCGGATTCGTGGCATGAGCCTCCCAGTGGGTTGCGTTGCTTCCATCCTTGCTGTCTGTAGTCTGTTCTCAGCACGGCAGCCATTCCACCGTTCGGAGCCCCCCGGGGGCCAGCGTCCTTCCAGTGACCTGTGAGGCCCTGCCTGTGCTGGCCCCCATCACCTTTCTGCCTGTGACTCTTGACGTCTAACCCGCTGCCATCCTGCTCCAGCCGTGCTGGCTCTTTGCCTGCATCTCAGACGTACCAGACATGCTCCCACCTCACGCTTTTTTGCACCTGCTGTTCCTTCAGCAATTTCCTTGGATGTTGCCAAGGCTCCCTCCCCTACCTCCGTCGGGTCTCTGCCCAGATGCCACCTTCTCAGCACTCGACATGCCCTGGCAGCTCCCAGAGCAGGCCCTCTGGTCCCCCTCCCTGACAATTTTCTCTGTAGCTCTCATTTCCTGTTGGACTCGGTTTTGCTCCCTTGTTTATTAGCCGTCTGCGCCCCTCCAGGGGAGCTTTCTGTCATTTCTGTCACTGCTGTGTTCCTATTCTAGGTTTTCTTTCCCAGGCATCCTGCACGCCGCTGCCTCAGGTTTGAGAATATCTCAGAGGTGTATTTCTTTTTGATATGTGATGAGACTCTACTTGCCCTCCCAACAAAGCCCCTTCGTTTGGGTCGAGCTCAGTAGCTACAACTGTATCTCAGCCAGAAGCTCCTGCCAACCAAGTTTTGGGGCTACGAGGGAAGTTGTATCAATCAACCAATTCCCTCGCTTAGGAGTCAGAAATACACATTAAAATTGAAGGCTGTCAGTCCTGCCGTGGGCTGCCTGGCCATTACCTCGAGGGAGTCACAGGGTCCGTCCCTGCCTGCTTATTACCCCTCTTCATTTGCGAGCACCCTCTGCGGTGACGCACCTGCCTGCCCCCCCACTTCCTGTCCCCCATGCCTGCCCCATATTGCGCTCGGTTCCTGTCAGAGTATTCTGCTGACATTTTGAGATCCTTTACCTTACGTGCTAGGGGAAAAAAATGGGAAGTTGAAGCATGGCACCATTAGACGTTTTTATGGATGGGATGGGATAAATCAGTTTTGTGTTTTTATAGATTTGACAACCCCGCTTTCAAAGGCACGCCTGTAAAATATGACATATTGGAAAATATCTTGGTGGTGCCCATAACCTATTCTAACAGACAGCTCACCTATTAATTATTTTCGCCAGCACTTGAGGATTTGAAAGTGGCTGACAAAGGTGTTGAGAACTGATTCAAGACAGTTTGCATTTACACACAGTTTAAATGCACATTCAGAATGATTTCCACCTTTTAAAAATATGTGGGTTATTATTCCGTGGTGTGTAAAGCGTGGCCAGAATGGCATGGTTAATGCACTAATACAATCTTACATCACTTTTATGAGACGTCTGCATCCCCTCCTGCCACATCTAATTGACAGTTTGCCCCACCAGGCCTCCCCAGTGGAACCACCTATTACATGGAATTTATGGTCAGTGCTTTTTTAAGTCAGTTAAATGACATGAAATGAAAATCTATTTTAAATGCCGTTCAGTGAAATCTGGTCTCTGGCTGGAAAAATTGCATTTTGAAAACTACTTATTGTGTAGCTGAGCCAGACACAGTGTAGTGTCCATGTCTGGTGGGCACGCAGCCTGCAGTGGTCGGGAAGCAGAAGTCCCAGCCCTCCCCGGGGCCCTTCGGACATGGGCCTGGGCACACTCACTGTTGCCGGGGAGCACGGAGAGCCCTCCTCACCCTGCACCCGGCGCGTCCTTACCCGGCCCGTGATCTCTGTCGTTCCCACTCTCTGATCTCATTGCTGTTGCTGGTGTCTCTCCTTCTGCTGGAGTGTCAGGTCCAGGAGGACCCTGAGTCAGTTCTGTGCACAGATGGGCCCTCTGGCATGTGGTAGGTGCTCAGTAAAGCTTTACTGAATGAACGAATTAATCTCTAGCCTTGGCCTCATTATTTTTGTGATTCTGACACAACATTTTATCCTCCTCAACCTGTCACATCCTTAGTCTACAAACCACTGAGTTTTATGATGGAGCCCTGGAATAGATGCTCTATTTATCTTTTAAGGAGGTGGGTGAGCCAGCGCAGCCAAGAACTGGCCCCTCTCGCAGCAGACGGCTGCCACGCCTGACCCAGCCTCCATCTTGCTTGGTGGGACCTGTGCGGGTTTGGGAAGGGAAGCAACTCAGTTTGGATTCTGACTCAGTTGAGGCTCAGCGTGGGATGATCAGCACCCACCTGCATCTCCTGTGCCCAAGTGAACAGGATCCCAACAGGGTGGAAGGACGCTCAGCCAACTCTTTCCAGAGCTGAACGGGGAACTTCACCCTCAGCAAACGCTTCTAGGGAATGCGAATCTGCCCCGAGCACTCCAGTGGCTGACTGTCCCGTGAGCCCTGAGAGTGAAGGACCACACCTCCCCTGCTCCCTCTGTGGCCCCGGTGCTTGGCAGTCCTTCTTTCGTGGGCATGCCCTGGGCCCTGGGAGCGTGCGTTGGTGTTCAGCAGGCATTGTTGGGCGATTGAAGTCATCATTCTTGTTTCTGGTTGGTACTATTTTAGGGGCAGGTTCGGTTTTGTGGCGTCTGAAGCCTACATACCTGCATGTGGGCATGTAAGGTGGGTCCCATCTAATGAAACCATACAAAGTAAGCGAGTGATGAATATAAATATTTATTTGGAACAAGTAAAGAAACTGTAATAAGCCACTGGAAGCTTAGAGGGTCATGTCCCTCTTTTCCAAGCTCTGCCCAGCCAGTTTGCCTGGGTGTTTTCTTCTCTCCTCTGAACTGGCTTTGCTCCCCTGTGCGGGCTTCACAGAAGTCTCAGCGACTCCCAGCACCACTGGGCTTATGCCCATGAAGGGCCCCGGATCTTAACCTTCGCTAGTTACACAGTAAACCCACCCTTCTGATTATTTCACTCTGGTCTGGAGAACCTGAGAAGGCCTTAGAAAGAAGAAGGGCAGGAACGGGCAGAAACATAAGGCTCTTGGCCAAGGTAGACCCCTGGTCCTCTGAGAAAACTCCAGAAACAGTCTGGGACCTTCACCAGACTGTCATCCGGAAATGCTGCCGACGGCACGGCACCGCGGTCCTCTTCTGCACCCCTGCCTGGCCCTGTCTCTTGGGCCCTGGGCTTGGGGGTGCATCCTGCCTTTGGGGTGCTCCTGGATCGAGCCCCAGGCGTGTGCAAACTTGAATGATCCCCTGCTCCGTGGGGATGAAGGAAGATCCTGGTCTTTCCCTCTTCCTCCTCTTTCTTCTCCATCTTATTTTCTGTCTTCTCAGGGTGGGGAGCAGAGTGTGAGTAGCCACGGGCTCTGTTCCTCCCTGAAGCCTGAAAACAAGCTTCATTCACAGGAGCAGGTGAGTCACCGTGTCCTCTCTTCAGCTCCTTCATAGGCCTGCAAGGCCACACCTGTGTCACACATCGGGCATTGTAAGTCTTTTCCATAACTCTTCTGGATGGGTAGCTTTCAATGCAGTCACACGGGCCAAGGGAATTCAGTAAATGTGGACGAAATTGTACAAAGAGTATGTCAAGGAACTGGGATAGATATGGAACCTTCCAGAGAGCATGTGGCATTTGGGGGGGTGGATGGGGAGTGATGACAAACGTACCTTACAGCCGTAACTCAGAGCAGGTTATGGTGACTTATCATGGGGAAGGTTAAACTCAAGTGGGGGAGGAGCTGTAAGAACCCGCGAGGGGCCAGAGTGCATTGGGTTCCATATTCTGCATGGGTGGGGGGCATGTTCGCTACACAATTTTAGCAGAGGGACGATTTCAGCAGGCATGGATGGGCCGGAAGAGTAGGAGAAAGGACAGCGTCCCAGGGCGAGCGGGGCCGCATGAGCGAAGCCGGGAGGGTGTGGGGCTCGCTCAGGGAGAAGTGAGCATTCAGCTTCCCTGTAAAGTGGGAGAATAGGTTGGGAAGTGTTTTTTTAAAAAGACGAGAAAGGATAAACTAGGTATAAATTACAGAAGTCCCTGAATACTGGGCTTCATATTGATATGAAAGAGTGGGTGACATATTGAGGAAATCACAACTTGGAGCAGGAAGACTTGAACTGGACTATGACCTTGTAATTTACTAGCTGGCTGACTCATTAAACAATCGGAGGATCCCCAGTGGCAGATTCACGCATGACCTAGAGGTCGTAGGTTATGGTGTGGTTCTAAATAAAGGAAGTGGTGTCTGGTCCATGATTCTTGCAAGAAACTCCTGTCTGGTGCCGAGGTCCTTGGGATGCAAGGGAACTAGGCATGCAGAGCCCTGCTCTCAAAGGGCCGGCATGTTGGCGCAGAGACCCAGATAATACCTGCATAGACTCGCCAACAGGAAATAAGGTGATTTCAGAGCGTGGTAATTGCTGTGAGGGGAGGAGAACAGACAGTTGGGTCGGAAAGATGGAGGCAGAGTAGGAGAGCTGCAATTTTGGTGCTTTAAATATGACCGTTTGGGGAGGCTGCATGGAGAGTGGACCCCTGAGACACATAAGACAGAATGTGCAGATCCAGGAGCCAGAGTTAGCAGCGAGAGCGTCTGTGAGGACAGGGGGAAGGCCAGTGTGGACGGTGGGCAGGCAGCGGTGGAAGAGACCAGCTCTTTAAGACGGTTGGCACAGACAGTATAGGGCTGCGCAGTCGAGGGAAAAAGTTTGTTTTTGATTCCGAGGACAGTGGGAAGTCAGGAGTGGGGCGCACAGTTCATTTGGTGAGAAGAGACTTGTAGCAGGGCAGGAAGACAAGGGACCCCCTGCGGCAGCTTAGGCAAGTGATGGCTCAGGCAGGGTGGGTGTTGGGAGACAAATGCATTGTTGGATTTGGGTTTTTCTGGAGTATTCCCACGAAATGGCTGATAGATTAGATGTGACCGCAAAGTGCTAAGTGGAAGTGCTTTGTAATTTGAGGGCTGTGTGTGTATATATACCTGAAGTACTGAGGTAGCCTGATGCGATAGCCAGGAGGGAAAGCTGACGGCTTCGTGTTTGCAAGTGATGTGGAGCGGCTCTCTGGGGTAGCCAGGCAGCCCCAGGCAGCAAGGCGAGTGGGCAGAGGCGTCAGCCCAGGGAAGCTTCTCAGCCTGGTGTGCATGAGTCCCCTGCGGGTCTCGTTAAAAGCAGATTTGGTCCTGCAGGTCCAGGGTGAGACCTGAGATTCTGCATTTGCAAGAGGCTCCCAGGGGATCCGAGGGGCTGGTCTGTAGTCACATATCCAGCAGCAAAGAGTTCAGGAGGAAAGTCAGGGAGGGCTTGGATCGGGAAGGGGCTGTGAGCATGGAGAGGTCTTTCTTCTGCAGTGAAGAGTGGAGAACAAAGGGGCGCCGTGGACGAGTGAGGCTCTGGATCGAAGTGGCCAAGCAGCGGTGGTGTCGCTGTGGAAATGCCGAAGTCAGGATGGATTCTCACCCCCATTGTTTTTGCTTGTGCTGCGGCGAGGGGTCTGGCTTGGGTGCTGGGGCTGGGGGCCCCCTGGCCTCGCCAGTCTCATCCAGAAGGAGGATGGGTCAGAGGTCTCCTCCGCTGCTGTGCCCTGAACACAGGAATTCACAGGCTGCAAGGATTCAAGGAGCCTTGACGCGAAGGAGGACTCGGAACCTCATTCCAAGCGATGCAGCTGGAATTTGGGCCAGTAAATCACCGTGGACGTCAAGGAAGGCCATGTTCCCTTGGACGGTGGCGTCTCAGCCCCTGCATGTCTACGGCTCAGCGTCCTTGAGGCCAGTCCCCACCCTGTCCTGCACACGACAAGCTCCTGGCTTCAGGCGTTAACACCACCAAGCCCGAGGCCTGCACTAGTGCATCTGTGTGATGTTGATAATATTAACAACAGTCCGCATCTCTGAGCGCTGTGCCAAGCAGAGAGCCGGGCATTTTGTAGAGATTTCATTAACTCTCACAGTCCTGGGAGGGAGGTACTGTCCGTAGTACCTCCCCAATCCCAGACACCACCCACCCGCATTCTGTATCCAAGGGACGTGAGGCTTTGCAGGGCCCAGTGTTTTGCCCATGTGCCACGGCAGGGCAGCAGAGCTGGATTTCAGATCCATCAGTGAGGCAGTTCTTCCAACAGGTGGGCCCAGGGGTCTGGTTCCAGGAGCCTCACGTGGAACCGTCAGGCAAACACCTCCGGGGCTGCGCCCGACACAGTCGCTGTCTTTACGCTCAGAACAGAGCCCCCGGCCCGCGACTGGCTTCCCGGGCTCTCCTCCCGGCCCTGCTCCTACTTACCTGCACGGCCTGAGGCAAAGTGCTTGAGTTCTTGGGGCCCAAATCCTCCTACCTGGGAAGCAAGGGGA
The DNA here is from genome assembly GCF_030020395.1 of Manis pentadactyla. Taxonomy (NCBI): domain Eukaryota; kingdom Metazoa; phylum Chordata; class Mammalia; order Pholidota; family Manidae; genus Manis; species Manis pentadactyla. The sequence continues at coordinate 1,644,277 of NC_080020.1, forward strand.
TGTGACGGGAGCTGTGGTTCCTCAGGTCCCACCGTCCGTTAGCATCAGCGGGTGAGTATTTAATGAAGAGCGATGCAGGCCCCCTCGGAGATCCCAGTTCTCCGAGTTTGGCCAAGGACTCGCTTTTGGAGTTTTTAAAAAGCTTCTGAAGGCTTTCAGTAGATGCCAGGGTTGGGCCCCCAGGAGATCAAGGATGGCCCGCATCTGTCCCCGTCTTCCCACGGTCCGTGGTGCCAGTCCATGGGACACGGGCAGCAGGCCCACATGGCCGCCCGGCTCACTGCTCGGCGGCTCAGTGTAGCCACAAATCCCAGGCGGAGCTGCCCATCTGAAACACCAGACATTAGGGAGTCCTCGTCTGGGAATAAAAATTCCAGATTTTGCAGGTGAAAAATATGAATGCGGGAAAGATGATCCTTTTTTTTTTTTTAAATAACATAAATGGCTTCTCCAGTGGGCCCTGTGAGGTGCCTGCTGCAGCCTGGTACGTGATGTGCTGAGAGCTGACTTGGGACTGAGAGACTGTGCCGGCGTCCGGTGGTTCGGCCCGGGAGTCTGAGATTCTCAGGGTTGGGGCGGGGGTGACATGAGCTCCCCAGGGAAATCATTCCATCCCTACGGCGTGGGCCTCACACACCCTCCTGGGCCCGTGGGGACGAGCTTCCAAGCGCAGGCGGCCCGTCCCCGGTAGTCCTGCCCCTCCTTGCCAACTGCCCGCACGGGCCTGGTTTGAGGTTCCTCAGTGGTACCCGCTGGTGCATTTCTCTCCGAGTCGTCCCGGTGCAGCGACACCTGGCCCACTGCCTTTGACTGCTCACCTCCCTCACCTCTGGCCCTGACCTGCTGCCCCCAGAGATGTTTGCTCCACGGTGGGATGACATCAGGGGGAGGCAGTGCCTCGGCCTATGGAGCCAAGTCCCCAGACACGCTCTCGGAAGTGGGACAAGGACATTCTGTTTCTGCGATTCGACCCAGAGAACTGCTTGGTCCCTGAAACCCGTCCAAATGCGCTTGCGCAACCACAGCGCAGCTTCCAGAACACGGCCAGGCGTTTGCCAAGGGTCCGATTTCTTTTGGGAGTGAACATGCATGACTGGAGTTGGCCGGACATGTCGATGCGAACCGGGGGCTCGGACCTCCGTAAGGGTCCGGGTCCCGAGAGGCGCGCTCCCTGGCTAGGCTTGATGTGAGACACCGCTGCATTACCCGCACAGCAGGGACACGGCTCTGGAGACCCCCGAGGTCAAGGTGGCCAGGCCTTCGTTCCGTTTTGTTTGTCTAAGGGTGTGGTAATGCAGTGAAAGGCCGAGAAAAGCTACCAATTTGGCTGCTGCTTCTGAACATTTACTCTGCATTCTGGAATCCTCCTGGTTAAAGAGAACTGCTTTGCAATTCTTTCCCCCCAGGCAGTGGACAAGAAATAAACACACACACACACACACATTCACATGCAAACACATACACACGGAGCTAAAACCTTGTAGGATATGAGCATCATCTATTGCATGCATGCCCACGTCACATGCTCCTACTCGGGAATGTGGAGGGAGCAGAGAAATGTGTGTGCATGTATCAGTGGCCAGCACTTTAAGGGCTAATGTTGGTGTCTTTCAAAGGCTGAACTTAGAATAATAAGCCCTGTCATTCTGTAGTATTTTATGGTTTACAGAACAATTCATGTGTCATGTGATCAGCTCAACAACTTTGTAAAGTAGGGATTAGTTTCCTCTCCATTTTTAATGCCCAAGGAAATGAAAGATCAGAGAGGGGACGTGACTTGCTCAAGATCACACAGCAATTAAGTTCCAGAATCAGGATAAAAACATGGGTCATTCCCATCGAACTGCTTTACCCTATTGGCCCTCTGATCTTGATCTTAGAAAGCCCAGAGGTTAATTGGCATGTGACTCATGTATTTATAGGGCTGGATGCCGGGACCTGGTGTCCCCAGTAGGGATCAAGGACCTGCAGCACGGGCTTCTCCTGGAGTGAACCACAAGCCCAGCCCTGACCTTCCGGGGCTGTCTCTGCATTTCCTCAGGATCCCCTTAGGTGACCCTCATGCCCAGTCAATTTGGGGGGGCCTAGGGGAGGGGCTGGGGTTCCAGTCTCCAAATCCCTGAGTGCTGAACTGCTTAAGCTGGGAAACTAAGGAGAAATACCCACACCAGGATCCCACCCCTGGGGCTCTGCCCCTGGGATGAGACCAAGACGTGGATTTCCATTGAAAAACTCCACAGGTGTCTCCAGTGTGCAGCAGGGGGGATGGCAGTTGGAATAGATCATCTCTGAGGTTTCTTGGCACCTTTGTGAGCCTGAGAGCTTTGTCTGTAAGGAATCGGCCTGTGTAGGCTTTGCCCTCACCTGGGGCTTTGCCTATATTTCAGGACTCATACAGCATTTTGCTTTGAACTTGATCTTTTCCCTTCTGTCCAGAGAAAGTGCATCTTGCATCCACCCCTAATAAGCAGAGAGCACCAGCCCCTCTATGTGGGAACCATACCAGGGGGCTGGCATTTGATTCCTGCGCCCTGGAAAAGGAGTTAAAACGTCCCCAAAGAGGCTGCAGGCATTAGGCAGGCGCAGCCCCCAGTGCGTGAGGCTGCTGAGTCTTCTCACGCAGCCCGGGAGCCCTGGGGCAGGAGGAGGGCCCCACGCGGCCCACTGTTCAGGGGAAAGTGCACAGATGTCCCTCAGGACTGGCAGGAAGGCCAGCACATTGCCTACACCCCCAGAGTGCTGGGAAGCTAGTCCCAGCCGAGATCTGGACCCCAGGAAAAGCCCGGCTTTTTCTGGCAAGGCATCGAGAGCCCCCAAGAACATATTGTGTTCATTGCACCTCTTCAAACAAACAAAAAGCAAATACCACCCCGCCCCCCGCCCCCCTTCCCTGTGCGGCCAGATCGTGATCGAGGATCTGGGAATGTGCACACTCTCCTGTTGATCCATCTGCTTGAGGTGTCAGCGGGGGAGTTCATCAGGGAGAGATCACACCGGGTCAGCAGAGGACAGCGTGCGGCCGGGGCCACCGAGCCAGCCCACGTGGGCGGGCGCTTGGAACCCCAGATGTCCCGGTTTCGCTGCTTCTTAGATATGCAGGGAGGGTGCCAAGCGCCAGACCCTTGCTGATGTACCGGGTTTTGCAGAACAATCTAGAAGCCGACAGCGGCTCCTTGTAGGGCCCTGCCCTGCCAGTGTTAACGCAAGCGTGGTTTCATCCGACACCCTGCTCGTGTCAGGACACGCGCTTCGTCTGGAGGCCGCCCACCCCTGGCTGCAGGACTTGTGACTGTCACATCCTTCTGCTAACTGCCATTCCCCTCTCCCTCACCCAGCTTCATGGCTTAGCAGCTGCTTGGCTAATTAAGTTAGTTTCCTCCTCCCAAACATTTGGGTGCCTCTCATCACTGTCCCGTCTCCTCCTGGCCCACATCTTCAGGGTGCAACCCAATACCCACAGCTAAATCTCCCTCCTTCTCTCCCAGGCTCAGGATCCCAGGCCACCCAGACTAACGGGGTGGGACTTCTCTGGGATATTGGACTCCAGGCAGAAAGCTCTGAGCACCAGCGTCTTGGAGGTGCACCTTCTCCACAGCCGGGTGTCCCGTGACCACTGCGTGGCTGGTCACTGCTGTCAACAGCCGTCTGTCAGTGAGGAGGCCTCAGCAGGGCAGGACCCCACTCTCCCTGCAGGCCTAACGGCAGGACACGGCCAGTGTGAGTGAGGGGCCCCCCAGATTACAGAACCCAGTGGTTCTCAATCCTGCTGCATCTTAGAATCCTTGGTGATATTTTCAAAACATGCCAGCTCTAGGGCCCCACTCCCAGAGCTCTGACCTAACTCTGCTGGGGCGATGCCCAGGGTAGATATGTATTTATTTATTTTTACAAGCTGTTGGCTGGGTTGAGGTCCACGGCTGTTCCATTTTCCTTGGGGAGGGTCTTACATAATGCCACCTCACTGAACCCCGTTCCAAGTTGGTGGGCATTGTGTTCCCTGAATTCGGATTCTAGGGTCTGTGTGGAGCGGAGCACGGGCATCTCACGTTTGCTCACCCAGTGGAGCAGGGTGTGCCCGTGTCAGGAAAAATGGGTTTTGCTGCTGACTGGCAGTACAGTGGCTTTTTACCTGCTAACTAAGTGCTGCCGCAGTGCTCCGGGAAGGGCTGGCTAGGAGGGGTCTGTGCGTTGTAATCACACATTAGCGAAGGGCTGGTCTCACCTACTGCTCCCCTTACCCTCTGAGCCAGGGGCAGACTTCACTGCCTACCCCCGTCGCCTAACTGTTTTGTTTTTATTTAGATTTGCCTGCATTTCTTTTGCAGGGGAGCACATCTAGAATGGGTAACATTTGCATAGCTGTCTTCATTATCGTTCCTTAAAAAGAGAATGGGATGCCTGGGTGCAGCTGGGCTGATTCGGGGTGCTGGGAAGGGAGGGGCTGTGAAACCTCAAATCTGCTGTTTCCTAGCTGCCCCCACCCCCCAAGGTGAATCAACATACCTGCCCCTCCCTGGCTGGTGGCGGAGGCCACAGACACGCTTGTTTGGAACATGTCCTTTAGACATCATCCCCATCCATGGTAACAGCAGGACAGATTTTGAGAAGGGGCCCTTGTACAGGAGCAGCAGCCACTGCTGGGGGGGTTCCCTGCACGGGAGCTGGAATATCAGGGCTACCAGGGGATGGAAACGTCATTGAGCCCAGGGTTGCGTATTCAGCTGTTCATGTAGCCTGTCTGATGGAACTTTCTGTGATGATTGAAATTCTCTCCACGGTGTCCAGCTGAGTGACCGCTGGCCACATGTGGAGCATTGGCGCACCCACAATGGACTGGAGAGCCCGAGGAACTGAATTTTCAAGATGATGTAGTTGTATTCAGTTCAAATTTAAATTTAAGTAGCCCCATGCTGCTGGGGCCACTGGATTGGACACCTCAGGTCTGTAATTGAACAAGATAGGTCAGTGTGGGGAGTGACCTGGGCCCAGAGAGGACAGAGGACACGGCAGGGACTGGAGCCCTGTTTAAAGAGGCTCCCTTCATGCCAACAAATCATTGCTGTGCGGGAATGTGACAGGCTTGCTCGGTGGTAAGATGCTCTAATTGTTCAAGAGAGCACAGCTGTCTAGGATTTATTCCAAATCTCCTACGTTTCAAATATTGGAAGCTATCCACAAATTTTGAAGAGCTTGTAGCTTTTCGTCTAGTAATTCCTTCATTGTGTAGATGAGGGTACTGAGGCTCAGGGAAATGACCCGTCCTCCCCACGGCCGCCCAGCCAGTTGCCGATCCAGGCTTCTGTGGTGTATATTCTCGGTCTACGTCTGTCTCTTAATGGGTGTCTGCTGGCTTTCATTCTAGGGGTACCCGTTTTATCCTCCACGCTTCCTCGTTTTGCCAGACTGACCTGTGAGGTTGTCCCTCCCTCTTCTTCTCCCAGCCAGCAGGAATCTTCCCAAGCATCTGAGAATGCCCTTGTGGCAGGGGAGAGGGAATTTTTGCCCCTTGGATTTAGGGGCCTGGGAGCGGTCTGCTTACAGGTCCAAAATGTCTTTGAAGTCTCACATTTTATCTTAAAAAAAAAAGCTTCATGCAAACTTGGCAGTCTGCTCTGTAATATATCTGTGCTTATTTAATATTAAGACAGAATCCTTCTTTATATCTTCAAGTAACTGAAGTTTCAAAGGGAAGCAACGGTTTTGTATTGTGGTTGCATGAGCCATCTGGCCCACAGCTCGAACCGCTGGGTCCCTCATACCCAGTGTGAGAAATGCTCACGCACGGCAAACAGTTTTAATTGTCAGTCTGATTTCCCTGCCATCCCACTTAGCATCATTTATAGGTAGAGAGGACACTTCTTGTTTGGGGACATAGGATTTCAGTCGTTTTCCAGGTAGAGGTGGGTAGTTTGGGGGTAGCGGTTGGATCCTGTCCCATTGTCCTTGCAGCTCAGATTCAAGGGCATAAATACAGTCCAAGGATAAAGCACAGGGATATTCCCAGGAGTGGAGAGAGCGCCCTGCCAGACCGCTGGGTGTTTGAAGCCATCGTCTTCCAGCCTGCTTTTGTCCCCAAATGGGAGACCCCTGAGAGGTCCTGGGGGTGACCAGGAAGGAAACTGTGTCGCAAGGAGCTGGTCAGACGGCCATGAGTTGGCCTTGCGTCTCATGTTCCTGCGGCAAGCTGACGTGGGATTGCTGTGCTGGGCATTCTGGCTGGGGGTGTGCGCTCTGGAGACCGAATGTAGATAAAGGGGGGCAGCTCTTGGCTCAGCTCTCGAAGCTGGGTTCCCCTGGCTGCAGCTCATGGCTTCTGGGAGCACCAGCTGGTGTTTTGGGTTTTGCATTATCCACTCCTCACGTCAAAGGCTTCCAGCCAGTTAGAGGACGCAAAGGAAAGTGCAAGAATCCTGATGGTGAATCTGGGGCTACTCATGGCTTAGTGAAAAGTCAGCGGCAGGAATGTTTCCCGAGCATTTTTTACTAAGGCAGGAGTTGGGAAAGCGTGGCACCCCTTGTGTATTTGCCATTCTCCATAGCCCCTGGCACAGAGCAGCAGCAGCGGGCGCCCTCCTGAGCGTGAACTTCGGTTGTTCGGGCCTAGGCCTTAAGGTCCTTCTGGTCACCGTCTGATATTCTGTTTTTGTTTTTAATTTTGAATTCGCCAGAAGGAATCCACAGTTGCGACTGTCACTCTTCCAAATTTCTCTCTCCCCAAAACATCACCCCCATGCTGAGAATTGCCCTTAAGATACATCTTTCGGGCTGAGATATCACAGCTTATCACACCTAAATTCTGTTAAACAGAATTTATCATCTTTTCTCCCAAACCTGCTCTGGACTCTGTGCTTTCTCTCAGATAGTGGTAAAGTGGCTCAGTCAGTTTCTCAGGTAAGATAACCCTCCATTATCTTTGATTTCTGTTCTTCGACCACAGTCAATTTCTTGTCAAATTTCTTCTCTTACGTTTGGCAGCGTCCCCACTGCGGAGACTTTGATTCATATCATCACGTCTTGTCTAGATTATTCTATGGCCTCTAAACTATTTTTCCCTGACCCTCAGTTCCTCTCGCTCTGAAGTGACTTCAGCACTTCCCTCCTGAAATGGTTGTCAAAAACTGGGATGCGGTGATCTCCTGCTTCACACTCCCTGTTGACCGCTGTTGTTCCAGGACATGGCTTACATTCTTGGTCATTGTGAGACTGGTCTCAAACTGACTGCAGTTTACTTCTTCATCCTCCACTCTTTCTTCAGGACACATACCCTGTCTATCTCTGTGTCCCTCGGGGCCTCGCCTAGTGCCTAACACAAGGTAGATGCCCTGCGAACCTTTGTCCAAACACTAATCTTGCTAATCATAGTGGCCAGCTTAGGAGGAAGCCCCACATCTTGTGTTGTCAGTGTCCCGCATTCACTAGCACTGTGTACATGTTTATGGTCTCAATGAATTAGATATTCCCAGAAATAAAATAAGGCGATAACCAGACATTCTCTATTGCTCAATTCTGTGGCCTTGGAAAATTACAAATCACTGTTGGGAGGGAGCCCAGACTCTGAAGACCAGCCAGTCTATCACAGCAGCCATGCTTCGTGAATTCGTTTTATTTCTACCCAGATATTATACGAAGAGTAGTGATAGCTGCTAGCTGCTCTTCACCAAGGGCCTGCGAGGTGTCAAGTTCTGCTTTAGGAATGACCTCATCCAATTAGCATTTCTTTGAAAGCAGCTAGGATTGGACTAAGGGCCATCATCAGGAAAGCCCCGGAATTTACTTAAAATTGCCTTGTGCACATCTGAAAGACTCAAATTATTGTCTAAGCCCCTCAGACATTACACCACTGATCCCTTTCTAATGATCTCATCTTGGAGGTGGTATCAGGACAGCTGTAGGCCCCCCAGAGCCACATAATGAGCGAGTTTGGGTATTTACATAATTAGTCAGAATGATTTCAGGGCATTTTAGACAAGACGTACAGCCACTTAGGTTGCTGTCATTGCAGTTACCTCATCAAGGTCAGAAATCGGATGGAAAAAGTGAAATTCTTGGGAGTTTTTGGATCCGTTGCACTTGGTCGAGCCACTTAAATGCTCTGGGTGGGCAGCAAAGTGCCGCCATTAGGAAATTCGGTTCACAGCATATGCAACCGTTAAAGCCTTGAGCAACATGCCCGACATGGATCAGAAGCAGAAGTGGCTAGGTTCCAGCAACACTTTGGTAATGGCCACAATTTCACATTTACAGCGGGGGGAAAATGACGCCCCCAGGGTTGAGGTAACTTACCAAAGTACCGATGTCTGATCCCTGTGCTACCCTTACTGGGAATTTTACCTCTCTCTCTCTCTAACTTGACGGACTGGATACTGTATTCATGATGTTGTACTTTAAAATATTTCCTCGCGTGTTTGTTATTTTCTCCGCTTCTCATTTCTTCTCGAGGATCATCTCATTTCCTCCTGAGACCAGTTTCTTCTGTCTGAAATTCACCCTTTAGAAGTTCTTTAGTGAGTGTGTCGGTGATCATCTCTCTCTGGTTTTTTTGTATTTGAAGCCACGTTATCTCACCCTCATCTTTGAAAGACAGGTTTTCTGGGCTGTCACTGATTTCTCTCAGTTGTTGCTGTTTGCCAGGTGGCTGTGGGGCTGATATGTCTGCAGCCTGCCTTTTTGTCTGGATGCCCCCCTGTCTCTGGCAGTACCGCAGGCTCACTGTGAAGTGTCTGGGTGGCTTTCTCCGGGAAATTGGAGCTCACTGGGCTTCAGGGGTCAGAGCATCGCGGCCGCCGACCCGCTCTGGAAAGGTCTCAGCCATTCTCTCTCTGAATATTCCCCCCTCCCCCTCCCTCTACTGTCACCTTTGGTGCTCCCTGTCATCAGATATTAGGACTTATCTCTTGACCTTCTTGACTCTTAGCCTCTCTTTCATATATTTTTATCTCTTTGCCACTTTTGTAATTTTTTTCATCTTGTTCTTTTTTCATTAATTTCCTCTTCAGGTCTCACTAGTACCTTTACCTCCCCCCCCCCCCAATTTTTAATCGACCTTTTTAATCAAAATCTGTCTGATTATATTAGACAGCCTCTTATTCCCCTGCCAGCTTTTTGCTTGTAGGTTCCGTTTTTTTCTATTGTGCTAAAAAACACATAACATGAGATCTACACTCTTGGATTTTTAAGTGGACAGTACAGTCTTGTTAGCTGGGAGCCCAGGTAGCACAGCAGATCCCCAGAACTGCCTCATCTTGCCGTCTTTCATTTCTAAACATACCAAATGTACTTCACATTCTCAGCTGATGCCTCTGTTATCTGTATTCTGCGGCCGTCTGACTTCTGCAGGTATTGTTTCTACCGACCCTTTTCGCGGTGCCTTGATTCTCTTCGGGTTGTGGGGTGTCTCCTCTCTTTTCATAAATACCCGTTTCTCGGAACTTTGCTGTAGGAATTCTTTGAAACCTGGGTTGAAGTCTAGTCCTCTGTAACCCAATTTTTAGCTTATGTTTTTAGAGAGAATTCCAGCACCAACCATTTAAGTATGGCTTATAGTTAGATATTCTCAAGGGAGACTTTTTTCCCCACTTTTTTTTTTCCTGCTCTGTCAAGAGCCCAGGACAAGACAGACTTTTATCTCCTTCCATGTGTTGGTATATTTTTGTTCTCAGTTCACCCACTGAGAGCGTTTCCCTTCTCAGGTCCTGGAATTTTTGCCCTCAGAGCCCACTCTGGACTCCCACCCAGCTCCGGCCCCGGCACAGCACTTATTAAAGCCCGGGCACCAGGTCCCCGGTGGTGCCGAGGACACAGCCCAAGGCGGCTCTGGGAGCAGCTCACCTCCTGGGAATTCATGGTTCTGACTGTTTGTAGCCTCTAAGAATTGTCCTACTTTCTTCCAGCTCGACCATACATTTCAAAACATATTTTACAAATGATTCGGCATTCCGGGTGTCTCGGTACCTCTCGCTGGTCATATTTCCAGAAGCAGGAATTTCAAGGGTGAATTCTCCAATATCTGATCAATAAAATAATTATCATTCCTGTTGGAAGTTAAACACATTTGCCAACAGGATAAGGGATGGTTTTTGATAAAAATCCATGTCTCCACCAGATTACTTAGGCCAGGGTCCTAGCTGTTTCCTTAGCCACCCAGGCGGCCACCTTTTTACAAGCTCACACTGTCATGATGCTCAGGGGCAAATGATGATCTTGCTTCATATTTCGAGAACATGGCATTGGTCAGACGGGGAATTCTTATCTCCCTGCTGCCAAACCTACCGAGAGACTCAGATTTACCGCCTGCCTTCAGCTTCCGTGGGATGAATTTCTGCTTTTACCTGCGTTGCCCTTGCACCTGTGCTCCGACCCCTTGCCTCTCGTGGGTCCTGACCTCCCTCCTTGCAACCGTCCACCTGATATGCTGCCTCACCAATTTCTCTCTCTCCACTGGATTGTTCCCTTTATCGCTGGTTTACCCACGTAAAAACCCCCTTCCTGTGACCCCACGTCCGCCAGCTACTGCACTCACCTGCTGCTCTTCACAGCAGCTCATTGAAGGAGTTTTCCAAGTCCTGTCTTCACCACTCTTTTTCACATTCCTTCCCTCAGCCCATTACAGTGGGGTTCCTATCCCTCCACCACTCACGTCAAGACGGCCTCCATGTTGTCCAGACCCATGATCACCAGTCCGTTCTCTTCTCGTTTGACCTCTGAGCAGCATTGGGCACCAGTAACCGATCTCTTCGTTTTGCTCACGTGATGCCACACCCTCTGCTGTTTGTCTCCCTACCATGAAAGCCTCTTCCGCTGTAAGTCCTTCTCCTCTGCTGGACCTCTCAGTGTGGCAGTCGTTGGAGGGTTTGTGCTGGACCCACCTCCTCTTCTCCATCTGCACACTCCCCCTGCGTGGTCACTGGGATTCCAATGCTCAACATGTGGCAATGACTCAAATCTGTATCTTCAGCCCAGAACCTCCATTGTATCCCCAGCACCTGAATAGTGTTTAACACATAGTATGGACGATGCATAAGGAAAAGTCGGTAGCCCAAACAGAGCTTCTTGAGAACTCAAGTCTGCAGCCTGAGGTGCTTCCAGGCAGGTGAAATAGGTGTATATCTTAGAGGAACTGCCCCCTCACCTGGTTCCTGCTGACACCTTCAAAGAATTACTGCAAAAATCCATGCAATGCTTGGTATTATATAGAATAGAAAATGCAATTTAAGTCCTCATGTAAAGTTTAAAAATGAATTGGTACAACCTACTGTCCCTTTAAGTATCCATCCTTAGCTTCATAACAACCAAATATTTAGAACAGGAAGGAAATTCACAAACCCTGCAACAACACCCATCTGAGTGCTGTAGGGGCAAATCTTCAAAATCTGGGCTGCTTTTCTCAGAGATGGAGAAGTGGGTGTGTCTGTGTGTCTGTTCCTTCGTGTGTGTCTCTGTGTTTCTGTGTGTGCGTGCATATGTGTTTGTGTGCGTGTGTGTGTGACTGTGTCGGGGCAGGGCACTGGCTGTCCTGTCCTTGGAGGAAGGACAGGGAAGTTGCGTCTTCCTTACACAGAAAGTCTGTGTGGTGTCATGTCTGGCGGAAAAGGTACAGATCGGCTCATGTTTACAGTCAGATCCAGGAAATTCAAGATGATAATTAATCTCCCACGTCCCTGGACCCCAGGCGGTCTGCAGCGGGCTCCTGCAGGGTCCCCATTAGGCCCAGGCTCATTTGAATTGTGGCTAATGACCTGGTGGAGGGTGTTGCCAGTCTGCTAATGACTCTGAGTCACATTCATGCGGAGGGTTAGGTCATCAGCATGGGCTGAGAAGGCGCCATTCTAACTGCCTATCGCTGCTGCAACGGGGGTCATGATTCAGCAGCCTAAGGCAGCAGGACTGGATCACCTACAGTCCCGCTCGCCCAAGCTGTGACAAGGGCCTCTGGTCCCCTTGGCCTTGCCCGCCCCCGGAGGCCGCTGTCGCATATCCTCACCCGCTGCCCGCTCCACTGCAGGCCGACGGCGGGGCCAGGGCCCCCTTCCCCTGCCGTCCCCCTCTGGCGCCCTGCAGCGGGAAGGCCCTGGTCACTCCGGGCCTCCGGGTTGTCCAGAACTGTCCCCTCAGCTCACGGTCCCACGGTCACACCCGCAAAGCCCCTTCGCCAGGTGGGGTGACATGGAGAGGCTCTAGGGATTAGGATGCAGACTTCTTTGGAGGGTGGGGACGTCACCCTGCCCACCACACACCTAGAGTTTAGAAATTGGAGCTGTGCAACACTCAGTCTCAAAAATGAAAATGAATGCAAGGAGGAAAATAGCTAATCTCAACTGCCCTGACGGGCAGGCCAGAAGGAGCAGGGGTTGGATGCGGCGAGAACAGAGGGCGGAGATGCGCCCCACGGCGCCAGGCAGCTGACCACCTGGGCGCCCTTCTGGGCCGGGCCCACGGAGCCTATTGTGGAGAGAAGTGAGGGCCAGGCCGCTGCCCAGGAGTCTGTGGACGTCCATCTCAGGCAGTGTTTGCCGTTTAGTGCCAATCGAATGTCAGACTGCCTTACAATAAATCATTTCTTTGGATGGGTGCCTCGGAAGTGGAGAATCCGAGGGAGAGGGATGCGCATGCTGATGACCAAGAGGAGTCCAGGGTAAACGAAGGACACCTGAAACTAATCATGCCCATGCAAACACCTTACAGCTCAGTGAAGGAGACTAATCAGCAATAGGCTGGAATAAGGTTAGTCAGATTCAGTGGTAGGAAAAATAGACACTGTTGAGACTGGGACGGTGGTGGGCAGAATAATGCCCACCCAGCCCTGCTGAAGCTGCCCGGCCCCAACCCCCAGGGCCCGTGAATATGCAGCCCTGTAGCTTGGCACCGTGTAGAAGAGCGTATTAGCCGTATACATGGCCAAAGGAACGCGCAGAGGCGATTGAGTTAAGGCCCTCGAGGTGGAGAGGTTATCCTGGGTCATCAGTGGGCCCAACGGTCACAAGGGTCCTGAGAAGATGGCAGCTGAGTGAGGCTCGGCCTGACCTTGCTGGCTCTGGACGGGATGGAGAGGACGGGGCCGTGAGTGAAGAATGTTAGTGGCCTTCAGAAGCTGGGAAGGCCTGATTTCTCCCTAGAGCGTCCAGGAGGGACACGGCCATTCCAGGGCTGCAGTGTTAGCCCAGGGAGACCAGTTTCGGACTTCCGACCTTTTGAACTGCAAGGTAACAAATCTGTGTTGTCTTGAGCCGCTGGATTTGCCGTATTTCTTAGAGCAATAGGGAACCGGTCAGGGGGACGCGTCATTGCGGCTCTGCATCCGCGTACGTGGCCTGATGCCCACCTGGTGTGCCCTCTGCGCGGGGCTGGAAGGATGGGTGGTTGACACAAACTATGGCACGGCCTTCCCAGGACACTAGAAACAGTGTCACTACCTTGCTGTTTAAATGTATTTACTCCGTCACAAGCGCCCTTTGACTAGGAGCATCGAACACCAAGGGAGCACGCGTCCACGTGCGTTCAGACCGTCCACGGTGGGACAGGAGGCGCCTTCCTGCACCACACTCTTCTGCTCAGCCCACGTGGGAGAAAACAGAATAAGCTGCAGTCTAGGGCCCAGCAACGTGGTGGCAGGGTGGCCTGTGGCATCTCATGTTCAGACCAGGCTGTGAACTGGCATCATCCGACCGTGCGCTCCGTTCAGGTTCCTGCGCTCTTCCGACTGCGCGGGATGTCCGGCTTGCAGCACCGGTTGGGAACAGTGTAAACCACCACCTCTGCTCCAGAAGCTTGCTTTGTTCTCTTTTGTTTCTCTGCAGAATTCAGGCCCAGGTGGGCTGTTTCCCTTGAATAAGAACGCACGCTCCCTGGTGCTCTCCAGGGACCCCTGGGCTCATGGCCACCGAGGGGACTATTCCGGGAGGCAGGCAGCGCGGCGGACGGAGCTCTCACTACCGCCCGGCAAACCTCCTCCGTGCCTCAGGGCCTCGTCCCTCCCCTGCCGCGGGGTGCTTGCCTGCACACACTCACAGAGGGGTTTGGAAGAGGGGCCTGCTGTCCGCTGTGTCTCAGCAGGGACAGTGGTGGGGAAGGTCACTGGGAGTCAAGAGAGCACAGGACGGAGAGATACTGGTTCCGCTCTAGAGTCTATGTTGTGAGATGTGCCTCAACCACAAACGAAGCTTGATGATGGGCCCCCGTGGGTTGTGTGTTACGGTGTTAGCTTTAAGTTACCGGTGGGTGAGCCCTCTCTGGTGAACAAGCAAGAATTCTCAGAATCTGAGTGTGTGTGTGTGGACACAACATCCTACTGTTTCAGGGTCACCTTGGACTGAGGCCCTTACAACCTCCGGTTTTGCAGTATCTGAACTGTTCTCACTTCCAGACCCTCTGCCACCTGCTGTCTGTCTGCGGGGATGGACCTGGGAGGGAAAGTGTTTTCATTTGGGGCAAGTGGCTTAGCTTGTCAAGGCCTCGGCATCTTCATCTGTAAAGTGGGGTACCAACCCCAGCCCCACGGATGGTCGGGGTGGCTGCAGCCCAGGGCATGGAGAGCCCTCGGGGGACTGCCTGCCCTGGGGCGAGCCCTCTGTGAAGTTGGCGGCTCTTAGGGACAACTGCAGAAGTATGGCCACCTGGCAGTACCAGGCCGAGGGCTGGGGCGCACACATGCCTAACGGGGAGTCCTTCCTGGGGGGCTGTTTGCAGTTTGTCAGGGGAAAGGAAAGATATGTGAATAGATAAGATTAAAATGAAGAATCATGGGTCCCAGTAAAATTATGAATGAAGGGTAGAGTGAGTGGCCCGCACGGCCTGGGTTAGTGGTGAGGACAATCAGGAAGGGCTTCTAGAACAGGGAACCTGGAGATAAGACGTGAAATATGAGTAGGTATTTACGAGGCAGATGGGCAGGAAAGACATTCCTTTGATGGAGCCCCATGCAGGGCCTGGGGGCACAGGCCTGGAGCATTGCCTGCAGTCCCTCCCCAGTCCTACCACACCCTCAAGCTGCTTCAGGAGCTGCCGCTTCATTTCGGTTTGCTGAGGGCAGGGATGCTGCCAGGTGCAGGCATGACAGGGAGCAGAAAGTCATGCAAAGGGACTCGTGCATGCGGTGGCTCCCAGCACACAGAGCGAACACCACCTCCCCGCCCCACGTCTTCCAGGCCCCTTCCACTCTGCAGGGTGGACAGGCTCCTGCTGCCCTCTGCCCAGCTTGTGGTCCCTGGGAGGATGTAATGGGAGGGAACCCTGAAAAGGTAGAGCCTTTGTGCAGACGAAGGACCCTTACTACTTCCTGCTAAGTTGCAAGGGAATCTTCCCATTTCCCTGACCCACCCTCTGCCCCCTCCGGGAGCCCTCCCATCCCTGCCCGGTCTGGGCGGCGCCTGGAGCACCAGTCCTGGGCAGTCACTGCTTCTCTTCCGCATCTCCTCCCAAGGACGGAAGGACCTCACTCAGATTTGCACATAGTGCGTAGTCAGTAAAGCTGGTTGAAGGAAGGTGACTTCTGACATGAATGGAGGCTCTTCTTGGAATGTACCTGGACAGCAAGCGGAGCGCAGGCAGAGCCCACCCCTGACCCACTTGCTGGCACATGCCCGGGGCTGCGCGAGGCTTGGGGCTCGGTCAGTGTGCAGCAGGCGGCAAAGGCATTTGTCTCGTCAGAGGGTCCCTAACTGCTTTCCCCCCGGTCTCGTGGGTCGTGCCTATAAGTACCCTCACGTTTGTCTCCTTTGCATTCCTACTGCTAATTCAATTCAGACCCTGGTTTTTATTTGTCTACACTGGCACAAACACCTTTTATCCGGTCTCCTGGTCTCCCTCTCTCCTCCAGGGTCACCTCACCCTTTCTCCTCTCCAGGCTACTTTTAGAAAGCAGGGCCTGACCACACCTCTCCCCATCGCGTGTGTGCATGTGTGCATGTGTGTGCCTGCATCTGTGTGTGTCTGTGTCTTTATTCCTTAGCCTGGAAACGCGTCCCTTCGCAACATGTCCCACATCGAATCCTGCTGCCACGTGCTGTGACCGAATGTACTGGGTGCTGCTCTGTGACTGTCCCATGTTCTTGTCTTCATGAACTCACTCGTGCCATTCTCTGCCCCTGCAATGACGTATCTGTTACTCGGGGCTCAGTTTAAATGCTGCCTGGCCTTCCCCAAAGGCAAGAGGCTTGAAACGTTAGGGGTGAAAGTGCCTTTGGGGTCTTGCGCTTTGCCTCTCACTGTGTGTGTGGGGAAACTGAGTCCTAGGCGGGTGACTGGGCCCGTGTTGGCCCAACAGGACTAAAAAAGATCTCCTGATTCTTAATTCACCATTCATTCTATGCAGCCCTTCATTTACCTTCAATAACTTCTCTTACGATACTCTTTATGTTCCATTTTGCTTTATAATTTCACGTAATTGTCTGAATTTCTGGCTGTGAGGGCAGAGACCATGTCTTCATTATCTTAATACTAAGAGGCACTTGGCACAGGACTTACATATGGTAGGTGTTTTCTATGGGCAGCCCCGAGCTGTGCGCACGGACCTGCTGGGCCCTCGGCCTCTGCTCGTGTTCACACTCTTTGGAGCACAGAGCAGAGGCTGTTGTGCTCAGAGTACAAGATCAGATGAAAGGTTTCATGTAGGGGTTTTGTTCATGGTCCATGTGGCATCTCCCAGATCTTAGGTGCCTGCTGTTCAGGTGCTTTGCTGGACAGCTGTCCAAGCTGGGTGGGCACCGTGTCCTGCCCTTCCCCGGATGCTGCCCCTTATCCAAGCTGGGTGGGCACCCTGCCCCACCCTTCCCTGGAGGCTGCCCCACCAGAAGTATGTGTTACCAGCCTCCTGCTGTTTGCTCTGCAGCCCCTGGCTTCCCCGGTGCAATGCTGTGGCCCAAAGCATTTTAGATGTAAATCAACCCAGAACTTCGTGCCTGAGGTTTGCCCTGTCCCTCTCCAGCACATGCGTATGGTTGCCGTGGTGATTCAGCTGCATGGAGCTTGAAGCTTCGGTCACCATACTGCTGTGTTACCTGAGTGCAGCCCTGAGCGGTTGACAGGTATAAAATCCCCCTGTGTTTATGGAAACATAACCCGTAATGCAGCTATTAACCAGCAGGTTTTTATTTTAATCTCCTGTGCTCTCCAAAAAAAAATTCCACCCTGAGGGAATATGGATTTGAGGTCTGACTAAATTCAAATGATGCTAAATCATCCTTGTCAGGCATGTTTCCCAGTACAGAGCCTGCCACACAGTAGGGGCCCTGTGAACGGGGAGTCTGGCCTCCCTGAATGACTGGAAAGGAATCTAGGCCTCTGGACTGGATCCCGGAGGGCTGTGGATTTGATAGAACCAAAGGAATTTGAGAAAGAAAATGCTACTTTCCCTTGTGTTGAAAAACATCGCTTTCTACGTGACTGTCTCTCCATGCGGGTTGAGGATGAAGTTTTCTTCTTGAGAGGAGACTTCACCTTTCTGTCTCAGAGGCTGCCTGTGGCCTGCTGACCTCTGCTTGCTGCGTGCAGGCCCACCCCATGGCTGTTTCCCCAACCTTCCAGGGTGCCACCTCGTAGCTCTGATTTGGGATTTCTGTGGCAGGGCCCCAGAGGTTGAGAAATACTGGGTTCGAGCTTTGCAATTAAAGATGCTTCCCTGCAGGTTCATAAGACTGAGACTAAGGAAAAGAACAGCCTACAGCTGGGAACGAAAGGCGCTGGTTACAGGCAGCAACACAAGGTCTGCCTCTGGGCCCTGCTGTGCGCTGGCTGTGTGCATCACACTCTGGCTGCCAGACGTGCTAAGTGATGCCCGTTTCCTTGGTGCCAATCCCTGTGCCATGTGCTGGGAGCACAGAAACATGTCAGAAATATGCCCCGTGCAACTCCTAGGCCAGTGTGTGTGGGCAGACATGCAAATAGCAACCAGCTGGAAAACATGGAGACTGATGGTGAATAATGAATGCAGTGTGAACCCAGCCTAACAGGCACGGAATAGAAAGAGTCGCCGCCATTTATGGAGCACTAACTGTGGGCTGGACTTTGTCTTATGTAAACTAAGTAAATTCACCACATCGACAGTATAAGGCAGTTAAAGAAAGGGGTCTAGGCTGTTCCAGTAGTTGCCCAGTTACTAGATAGCCAAGCCAGATCGCAGTTTGCGAAAGGGCATGTTAAGAGCTCTGTTATAAAGTCTGGATAGAAGGGGCCTGTCATTTGCTGAACACCTACTGTGTGTGGGGCTCACTTACTTGAATATTCATGACATTCCCGAGGGTGGAATCCATAAGGAGAGATGTTGCAGGCACTCTCAGGCTGGGCACGCCTGTCCCGTGCTGCTGTCACCTCTTAGCCAGAGCTTGGACGGACGCACGTATGCTGGAGTGTTGGTTCCCATAGCCTTCCTGGTGGCTGGGCAGGGCCCTGTCACCTCCTGCTTGGCTCCTAGCCAGCTTACCCTAGGGTGCTCACAACACAGGGTGCAGAGTGCCCTGGCCTCTATTTCCTTACGTCCATGAGCCATTTATATTGCATAGATGGCCGCCTACCCAGCCTAAGGGGCCTGGGGATTGCATTTAGTATTTTCATCCTCTGACCCCTTTTCAATGTGAGCTAGGTCCTCTGTGCCCAAGTCCTTTGGGTCAAATCAGTCCGGTTGGTAGGTTGGTGCTGGGAGGCAGCCCCTATGTGCTGGACAGGAGTTGGAGCCCTTCAGTCCTCACGGCCCATTTGCCTTCCCCCCGACTCACTCTGCACACATTTCATCCGTTGGGGTTTCAGATGAAGACACCCTTCTTCACTTCCTCTCCTGAAAATGGTCCTGCCGTGTGTCCAAGCAGCGTGGCTGCTCTAGCATCAGCCACATGCCCTGGGCGGTCCCTGCGCCTCCCGGAAGATGGGCTGCAGTGACAGGTCCTGATCCCTCTGCAGTTTCCACGGCTCTTTCCTAAGTTACTGTTTGGGGCCAATCGTATCTTTGAAAAAAACACTTCTTTTTCTTTTACTTGGTTCATCAAAAACAGGAAGTCAGAGGTATGAATGCTCTTCCTGTGAATCAGCAGAGAAACCTTTCTCCCTGGGGCCTGTGCGCGTGCAGCCTCGGGCCAAGGGACTCACTGCTGTAAGAATGGAAGGTTGCAAGCAGGACCCTGGGGTATCAGGCAGGCAAAAGGGAGGCGGGATGGCCCCGCCTGTTCCCCTTAGAGGCATTAAGTGGACAGGCAGCTGGGGCGGTAGGGGCGGAAGCCAGCGCAGGGAAGGCAGCCCCATTCCAGGGTGTCACAAATAAGGTGCCAGGCGAGTCTGACCAGCAGATGATGCACTTCGGCAGCAGTCAGACTGGAATGGTGCTCCGGGGCCTCCTGGGAGCTACCGAGAAGGAGGCAGGGGGTGGGCGCGGGTGGGCGTGGGGCACAGAGCTCATCTCACCGCCCTGTGTGGGGTCAGGCGCACATACGGCTTCTGCAGGGGCGCGCTCCGCCTCACTGATTCAGCCCAGCGTTGAGTCACAGGTCACTCCTCTGTGATTAGTGAGACCTGTTTCAGTATTAACCAGTGAGTCACAGGTATCAAGGAAAAGGGTCCGAAAGAGCGTCAAGTCAGCCCATGGTGTCACTGTGGGTGAAGACTGTCCTTTCTTGGCTGTCTAGGTGGCTGCCTGCCAGAGAAGAGCCGTTCGGCCCGCTCTTGTCCAGACAGGGTGGCTGGTGAGTGTCTAGCAGCGTCCGCCCACCTGGTTCTGCCCAGGGAGAGGTAGGCTGGGTGAGATCATGTGCAGGGAATGTTTGACGACCAGGAGACAAAGGGCCCTGTATGTGAGCCGTTCTGCCACCATCCCCTGCCCAGAATGAGCAGCCTTTCCTGCTGCCGTTGACGGGCACTGAGAGTGAGGGCATCGGTGTGCCAGCTTGTCTGGTTGCCCTCACCCGCCCCAGCCTCCACCAGGGCCCGTGCTCAAACCAGGCTTTGCCCTGCCCCAGGAGCATCTTTTCTCATGCTTACCTGCTGCGTGGCCGAGGTGCCAGCTGCCCTCAGCATCACCGACTCTGGCGCTCGAGTCAGCTCGGTGCGGGGGCCGGCCAAGGCCAGACCTTCTCTGCTGCCACTGCGTCCACTGGGCCCGTTCACTGCCGCTTCGCCATCAAGGTGGCACCAAGTGTTCGCTGTGTGCCACGTGCTGCAGGCGGAGGTAGGGGCACAGAGATGAATGCGTACGATCCGTGTCCTGGAGTTGCTTCAAGGCGGGTGGGAGATGAAGACACACGATCCAGTGAATGCAGCAGATGCAGGTGACAAGTGATGCGTGCGATCCGAGGTGGGATGGGAGGCGCTGGAGCTCTTAGGGAAGGACTTTGTTTCATTTGCGTTTGGATCCCACGGTTACACTGGGCCTGGACCTGCATTTCTGTCACGTCGCGTTGTCTATCCAGCTTTCTCAGGAGCCACGCAGAGCGAATTGCACTCCTGCTGATGGTGATGGTGCTTTGGATGGGGAGGGGCTTCTTCCAAAGCTGATGCCTTTCGGTTTTCATCTGCCCCTGCTTTAACAGCCCTCTTCTGGGTGTATTCTAGCTTCTTAAGGTCTATTGAAGTGGGAAAGGCAGAACCCAATGCAACATTCTAGGTTCAGCAGGAGAGAAAAGTCAGAAAGACAAACAAATAAGGAATAATGAAAATAATAAAATAAAAAGGAGCCCAGCAGTGTGCGTATGTGTGTTTAATGCATGGGTAAATTAATGCAATTATTTTTACTTCTATACACAGCAAAGTTAGTTCAAAGACTTTTTAGTATAGCATGATTGATTTAGACTGTCTTGGGTTGTAACTTGTATTTCCATTCTCTGATGTGTTTATGCTAAAGTCCAGTTAAGGAAGCTTGATGCAAATATCTGACCTACCTCTCTAGGTGGCTTCTTTTGTTATCAGCCCCTCAGGTCAATCTTGGCCTCTCTCTGCCCTTCCTCCGTCAGCTGTGGGCCACCCACTGCTTCTCAGTGACTTCCTGACCCAGCCATATGCAGGTTCTCTCTCTGTGTCAAAACCGTGACCAAACCCTGCTCTGACGCAGGCAGCCATTGAGGAGGCTGCACAGGTGACTTGGGAGGGCCGTTGTGCTTAGTCTCTGTGAGTCGTGAGCAGCCTGGGGCGTTTGCTTCTTTGCTCTCCTGAGGAGGCAAATGTGTGGCACCACACATCTGGCCTGGGGGAAAGCACCTGTGAGGTCTGTCCCTAAAGCACAACCCAGGAGTCCTTTGCTAGTCTGTCCAGGGAGACTGTCAGGGCACCTGAATTTACCTGTTGCAGGTACAGTAGACTGGGACTTGGCATCTATTCCAACCACATATCTCTCAGAATCCTTTGCAGCTAGGGTCACGGATGCAACACAGGGTTCCAGTTAGATGCACTCATGCCAGGTCTGAAAAGGGGAAATATGACAAAAGTTCAGATTTCTGCAGTTTTGGCAAGCAAGGTTTTAGGGACACTGTGCTTTTCTGCAGCAAAATTTGATTGCATAGTCACCGGTCTCGTGGGAACAGAGAGGCGGCCGTCTACCGTCCAGCTGGGGTAGAGGGATACTCCTCTCGTGGGCCAGTCGGCCCTGGAGAACTGGGGGTTATTCCCGGAGATCCGACCCACAGCTATCACTCCAGCTCTTCCAACAATTTTGTGAGCACTGAATTCCCTGTATTAAAACCCTTTCTGTTTAAAATAGCTGGAGTACTTTCTGCTTCTGAAACTGAGCCCTGACAGGGACACTTACAAACAGTGTCTGAAAGGTGATTGTGTCTCTTTCACCTTAATTAAAAAGTGTTTTGTGGTCGCTCTTAAAAAGTTCTACACTAAAACTTGGATTTGAGTCCTGTGTCTGTTGCCAGTGACCTGTACCAGTGACCCTGAACGAATCACTCGGCTCTACAGTCCTCTTCCTTATCTGTTGAATTAGGCAAATAATACCTGCTTTGCCTATGTGAGCGGAAGTGGAGAGAATGAATGTGAGAATGGGCTTCGAGCAGTAAGACACGACTGGTGTCTTTTCTCAGTCTGATGTACCCCAGCAAAACCCAATCTCTTCCTTTCACAAAGTACCAGTTAGGAGCCGTCTATTCATCGTAAAGTGAGGAACAACATCAGCTGTCCTGCCTCACAGTTTGTTTAGGGTTCCCTGTGCTATGAGGCTCTGGAGAGAAGGTTGACACTTAGGCAGAGATTTCTAGCTGCTGATGTCAAGTTGGTGACATTGAGGGGCCTGTCAAAGTCACACAGCTGTCTACATAGACTTCAGTATTATCTAGCCGGTGAACTCAGTAGTTCACAAAAAAGGGGCTGTGGAAAAGGAAGACAGTTTTATGAAGTCAAATAATACCACGTGATGGCAGACCGTTCATCCCTTACCCAATATCCCCTATCCAAATTATCCACCACGTGCCAGGCTTTCTGCTAGGCGTCAGGCCCTATGCTAGAGGTTAAAATAAGTACTTAAGGAAAAATTTTATTCTATGTAAATTATATATTGGTTAACCTGACTAAATAAAAAGACAGAGGAATAGATACAAGAGTTACTCATTTTTCATTCCTAACAAAGCATGTTTGCTGTATATGATAGACCCACCGCACAGCACGCTGTGATTTACTTCTGTGTGTAGATAATTGCTCTTTGCCGCACCCGTGCCTGGCCCCCTCCATGGTCCCCTTCTCATGGGAACCCCTAGCCATCTCTGCCTATCCAGCTCTCAGCTCCTAGGGCCCTGGTCAGAGGCCACCTACTCTGAGAAGGCTTCCTTGATTCTCTAAGCCTAACCCAATCTGCATCTCTGCTGCCCTGGCCGTTCGTATGTGCTAACTGTAGTAGGCATCGTTTTTCTGTCTCCTACTAATTTCTGTATTATTTCATTACTTTTAGTTATGTACCTATACAATACTAATTATATGTATTTTTTGATATGTAACTATAAAATCTTCCTATAGTTTAGTTGGGTATTTTGACTGGCACTGTGTAGTTCTGGTGGTGGGGAAAGTTTGCTGATTCAGTTTTGAATGGATTCAACCTGTAGTTTGTTATGCTGAATAAATGAAAGAATAGAGCTATAAAATCATATTTTTGAGGCCTAAGTTAGAACCTGTACTCTAATCCCCATCGTTCCTATCATTTCCTGTCCTCTTCCTGGCATTAGTCTGCCTATTCTGACTGCATGAGCAAGTGTACACGCATCTTGTTAGAAGCAGATAACATATTATAGTAGAAAAGGAATATTAGAACAATAGGAAATCAGGTAAACATTTTAGCTTTAAGTCTGATTCTATGGAGTGCCAGATACATGATAGTTCAGGGAAGAAAAAAGTGTGTAATTATTCAAATCCTGATTAAGTTGAGTAAGTGAGTGTATAGGTGTACTCCATAAGCAGTTACCTTGTGCACAGTATAGAATTATTATTTTAGGGGATGTATGTGTTCCCTCCAATTCAGGAAGTGAGTGATAAGAACAGCAGAAAGAGGTAAATGAAACATTTAAGAAAGTGTAGAAGGTTTGGGACACTTGCATGAAGAAGTGAAAGCTCAGGGGCCTTTAAAAAATTAATGCTATTAATGAAAATGTCACATACATTTGTATAGAGTTGTAATTTTTTTTTACCTGTATTGTCTCATTTGACCTTCACAGTAACCATGGTGTAGCTAGGGCATACACTGGCATGTGAAGAAATGGATTTAGTCCAACAATACACCTCTTTGACCTCTGTGAACATACCAAGTTTCATTATAAATGATTTAGAGAAATATGCCTCTCTGCAAAATGTATTAGTTGCCGTTTTGGTTTGAGATGTTCGACTGCACCGCTAATGAGCTTAACACTCTTTAGTAGTTTACCAGTTAGGGTCAGAATCAGCCAACCTATCCTGGAGCAGAAAGAAACACAAAATGATTTTCTTTGAAATGAGGGCTTGGCTCCTACGGGTCACTCTGTTGGCATGAGCGCAGTCTTGAAATGCTTATTAAGATCAAAGTCTGTACAAAGCAAAGGACGCTAAGCATCTGATTCCAGGCGTCTGCCTTTCTCTCTCCCTTGAAGTATATCCACACCAAATAAACGCAGAGCCAAAAGAAGATGGGGTGCAGATCTGAAATGCCCGGCTTTTGGCTACAGGTGGGTGAGGATCAGACCCTGTCTTCTTCTAGCTTTTTGTCCAGCTGATCTGGTGCCAAATGGAATTCAGCCAGAACGTGCGATCTGGGGAAAGAGATTAGAAAACAACTCTTTTATTTTGAGTAGGAACATGAAAAATAAGAAAGTATTTGAAATAGAGCAAAACTTTTTCAGGTGAGATATTCATTTGTCTAGCAAAGAAATTATCACTGTGCTGTACACACTGGGACACACAGATAGCGATGACGTGGTTCTCTTCCTTGAGGAGCCCACACACAAACAGGAACAACTCAACAAGAATGGCCGTGAGAGTGCGGAGGGGATCGGGAGGGCTTCTTGGAGGAGGTGGTGCTGGACGGTACAGAAGCTAGTCTCGGTGAGTGGAGAAAGTGAAATTTATTCCTGGCAGAGGCACAAGGACAAAAAAAAGTAAACAAAAGCACAAGGACAAAAAAAAGTAGGGGTGAGTTGTTAAACTGGTCAGTGATTCATAAAGCATGTGCAAAATGCAAATTAAGATGGAGAAGATTAAACATGAAAATAAAGAGAATTTCTGAAAGTTGTGCCCATACTGAAAAGGTTACCACTGTGGAGAGCACAGCTTAGAGTAATGTCCTCAAACTTTAATATACACAGAACGTTAATACACAAAGTACAGACACTGATTGAGTAGATGTGGGGAGCAGGCCGAGGGGCTGCGTTTCTAACGCATTCCCAGGTGATGCTGAGGCGCTGGTCTGCAGCCCCTCTGTGAGCGGCAGGTGGGCACATGAGAAGCCCAGCACCCGTCGGCGGGGTTGGTGCACTCACTGGGGGCGAGGTTAGTGCTGTTAGGCAAGAGGCAGCAGCCAGTGTTTTTAAACAGAGTGGTGACAAGATCGTATCTGTCTCGCGACAGTGTGAAGTGTGGCTGAGAGCTGGGGGAACAGGGCACAAGGACGCAAGGCTGTACAACCATGGAGGGACGGGCACTGGGGGCCTGATGCATCAGTGGCGGCAGGAACAGAGAGGTAGGGTGGACTCAAGAGAGGCTCGGCCTGGAGAACCGTCCTCACGCCGCGTCACCAGCCCCTCCTCGGGGCCCTCACCCACCTCACAGCTGCGGAACAAGCCCCGTTTCCCTGGGTCGCTCAGGGCTGCTTTCTGGAGACCCTTCATCAGATCCTTACGCTCAGGGGACGGAGCCCCAGTCACCACGGGGAGAGCCCAGAAACAAGCCCCATTTGGCTTGTCAAGGAAAACCTTGGCCTTGGGCTTTGCATTCCTGAGCTGGACACAGCCCAGTGTTGAGAGGATTTTGTCTTCCTTTCCTGGAACCCGCGGTGCCACATCCGAGGCAATGACGGTTGTTCGGTGGCAGGTGTCCCAGCCTCCCACTGGGCACGAGGGCCCCGGCGCTGCCTGGGGGAGCAGTGCATCCCGGGTGCCTGCGTGTGCGGGAGCCGCACTGGGGCCTTTACTGTCTGCTCCTGCCAGGCCTGGGAGGCCACCCCCGCTGCGACACTCACACACCGAGGAACTGAGTAGCCACTGGCGCCGTCCGGGGCACGTTAGCCAAACTGGGTGGGAGAACATTCCATTATTATAACACAATGCCATCGTGGGGCGTAAAATTATTTTCATATCAATTCTTGTACAATAGGAACCTTGAAACTTGACTTTCACGCGTGCAGCCTGTGGTTGCAGTCTTGTGACCAGACTCACCTGATTCCTCTTGGGGGCTTCCACGTGGCTCTGTTTCAGGAGGCGCTGGACTCCCCTGCCAGGAGCGTGGAGGTGCCCCTTGAGGGCATTCAGTGAGAGCACTTCATCGACATCTCCGTCAGCTCGAGGGCCAACGGGCGGTGTTCTCTCAGTCCACTCTCCCCAAGGAATCAGCTTCTTTTCGAGCACCTTGGAAGGCAGGGGCTGCTTGGCAGTGTGGCAGACCTGTGGGGAAACGCCGACACAGTCCTGTTCTCTACGAGGCTCACACTTGTTCCTCTGGATGGAAGGGACCCCACATGTAGATGCGCTCATAATTCTCTGATCTTTTATGCACACAGAGCACCAGGATCTTGGTTTGTACAGGATTCGGGCCTGAATTTTAAAGGCGAGTATTGACTAAGAAAAGTGCTAAGTCCACGAAAAAGTAACATTGTTGAAGAGGCCCCCAGGCTGCCAGGGGTCACAACTCCGAGGGCCACTAGGAGGGGACGCCGATTTAATGAGGTGGTGCTCCTCTGAGAGAGAGAACCGGGCCGCACCTTCCGCAGGGTAGATGCGCTGTTGCTGGGCACCTAGGCAGATGCTTTCCGAGGCTTTCCTCCCAGCGTCAGGGACCTGGCCACGGACAGCGGGGGACGCCCCACTGACTTCGGGCCCCTGGGAGCTGAAGACAAAAGCGGCTGATTCAAGGGCCCCAAATTGGAGTTTCTCTAATCAAATACATGAAATGCGCCATCGTTCTTGATTGTTTGACTAGGAAGCAAGGGCAGCTGTCCTCTCCATTTCCTAAGCATTTCATTTAGGGCCCTGGGAGGGGGAGGGTGGAGAGAGGAAGGGAAGAGGCTGGACATGGCTACGAAGGCTACAGGAAGCTAATGTCTTTTGTCTTAAAAGTGAAATGATTTTGCATGCTGTTCAGATCCACACGGAGAGTTCTCAGAGCCATCATTTACAGAGAAAATCCCAAGACAGCCTGTTGCTAAAACGCGTTTGCAAAGGAGCGGAAAGGCAGCCTGCTAGCAGCTAGGCTGAGGGGCTTGGAGGACTTGGGCAAAGAGACACGGGTGACTAGTTTAGACAGATTTGCCTCGCCGCTTCCGTGAAAGCTGCTCAATTGAGCATTCGCCCCCTGCGTACCTGTGCTTTGTACGAAAGGTTGTGTGTGTTAAGGCACTTGGGGGAACGTATCTCCTCTCCTTTGCAACCTTCCTGGTTAAAAGCAGAATTTACCAAAGGCCTTCTTCACCATCTGAGCAATGCAGTTCAAAATTCTGGTTCGGCAGCTCATGGCCGCAGCCCCTTTTGCCAAAACAGTTTAGCACAAAGTCCAAGCCTCGTGCTTCCTGCCCAGAGAGCAGCGTTGCACGCGCCTCCAGCTTCAAAGGAGAGCTCGGTGCCTGACGTCACATCCTCCGTCTGCTGAGCTGATAACAGGATGAACCTGAACAGAGATGAACCAGACATTCCACTGTGCAATTGATTATTTTACTCCTCTGTAAGGCAGGGGGCTCAGGTCGATGTTGTTTTTTGTACTTTGCACTACGCACACACAAACGTGCGTCGCGAAGGAAACAAAGGTCTAGGAATCGCAGTGTGGGGCTGGCAGGCTCGCCCAGGCTAACGTGGGTCACCCAGAGAAGGGCTTTGGAGGCTGGTGCCTGTTACAGCCTGAAGCCAGCCTGTGTCTGAGCTGGAATGTGAAAGGCAGCTGCCTGTGTCACAGGGGCAGAGAATAAAGCCACAGTGTGGAAGGAAGACACGACCCAGCAAGGAGAAGATGCTCCTAAAATGGTTTCTGCTCTGCAGGCAGCTTCGTCGGAGGGCCCCCTTTTGGAGACAAATGATTCTGCTCCTCTTCTTAGAAAAAAAAAAGGGAGGTGTGGGTTCCTTTCAGGAAAATGTTACCAGACACTTTAAATGTCCCCGTTTGAAGGGACTCAAAGGGAACGTGATAAGGCAGCATCTGTACACTCAGGGGCTCTGTATCAAGCGACACAATGCAGGCTAAATGAAGCTCTTCATCCCTTGGAGGAAATCTAATAACCGATCAATGAGCTCGCCCCCCTGTCGTACGGCGGGCGGCCAGCCCTTTCCAGAACTTGCATTTTCCATGAGATGCATGAGATGGCTGGGTGAGACTGGCCCGCCAGAGGAAGAGATGCCAGTGCGTTCCTGCCCCGCCCGCTCCCCCCATCTCTCATACACAATGCCCTTTTGTCCCTGTGGCCCCGTCCTGCGGCATGGCCTGAGCCGGGTAAAGGCTGTTGCCAGGGAGCCGCTGGCCTCCCAGTGCCTTCCTCTTGCAGGCTGTGTGGGGCGCACCTCCTGGGCAGGCTTTGGAGCGGCGTCTGCGATTGGCAGCCTGGATCTGGGGGGCGCTGAGGGTGGCTGTTTTTTCTGACCTGTGGCCAGGGCCTGGGGGCAGGAGGGAGGCACAGAGAGCGCACAGGGCAGGGCGCTGCATGATGGCGCTGCAGCCTTGCAGCAGGGCAAGTCCGTGAGCAAGCCTTGGACAGGCCACCTAATTCACGAAGCTTGGTCTCCTCCAGGGCATTAGAGGCCAGGGAGATGCCATCCAGCGTGACTTTCCAGGGGTGTGTGTCTCTCAATAATAATTAAGGACACGGGAGGGGAAACACTGTGGGCCTGCTAGTCCAATGGGCCTCAGTGTGAATCCTGACTCCACCATTATGCGGTTTTGTTCAAGTTCTAAAGTTTCTATTTCTTTTTAGAAAAGATGTCACGTGCGATCTCATCTACCACACAAAGATGTTCGAGTTTAATGACCTGATACGGGTCTGGTATGATTCCTAATGTAACAGCATGTCCTTCTGAAGAGCAGCTATCTTGTAACCTATGTGATGTTGACTGTCTAAAAAAGAGGACTTAATAAAAATTAATCTGAAAGCCTTAAAATTTAAAAAGAAATTATATAACACTTTCCCACATCTTAGGTTAACTGTTCTTAGACATTTCAGTCTCGGAGACAAGGGAGGTTGGGAAAAAATAGGATTGGTTGCAAGGTAGGACTGTCAACTTTTCAATTTTGGCCGAAGTAGTTGGTTCAACGCACAGTTCTCATCTATTCTCACCATGATTTCAGAAAACAAAGGCCACGATGGCCAGTCTTTATTGGGAAAGGACACTGGTCCTCATTAAACTGATGCATACACATCACACGTGTGTCTTTCTGATCTGTAAAGTGCATGTGACATTAGCTTTCCTTTTCCCACTCGGTATCACGTGCTGTGGGTGAGAGACGCTTTGCCCCATTCTGCTAATCTGGGGCTGGGTTAGGGGGACCTCTGTCTTAAGGAATAAATTGAGTTTAGTCGTGCACCTTCATGAGTCTGTGTAAACTAACCTCTGCTATTTTATTACTTTCCCTTTTTGTCTTTCTCTCACATCTCTCTACCCCTATGCAGACAAGTGTATACGTTTCATTTACATTGCTTTAGTTTACTCCCTCAGCCCTGAAATTTCCAAGTGTGAGCAAAATGCTTTGCAAGTGTCGCGAAGTTCAGATCCATAGGTGCACTCCCTCCCTGTCCCTTGAAGTCACCCTTCCTAGCAGCACCCTGAGCCCACCTCCCAGAGAAGGGGCCCCTCCTGCCATTGGCCTCTGGCGCGTTTCAGGGCTGCCCGGCCGCACTGGCCCCTGTGCGCTGAAGACCATGTACGTGGAAAGCACGGGGGCCTTTCCCCTTCATGTGGGCGTTCAGGGGGCTTGCGACCTTCTCCTGGCCTCGGCCACGACTCCTCTCTGCCGGCTCAGCCCCGGGGACGAGGAGGGCTTCTGAACCCCCCAGTCGGTCCCTCATTCCCTTCCCTCTTGGGAGAGGGCAGGAAACCTCTGGGCTGATCCAGGAGCCCCCCTCAAAGCAGCTGCTTTCCATCGGCTGGGCATCTGGGCCACCCCCCCGGGGTGGAGTCCTGAGCCAGCGCCGAGGGAGGCAGAGCAGGATGGGAAATGGGTGGCTCTCTGCCTCCCGCTGATTCGGGTTCCCCCCCAGTGGCCTCAGATGTTGTGAATTACAGAAATACCAGGCAAGCACGCCCGCAGTTACATATAAGCACCGACACGCTCTTGAATGTCCAGAGTAAGTGACTTTGGAACACCATCCCGGTTCGTGCTGCCTGGATGGCTTGCCCCCCACCGGCACCAAGCACTGGGCCCAGGCTGCCTGCGTCCCTGGCCTGCTCGTTTCCGCTGCTTTCCTTTAGCTGTCTGCGCCAGGAGCCAGGGAGGGGTGGGCCTGGGTCCCATTTTCCCTGCCAGGAGAGTGACCCTTCTTGCAGACGCCTCGGTCTTCGTGGGAGGTCTCTATGGCCAGGACAGAGCATGCAGAACACCCATTAGGCCCAACAGCAAACTCTTTCTGGGGTAACGGATGGCAGCACAGCTCGCCGAGATGGCAGCCAGGCTCTGCAGCCTGCTGGGGCTCCACGGGGCTGCCACACAGACACCAGGCCAGAGCTACCTCACTGCTCGCCATCGGCCCGGGTCCCGAATTATGCAAATCACAGCGGTGCACCCTGAGCACCAGGGTCTCCCCTGCCCCCTCCGGCTCTCCCCGAGGCCCCGCTGCTCAGCAGGGTCCAGCTCCTGCAAAGTGTGGTGGAAGAGGCCAGCGAGTACGTGGGGCGGGCTCTGCATCTGAGCTGGGCTTTGTCTTCTGGGGCTTCAGTCTCTTTTGAAGTGATTTAGACCGTAAAGAAAAGTGCTTGTTTTTCATTTGGGAGGCTTCAGTTCCGCCAAGAAGCTTCTCACAAGAGGCTCCCCAAGGTCGGCGCTCCCTCCCTTCATGTGGTCGGCAGTCCCCACGTTTTGCTTATTTCTGATGTGGGAGCTGCAGCCAATGAAAGCCGCCCCCTCCCCCTCCCCAGCCCTGGTTCAAAGTTATAAACCAAGACTTTTTGGTTTCTGTCTTCAACATTTCCTCTCTTTGACGTCTCTGTAGGGCCGAGAATGTCATTTTCGGTCACTCCCAAGAGCTTCAACTCTCATTATGTCCTCTGCTCATTAATGGGGACAGTTGGGCACCCGGGAGGGGAGCCGGGTCAGGTGTGGGGCCACCTGCCCTGGCAGATAGTCCTCAGTGCCTGCCAGGTGCCCGGCTCTGTGCTGGGAATGGGGATGCAAGCACCACCCCTGCAGACCCCCAGCCCGGTGCTCCTGGGGACAGAGTGGACGCCCATGTACTGTCCTCAAGGCCACCGACACCCTTTTAGTCGCCAAATCCAAAGGCCCTTTGCAGTTCTCATACGTCCTCATCTGCCTCCAGTTCTGGCTCTGTTGCTTACCCTTCTGGGTTATTATTTTGTTCAATAACGACTTGCTAAACGGCTAACTCACGTACCATGAGTGGCACTGCAGGTTAAAGCAGGCTCTGTATTCACACTCAGCCCCAACTTGTTCTTGTGTCTAACATGTGGCCCCAGTAAGTCATGCAGTCTTTCAGGGGCTCAGTTTCCTAGCCTAGTGGATGGGGTTAATGATAATACCCACCCATAGGGTTTTGTGACGATCAGATAATGTAGGGGATGTGCTTAGAACAATGCCCTGGCGCATTGTGAGCGCTCAGTAAATCCTGGCCGCTGTTGTTAGTACTATTATTATGAGGCACTGCTCTCTGCCCTCGGAGTACAGCTGTGAGCCCGGTAGTCGTGGAGCTCACGGAACAGCTTGTCATGGCCACTCAAACGGTGGCTGTCGGGGCGTCAGTATGAAAACAGGGCAGCTGGTTTACCATTTCCCAGATTCTCTGCCTTGTCTGCCTTGGCCTCTGTGGCTGACTTGTCTGTTTTCTTCCCCAAAGCAGTGACTCTACGAGACTCTGAGGTTATTTCTGCCCCCATGCTCTGCCCCAGCTTTCTGGCAGAGTGGGCAGTGAGGCCTCAAGAGGAGCTGAAGGCTCCATCGGGAATCACTCCGAGGAAGGGTGGCTGTACAAGGTAGGTGCCAGTGCGTGTGTGGGCTTCCTTGCAGGGAGAGGTGGCCACCTCTGCCCAGCGGTCAGGTCACCCGGCTTCTCTGCAAATTACTTCAGTCCCCCTAGAAGGGATGTGGGTACTCTCTGCGTGGGATTTTTAGTTCCCACTCTGTATACACATGCATGTATACACTTACATACATGTGCATCTGTGTGAAAAATCCCAGCTGGGGCTCGGTGCCTGGTCCCCAGAGAGCACCCGTGTTAGCCGGCAGCGGCAGCTCCAGCTGCTTGGACGAGCTGAGCATCTCTGGGGTGTGGCCAGCAGACGCGGTTCCTGGAATCTGGAAAGGCAGCACTGCGCAGAGGCGTTCAGCCTGGCGCCGTCACCGAGCTGGGAGGGTGGCGGGCACCGTGGGCAGAGCTGGCTCGCACCCCTGATGGAGTTCACAGGGCCGATCAATACACAGGTGGCGCTGGCGCCGGCCGAACTCGAGAGGACGAACTGAGGGCACGTGTCCGGACGCTCGGAGAGGACACAGGTCTGCTCAGGCCGTCAGAGAAGGGAGCGTTAGGCCCGCACTTGAGTTAGAGAACCAGGGGGTGTCGATGGGGAGATGCGCCAGGAGGCCGGGCGCTCTAATCGGAAGGCAGGGTGCGGGGCTGAGCAAACGCACGGACTTAGCAACCACGTGGCAGGTTTGGGGCACAGTGGGCATGGGGTGGGGGGGCTGCCTCTGGAAGGTGGGCTGCAGCTGTAGTGGGAGGATTGTGGGCTACTAAGGGGTTTGCAGCTAACTAGCTTTTAGCTAAAAACATGCTGTCCTAGGATGACTTGAAGTGCCCATCAGGAAGATCGTAGCTTGTGAGAAGACGCACCGAGCCTAGGGAAGAGGGTTTGTAAAATATGGGAACAGAGCCAAGCTGAGTCACGCGACAGCGCCGCCTTTGTTTCGACTGGCAAAAGACCCCGTCCTTAAGTCACAGTGCGGTAGCCGCCACCATCAGATGGAAATTGTCGCCAGATTTCCATGTGTAATAGAAACTTAAACTTTTTTTGTCACTTAAAGAAAGTGACATGGTTGCCAAAGCCACAGGCCTGGTGTCATTAAGCTTTGGTAACTGAGCCTGGTTATGTGAGGAAATAACCTAAACACCAGTCTTTGCCCAATCTGACCCATCTGTGCACAGACCGAACCTTCTGATGGCTCCTTGTGCACCAGTGGGTGATTTCCAAACTCCCAGGCATGACCGACAGGGCACCTTCCCCCTGCAGTCTCACCCTTGTCCCTCTTCCTCCTGCCCCTGTGCGCT
This sequence comes from Manis pentadactyla, assembly GCF_030020395.1. NCBI lineage: Eukaryota > Metazoa > Chordata > Mammalia > Pholidota > Manidae > Manis > Manis pentadactyla. The sequence continues at coordinate 1,677,326 of NC_080020.1, forward strand.
GGCCGTGCTTAACTCCTTGTAAATGCTGGAACCACGGCAGGCCCCTGCCCGGCTCCATGCTGCCCCTCTCCGTCTCCGTGGCCTGGTTCATCTCTTCTCCTTAGGCAAAGCCCTGCTCTGATGCCACCTGCTCTCATCTCCTGTCTCAGGAAGTACCTTCTTGTGTTTTTTGCTTATCGCCCTGTGCCTGTCTATAATTGTGACTCTTCTGCCATATTGTGCTTGCTAATTTATTAAAACATGTTGCCCACGTGCTCGTGAACTCCTGAGGGCAAGAACTGCTTGCCTCATCCTATATCCTCAGAGCCTGGCACATCATATGGATCAGAGAAGGGTTTCTGAACTGAAGAGTGTTTCTAGAAATCCAGGACATTGCATTGTTTGCCTCAACAAGACGTTAAGATATTTTGGAGGCCTGGAGACAGACTCTAATCTTGAGTATTTTGTATACTCCATCCTAGGATTGCTCAAATAGGCAGGGTCTTCTTGAGGTTTTAAAGGCAGTGGCTTTGATGTAGGCCAGTGTGCAAATGTGGTCTTGGACTTCTCACCTCAGCCAGCTGAACAGTCAGGTTTCTGAACACCTGCTTTACATCTCCCACACTGAATCCTGCAGGATGGGACCCAGGAACTGGCATTTTTAACATGTTTCCCTGGTGATTCTGATCCACCTTCAAGCCTGAGAACCCTGGTCTGGCAGGCTCCAGTCCATAGGCTCCATGTAGCCGGAGACCGAGCAGGCGTGATGCGCACTGATGCCGTTTTTATGGCTTAAGAATTCTCAGCGAGACCCAGGCCCCCAGAGTAAACTGTCAACTTCGCAGGTCATCACAAGAAGCCATCTTGCCTACAAAATTATACCTTTCTTCTGCTTCTTTCATTCTGTGATTTTTGAGACATTTATGAAACAAGGAACAGGACCAAGACTTTCAGAATGTCAGATTATCCTACTTGCATATTGGAACAAAGGCCAGTGGGCAGTCAGAACAGCTCCATAGTGAGGGAATATCCCTGGAAATGGCCCCGTCATGGAGGCAGCGAGGAAGGCCTGTGTCCGTCAATTTGCAAAGAGAACTAACAGACTAATCCTTAACGGCCTTGAACTGACTGATCTCTCAGTGTTTTGCTACTTTCTGGTTCCAAAGAGTAAATCGTAAATGCACAGAAATGAGCTCCCAGAAACCAGAGGCTTCCATCAGATTGTGGACCCTCCTTGGGTTGGAGAAGATGGGAGGAATTTGAAGCGTGGTGGGTCAGGGGACGCTCAGGTGGGGGAGGCTGGTGCCTTTCGGTGCAAGAGGAAGAGGGGAGAGAGGACACTCAGCAGGGCTTTTCCAGCCCCATGTCCCATGGTGTGAGAGGGCAGAACTGTTCCCTGTCTGCTGTCGTCTTCCTAGGAGGGACTGAGCTTCCGTTACTGTGGAGAGGGAAGGCTCTCTGCAGAGGGAGGGTGGTCCTCCCTGCGTTGGGGTCTTTGCTGGTGGCTGCTTCAGGTGCCATGACATACCTAGCTGGGGATAAAGAGACTTAGAGGTGAAACATTGTTCAAAATAGTGGTGTGACCACAAGAAGACAAGAAACCTCCACAAGTAACAGAAGCGTGGCTCTGAAGTTGCCCTCACCGTTGAAACTGAAGGCAGCAAGAAGAATTGGACGTATGTGGCCAGGTGGCTAAAGAGAAGATCAAGGGGTGTGTCCCAGAAGAATAAGGAGATGTGATCTAGTTCTTTATTTACTATTATTATTATTATTATTTTGAAATTGATCATGAGATAGAAAAACCTTGAGACCAAATTGTCCTAGAAACAAAGGAAGACATTGTCCCAAGTGTTTCTCTGGCCATTTCCGCCACCACTGAAGGTGAAGGAGGCAATTCTTTTTCCTCTTTTCATGTAGGTTTTAAAAATATTTGGCTTTAAGTTTTGTCTTTGAACATAAAATGGCTTTAGCAAGCTCAGGATCCCAATCACATGGTAAGGCTAGGTAATGAAATTGGAACCGTTTGCTAATCACGGATCTGCAAGATATGGCAGGACGCATGGAGTCGTGTTTGGTGTCCTGGGACTTTAAGCTTGTTGCCTGAAGAACTGGAAGGAAGTTCTGTGGGACAGACCTGCCCTAGCCTCTCACCTCTCAGTGCCTTGGCCAGAACATAAAAAGAATAATAGGCAAAAGGCTCTGCTAGAAAATATAAGTCCCAGCTTAAGAAAACTTGATGTGTGTCTACCAAATAATAATGGGGGGGGGGACAGAAAACAAAAATTGGGGGTGATTATTTGGATTTAAGTGGATTTTTCAGATTTGCTGCAAGGTTGTTTTAAACAAACATTCATCATGATTTAATTCTCTTTTTTTTATGCACAATTTTTAGGGATAGATTTAACATGTAAAACAAGCCAGCTGTGCCCTATTCCCTATTTGTTGAATCAGCACGTCTCCTACATCTCTGTTGTTTGAATAAATAGGTGTCACGTTTTCAGCTGTGGCCGAAAACAATGAACTTTGACACCAGGCAGGTCCTCATGACCCTGTGGGCTTGGGAGGCAAGGACCACTGGACTTACGTCTCCTGGGCGTGCACAGCCCATCTCCGCGGTTCGGGGATGGGAGTGTGACCTGGTTTTGTCATGTGTCCTTAGTTACGCAAACCCACGATTGCCACACAGGGTAGCTTCTGCCTTGGCTGAGCCATCTCCCTCCTGTTCATGTCAGAAATAGGCTCTCCGGACTTGCCACTGCGGAAGGCATCTGGGGACCTGGTGTGCTTCTGGCTGGGGGCCCTGGGTCACAGGACGCAGTGCAGAGCCACAGCGTGGCACGTTTCTCCTTTGACGTGAGGGGTTGCTGAGCAGGCAGGTCCTTCTAACTAGACATATCCTGTCCCTCCCTATTCTGTCCGGAAATGTTGTTCTTTGTCTCCTTCATCCACAATGTCACTACCAGGCACAGGTCATCCACTCTGATACTAATACGTGTGTGATGTTTGTTGAGCTCTTGCTATGGGCCGAATACTGTACTTAGCGCACACACAGTGCTTGTTCTCTATGCCAGACACAGGTTAGATAATAGTAAAGCATTAATCTGCACAGGAACTTTGGGAGGTTATCGATGTTATCGTCCCCATTTTGCGTCTGAGCAAAGCGATGTAGAGGAAAAGGTTAACTGGCCGAGGTTACAGAGTGACCAAGCTTCAGAGTTCAGGCTGACACCCAGGCAAGTCTGGCTCCAGAGCCCGCGGCCTCAACCACGTGCCCGTGTTGCCCATGCGGAGTGTTGTATCTCCTAAACAGAACTGTGGTCCTACAAGGCAGGTGCGGTGATGTCCTCACTTTGCCAATGGAGGAACCGAGGCACAGATGACCATGTACTTCCGCCGGCATCATGCATTCAGACTAAGCCCTCCAATTTCAGAGGCTTCCAGCCTTTTCTCTTCTGTGGTCCCCTCGAGGTGACGGTGCTGGAAACTGTCTTCTGCACGTGGTGCTTAAGAGGAAACTCCGTGCAAAGGGGTTACCAGCCGCTGAAGGCTGGGGTCTGTGCTTGAGAGACGCGGGAGGGGCCCCAGGCCGCGCACCCCCCAGCCATACCCTGTGGAGCCTCGCGCGCTCTCCGTGGGGCCTCGGCCCAGAGGCACAGGGGAATTCAGAGCTGCAGCTCCGACTCTTTACTCCACGTCTTCAGGAGCCCAAGCTTCCATCTGGCTCGGCGTGCACAGCACCTGCCAGTTTCCCATCCAGCCGCCTGCTGCGTCAGGAATAATGATTCTCGGGGAAAGAGAGATTATTTGCATCTGAATCAATGTTGAGTTTGGAACCGCAGATTTCTCATCAAGAAGGACTGAGAGCAATTGCTGATATCCTGGGGACCTGTGACCACCTTGTTATTTTCGCCTCATAGGTAGCACTAGAATTTCTAATTTTTTTCAAGTCTTCTTTTGAAAGTTTGGCTCTCTCTATCCCCATGATCATAATTATAATAATTTTGGAACATCAGTCTGCTCAGATATCAAGGTGTTGAATGGCTAATTTCACTTTAATGAATTTGTCTCATATGGGCTTATTTTCCACATCTGTCCTGCGCTGAATAGCGCGTGGTTCATGTGGGAGCGGCTCCGCTTCATTAGCTTCTCCCTGTTGATTTCCTGGAGGTGGAACGCGGCCAGGCGAGTCACAAGCCCTGTCAACAATTTCTTTTTAGGCAAAAGGCGGATACACATTCTGTCCGAAGGCACTGATAGCTACTGAAGAGAAGAAAACAATGAAATAGTTTGATCGTCCACATAAACCGCAGGATTCCAGGTGCCTGGTGGCTTCTGAGAGCTGAGCAGGTACTTGTCATGCCGTCGTAAGCCCTCGGACCCGAGGCCATCTTGGGAAAACTGCAGGAGTAAGACGCAGTGCCCGGCAGGGCGGGGAAGGAGGCCTGGCTGCTGAATTCAGGAAGGGACAGGAGAAGAGAAAAGCAGGCAAAGGGCAGAGGGGATGCCGAGGGTCTTTGCTGAGGGTCTGCAGGTGGAATATAACCACTGCTACGCTTTTAGGAAGGAGGTTTCTAGATTGTTTTGGCTGGCTAGGAAGGCGTTTGAAGGAGCGGTTTGAGGTAAAAGAGAAGATGTCCGTGAATGACTAAGCCTCCAGGTGGCTCCTCCATGGGGCCTAAGTTCTTCTGAGGTGGAGAAATGACCAGTTAAGATGCTCTGGGTCTCAGAGAAAACCCTGGCGCAAATGATCAGGAGGGTGTCGCCCCTCACAGCAAGAAGGGAGAGGCCCCTTCAGGATCCCGGAGTCAGTGACCGTGTCTTCAGGGATTCCAGCTGTTGGTGTCTTTCTGTCCTGCATCCTGTTCTCCCCGTGGCTGTGTGATGGCTGCCAGGAAAAGGGGGCTGCATGCTTCCCTGCTCACCTCCCTGGAGTTGGACAGAAAGGGAGGGGCGTTCTATTCATTCATGGAGGAAAAACCCCTCCCTTCAGTCTGGCTGGGCCACTTTAGGTCTTGTCCCGTCCCAACACCAATAACTGTGACTGAGGGACTGTCATGAGCCGCCAGCTGACGCCTGAGCTCCAGAACCAGTCCTGGTGACACACATGGGGTTTCCTGGGTCATGCTCACCTGGCAGGCACCCGCTCGTGGGGCGGTGAGACACATAGGCTGTGCGGAGACAGGCTGGGTCTGGAGAAAGAAGCAAGGGAGAGGCGCCAATCCCCGGAGGGCCAGTCCCCTGTGGCCACTATGTCACCCCACTGCAAAGAAGATGAGGATGGCAGCTGGATTCAAGTGACCCCAGGGGAGGTCAAGGCTATATCACCTGCCCCTAATGATCTGACACCGGCTGCTTTTGCTCGGGTGTTTACAAGGCCTACAAAGAAGAAAAAATGGAAATGAAACCAGAGAACAGAAAGCGTCCCTGAGAACACAGCTATTAAAAGGAGTGGGCAGGTGTGTGGGAGGCTCGGGTTCTGGGTGTGGGGCTGTGCCCTCCACCACATCCCCTAACGCTCAGAAGGATGGAGACTTACCTCGGCTGTGCTGTGCGCATCCTGGGCGTCCAGGGAGCTTCACCACGCAGCCAGCATCCTGCGACCCACGGGGGTTGGTCATAGGGGCGAGCACCTTCTCCTTGAGGCCCTGGAGGTGAAGAAGAGGCCCAAGAACAGGCCCAGCTACACTCACAGCTGAAGGGTAGACGTGGGGCCCCAGTGTAGGGACGCTTGTAACGGTGGGTTCAGGACCGAGAGGCCAACTGGATTCAAACACTGGCTAGGAGCAGTTTATGCAAAAAGTGACACAGAGATCAAGTGAAAGCTGAACCGGCTGTAACTATGTATCTGAGGGTGAGCAACACCCACCCGAGCTGTTCCCTGGCTGTGACGGCGATCACACTGCTGGCAGGTGCGCCTGACAGGTGCCCGGAGCTGTGGCGAGCGTCTCGGGCCCTCTGACCGCCCTCATTTTGCAGACGAGGAGTCTGGGGTTGGACAGGCTCCAGGACCTGCCCGGCATCTGCCTCCAGTCACGGCAGAGGCGAGACCCAGGCCTGACTGCAAGGTGTGTGCCACCTTCTCCGCGGCTCGTTACATACAGTTAGAGCCGTGGTGTGCGCGTCCCACACAAACTACCCTGAAATCTTAACTGTCCTGTGTGACACTATGTGTGTTATAGATACACATACCATACGTGTGCCTAGGCAGAGACCCTCTTAACACAGGCGATCACATGTGACTCAGTGTCTATTGAACACATAAGGAGCTGGTATTCACTGTGAGGACCTCTGGGGCCCTCGTTTCCCGGGAGCTCAGGGTCCTGAGGTCCCTCGGCTCTTCTGAGTCCGGTGGGCAGGAAACTGGGCCGTGGAAGCCAGTCAGCTGCTGCGTCAGGGACGTGTCTGTTGGTGGGAAAGGGGCTGGCAAGTGGGGAGGTCGGTGGCAGGGGTAAAAGGACCAGGGGGACCTTCTTACCTGGAAAACACACCATCAGAGACAGAGGCGCAGGGGGCTTGAAGCTTTACAGAACAGGAGCTCCAGAGAGGTCGTCAGCTTTGCTCCCCTCACAGTAGGTGGGCAACCTACGGAGCTGATCTCCCCTGAGCCTTAGAAAATATTAAAAATACAGTTAGGACGACTCTGTAAGTAAAACGGCGAATCGCTTACCCGCAGCAGCTTCCTGAGGAGCGTTTTGGAGCGCCCCCCGGATGGTCGAGGCGGACACATGGGGAAGCTCTGCGCTCACGGTTTCTAAGCCAGAAGCAGGGCTTCGTGATTCACAAGGGATTTTTCTTCCCCCCGGTCTCTGGGCCTAAGACATACTGGAAGGTTCAGTATGGATGTTAGAGCGCCAGTGTTTCCAAGAATTGTCGATGGTTTCTGAGAACAAGGCGCTGCACATCTGAAGTGAGTGTTTGCTGGGGAGTCGGGGCCCGAGGACGTCCCTTCCAGACGCCACGCCGGGCTCTCGTCCTTCTGCCAGCGGCGGGGCATGCGGAGCAGACCTGATGTGTAGTTCTGTTCCGTGCACTGGGCAGACTGGCACGGCGGGGCACAAGCCCCGTAGGCCAACTCTGTCCCACGGCACTGGCTTCTCTTGGCTGATTTCTGAGGGGGCTCATAGGGTGTGGCTCTGAATGTCCTGGTCATCACATGAATCCGCTCATTCATTCCTACTTGTTTGTACATTACTACCTGCCCAGCACTGGGTGAGCACAAAGGGAGAGCCGCTAGCTCTCTCCTCTCATGAAGCTTGTGATCAAGTGGGGAACAACACGGGCAGCCAAGTTGATAATCTATTTATCTTTTTGGTAACTTATGAAGAAGTGCTGTGCAGGACAGTTTAGAATGATATAAAAACACAGGAACCTTCTCAGACGGGGTGGTTTGCAGAAGGCCTCTCTAAAGAAACAGCTTTCAAGTTCAGACTGAGGAGGCGTAGGTGTCAGCCTGGCAAAGAGTAAAGAGAAGACTGTTGTAGAGGCATGTAAAGGCGCTAAAGCTGGAGGGAGCTGGAGGGCTAGTGTTGGCGGACATCACCCCTGAGGGTAAGGGCACGGTCTGCTGGCTGGAGGGGATGTTCCCAGAGGCCATCCAGGCTGCAGTAACTTCAGGTTGCCTTCTAAATACACTGGACGTCTGCCACAAGGCTTCGGGCAGGGCTGCACCTTCACCCGCCCTGGAGCTCAGGAGAGTCCGGCCCTCAAGCCTGAGGCAGACACTGGACACAGACTGGGCTTGGGTCCAACAGGCTCAGCCGCCTGGTGGGTAGGGCACAGGCAGGGGCCACATCCCGACGGATGCCACAGGTTCTGTGTCAATGTCCAGCCTGTGAGGCACAGGTTGCCTTTGTGACAGAGAAGCGGGGTGGCCTGGCTGCACGGAAGGGCAGTGCTGGGCTCCCAGGGTTCGTCTGTTGGCATGGGGTGGGGGCTGCAGAGCACAGGCGTTTGGGCATGAACTGTGGTGTGTGCTTACACGGTCTCCCCCAGGAGTGACGGCACAGTGCTGCCGAGACCTCAGGAACTGTCTTAGATTCCAGATTCTGTCACCTGCATGAAGTATTCCCTCAGGTGTGGGGGAAAATTTAGATCATTACCTGCTAAAATGATCAGCTTTTTAGTAGTAGCTGATAGATGAAGCTGGAAGAACATCTTTTTTAATGGCTTACCATGATGAATAGAAAAATCACTTGCTTCTTCTCTTCTTGTAAAAAGTCATCTTACAATGAGTTTAGTTTGGAGGAAATGGATTCACCTATTCTCATTTGCCTTTGTCTCCTTGACCTATAATCTCAGCCTACAGAAGTGGGGCTGCTTGTGGGCTCATTACACTGCCTCACACCCAGGCATCTTCAGGAATGAATGGGGTTGAGTCTCAAACCAGGAAAAGGAAATCTTGTTTTAGCTTCTAGACCCCAGATTTTCTGGTGATCTACTTGCAGTCTGGGAAACTGGGAGATGGGTGGGGCTTAGAAGTCTGTGTACAGTTTCAGCCAAATAATTTGCCTTCCTTGCATCAATTTTAGCACTAAAAGTTCTCAAAAAGAAATGTTTATACAGTTGTGGAATTCCCTTTACTTACCTCCCTCCTAGAAAGATGCTTCAAAGTTGGAATTCAGCGAAGAAAAGATGAAATTCAGTATTTGCTTCCATAGGAGGGCTTATATGGGATGAGAGAGCCCGAATTACCCACCACTGTAAAGTCGGTATAACCAGGACTCTGTTTTAATTCTACACGAGGGTTACTCCGATTTACTTGTTTTCTGAGTATCTCAAAGCAAGTTGGGGAAGAAGTTGGAACACGGTCTCATGGTCTCTACTTCGATGTGAGATTTTCCCATCAACCACCACAGGCCAGGAGCTTCTCCGGGCATCCTCTGACTTGCGGACGAAGGGGGAAGTAAATACTTGATTTGCATGCAATAGGCTAAGCGATCGGGAACACTGATGCCTCCCTTGCTCTGTGGACCTCAGCTCCGGGAGGGAAACATGACTAAACAGACACTTAGGAACTCCAAAGAGAAGTGTCTGTGATACACAGAAACGTTACAGAATGCTCCACTTCATTATCAGCAGTAACAATAATTAAAGGGCTTTGGAACCCCGGTGGTCACCACTGCACTGTTTAATAGTGATTATTGGGTAATTATATATTATTATATGAGAGATACATAATTATATAGTTGTTATTATTAAGTGTGATGTTGACCATTGTGGTTCCAAACCCTTCTTCATATGTGGGGCCTCTTTGGGATGGTAATTGGAATACTAGGGGACAAAGGAGGGGACAGGGAAAGTGATCGGGTGCGGGCAGTACTGTTTGGCTCACTGGGACACAGGACGGGGAGGCAAGACTGAGGCATCGGTCACGTCTGCACTGGACTGGGCTGGTCGGCATCCCCGAGGGACCCTCAGGTCATTATTCTCAAAGGGTTCTGGGCACACAGGGTCTGGCTCCTCCGTCCCCGCTGCCTGCAGCGCGTCCGACCGCTGCATCTCCCGCGCGCACAGAGCAGGTCCGAGAGACGCTCCCTCCTGTCTCCACGCTGCCAGGTGCCTGGGGACGGCCGGGGAGATGGCTGAGCATGGAGCACCGAGGGCAGCTCTGGCCTGGGGGTTCCTAGCCCTGCCCTGCAGTGTTTTACCCATCCTCCCAGCAGCCTGTGGGCAGGCGATGTGTTCTCCTGGACAGAGCTGGGACCTGGAGCCTGCAAGATGAGAATCACACCCAGGCGCCGGCTCCGGGGCTGTGTGGCCTTGGACGGTGACCTGCTCTTGGGCCTGTTTCCTCCCGAGTCAGGTGGGGGGCGGTGGTGTCCTCCCTGCAAGGCGGCTGGAAGGGGTGAGACCACGTGAGCAGGGCTCCCAGGGCCCGCGGCCCCCGGCGAGAGCGTACTGACGGCTGCTGTCAGAAGTGGAGGGGGACCCCGTCTGCTTCTGGCCCATGAGGCTGCCCAGCCCCCGACTAGGAGGGTCCCCCCCACCGTAGCCAGCCGTTGGCACAGCTGAGCCTGGAAGCCAGGCCTTCTCACGGGGGGCCGGCTCCTCACGCTGGCGCCAGGGCCTGTGGAGTGGTCCTGGGCAGCTCTGAGCGCTACTGTGCCTCAGGACAGACGAGCCTGCCAGGTGCCTGTGTCCGCGGCAGCCCGGGGTGCGGGCAGGGGCTGTGGGCAGTGAGAGGGAAGCTGCCCGCAGGCGGCTAGATCAGCAAGGGAAGAGGCGGCATGGCGGAGAGCCGAGCTGAGCTGCTGCCCCCTCACCCGGGGAAGGCCCTCTGGGGGTGCAGGTGACTCCCGAGGGAACCACGTGGGGTGATGCCCCAGCTCTTTCCATGACCAACGTCATGCCCTGTTCACAGGCACGTTTTCAAACGCTCAGTGACAAAATGACCCAAAGGCGCACACGTAGGGTAAGAAGAGGCGAAACCCTAGGGAGCAGAAGGAGCCCACCTGTGGCTCAGTTTACCCACATGCGTCCTGGAGAGTGGAAGAGCCATGCAAGACTGGACCAAGGGCAGAAGATAAAAAATGTTCAAGCTCAGAAAATCAAGTCTTGAAAACTAAATACTGTGTTTCTCTGGCTCTTTCCCTCCTGAGAACTTAGATTATTCTCAGATATCTGCATCTATCTCTCTATCTACTTATCTATCTATCTATTTATTTATTTCTCCCTTTAGAATAGGAATAAAAACAGGAAGAAGGCATAGCCAGTCTCTCTAAGTGTGGGCAAAGTCACAGCCTAAAATAAGGATCTGAAAATATGACTTTCCTCTCCTCAGACTAGTGCTTCTGTCCCTGGGCTCTGTGATTAACAAGCATTCTCTCCTGTTTTTCTTTTTTTGGGGGTCTAATATATATACAGTTTTTCACTCGCCTCAGACTCACAGTGCCAGTTTCTGATTTCCATGTTTTATTGTGAGATGATGCCGGGTTGGTGTGACCAACAGGTAAGTTCAGCATAAATCCCCGGCCTGGGGCCAGGGGTGCTGAGGGGTAGATCCTGCGGCCGGAAGGGGTTGGGGCTGGCAGTTGTGAGCAGAATCAGAAAACTGGAAGTTGTGCTGGTCTGGGGGCTTTGGCCATATCGAGTCAGCCCCACGGAGTCAGGAGAGAGTCGCCTTTGAAGTCACCTCATCACCAGGAAGGGGTCTTTCCAGGTGTATTTTCCTTGACTGGCCACTTGCTGTACCCCACAGGTGAGCCCCTGGGGGGGGATGTGCGTTTTGCAGCCTGGCTACCTGCAGTTTGAGTTGCCGTTAGAGGCATGGTGGTAATAGCCTTGGACCGGGAGTTGGGACATTGGGTTCTGACCTTGACCTATGGTTAGGGTGCCAATATGCTTTATCGTTCAGAGCAGGACACGTTTGAGAGGCCAAGGAGGCCCTTTCACAGTCACTATGGAACATCACGTGGAAACAGGGCTGCCCTGGGCGAGCTGGTGGGCAGCCCCCGCACTCGTCCTGGGTAGTGGCTGAACTCCGGCAGCCTCGGTTTCATCCATTTGAAAACGATAAAGAAGAATACCTGCCCTTTCTGTTTCACAGCACGCGAGGCTCAGATGAGATTCGCAGTGTGGAAAGTGTTTTGGAAACAAGGAATCACTTTACAGATTGACAGCTATGCCCAGATTTCCAAACAGGAGCCCACAGGTGGACGAAATGGGGGAAGGAGGTCAAGGTACCAACCTCCAGTTATAAAATAAATTAGTCATGGGGCTGTTATGGACAGCATGGTCACTATTACTGTGTTGCCTGCAAGTTGCTGAGAGGGTGGATGCTAAGCGTTCTCATCACAAGAAAAACATTGTAACTACATGAGGTGGTGGGTTTAACTAGAGGGATTGTGGGTGATCCCTTCACCGTATATGCATGTATCAAATCATTTTGCAGACACCTGAGACTAACACAGTGTTCTATGGTGATGATATCTCCAGAAAGCTGGAAGGAAATACAAACACATGAGAGAGGGAAGTGTGCAAATAGTATTATTAGTGGTATATTATTGTTTTACAAATTAAATAAAATTTTAAAAAGAAAAGGGGCCCAGAGGCTTAGCACTCTTAAGTGCTAAGCCCTGCAAACAAGTTTCTAATAGTTCCAGTTTTTCATAACAAATAAATTGCTTCACAGTAACTTTCCTAATGTTTGTACACTCATGGAGCGATTCCTGGGTGTACCTTTTGGGGGGGAGAATAGTGAAATCCACCCCCTGGCAGAGGTTTAGGCAACAGGTGTTTTCTTCTCTAGGTTGGAGGGTGAGGAAAATAAATTTTCTTCTCAGTGTTTTGAGACTCTCCAACCACGGTCACAAATATTAGCATCAAAAGGCCAAATAATGGAATCCAGTTTGTGGTTTTAGCGTGGTTTGGAAAATGTTTAGAGGATGACTAGATATACAGACCTGTCTGTCTCTGCTCATATCTAGTTTGGTGGTCCCTCCGTGGCAATAACTGCAATGTTCCTGCGTTTGCGCCATATAATTCCCCCATAACACAACGCCTGAGTATGTTCCTCCGCTCCGTCAGAGGCATGTCGCTACGGGTCGGTCCCCATGTGCGAGGCCGGCGTGGGTCTCCTGGGGCTTGGGCCTCATTGACTGCTGAAAATGCTGATCCCGTGTCGGAGATAGAAGCTGGGGATAGAAGGTCAAACTTTAAAAATAAAAATGCATTAGGAAACTTGTTGTAATTACATGGTGGGAGATAGTGTGCTTGGAGCTGAGTGTTGATTTATGTTAATTTTAGGGTAAACAGAGAGAGAGGAAGACAGGAAAAGCCAGTGGACACCAAAGCTAAGAATATTCTTGAGTTGAGACTCAGCACCCGTGGGTGTGTGACCTGGTAATGCCTTGTGAACAGCGATGACCTGTGTGACGCGGTGAACCTTGAGGAGCACTGGGGCTGCCAGAGCTTCCCGCCTGGCATGTGCCATCGCTGTGTGTCACAGACCCCCGAACGAGACCCGGAGGCGGCCCCGCGCCGTGCTGCTCGCCCAGAACAGGGTCTTCTCCCTCCGGAATGCGGGAGGGGTCTCGTTCATCAGACACCCAGTCTGTCGGGAAGGTGTGACCGTGGCAGCCCTGTGGAGGGTGATGTGATCAGAAGGGAGGCAGACCCTGGCAGCTCCGTTTGAGGAAGGCCCCCCGAGTGCCCTCTCGTCCAGGGTCCTTCTGGAATCTGGGGAAGCCCAGAAGAGGAAACGCTGTGCAGCCCCGTCAGCACTCGGCACGGAGGCGCCCAAGCCGTGTCCAGAGTAGGGCGAGTGAGTCCCTGGAGGCAGAAGGATCTTTCAGTCTGTGGATATGGAATGAAATCGAATACTTTGCACTAGAACTGGGTTGAAATCAAATGGAAGTGGCAGGTGGCGAGGAGGAGAGGGTTTTGTGCTCGCTTCCGTTTTGGAGATCCCATCACAGCTCATTGGAGAATTCGTTTCCTAGAGCAGATATTCCTGTCGCTTACCAACAGCTACCGTGTGTTTCGTCCTTACTGAGAGGGCCCTGGTTTTAGTTGGATGACCTGCCCACCACCTCCCCTTTCCAGGCAAGGGTCTCAGTAAGACAGCCGCGGTCACCCACTCTCCTTGCGGGCTTCGGTCTAGGCAGGAGCCTGTGGCACAGGTCCGCCCCTGAGATGTGAAGGAATGCTGCATGCCGGGAAGGGGGGCACCCGGCGAGGACTTTTTTATTTTTTAGTGTAAAAGGAGACCACCAGGAAAGGCAGATACCTTTGGCTTGTACTGGATGGACGCATTCGTGCGAGCTGCCAGGGTCCCCCCATGCTGCTCCGTGAAACGAGACAGCGCCAAGGCCGGCTGATCCGTCGAGGGGGGCAGAGCTGAACAACAGGAGGACCTTGCTCATGGGTGGTGTCAAGAGCCCACGAGGTGACTAGCCTTGGCGCTGCTCTGCCTTGGGACTTATGTGGCAGTAGCATCCTGGTCACTCACGGCGGTCAAGTCAAGTTTCTGTTACTTGCAGTTGAAAGCATCCTAATCGATCGGTTACTTTCTTAGGAGCGTTATATACCTTTTATAGCAAATCCATTGTTTGCTCATATGAGGAGTCTCACATCCTTACAGGGGGTCTTCTGAGCCCAGCACCGGGCAACGCTTAACATTAGTAGTAACAAAGGGGTGAAATAGGTGAAGGGGAAAAATAAGTGAGAATGTTTGGTGTCTTGATCTGGGCGATGGTTACGTGAGTGTGTACACATGTCAGAACCCATCAGGCTGCATGCCAAGATGTGTGCATCTGCTCGTAGGTACCTCAGAATAAAATTTAAAAACATACACATGGCATGACTGAAGAACTCTCATTAATGACACTCTGTGGGATATTGAAAACCAGACTAGTGACGAGAGCTACACCAGCAGCGTGCACGTGGTTAGACTGTCTTCTGAGGCACTTTTACACCGGGGCTCACCTGCAAGGAAGCTAAGATGGAAAGCACCGTCTCTGTTCTCAAGATGAGAAAACAGACACCAGCGTGGATGATTTATCTGGTGCATCTAATGGCACACTGATGACAGAGCTAGGATAAAAAACCTAAGTCTGGCCAAGAGAAATGTTTTGACAGTGAGAAAGAATAAATGTAGGAGAGGACAAAAGGCACAGACTTTGGAAGCTTCCGCCACTGGATTGGAATCCTCACTTCTTGTTAATATTGTGGCCTTAGATAAGTGACTTAAATCTCTCTGACCTTTGGCTTCATCTGTAAAATGATAGTGATAAAGCTCATTATCACCAGAACGTTTTGAGAAATTAATGAGAAAGTGTATTTAGAGTGCTGAACCCCGTGCTTGACGCATCACAGATTCTCCTCTCCTGAACACCGTTCACTCCTTACTGAAAGAAACTGTGGTCACTCCATCCTTGCTACTTTTTAAAGATGAAATGGGCAGCCATGAGTCCCAGCTTAGGCAAAGGACTAGATAGAACTAATTATTTCTAAAGAAATATTTCTGAAAAGAGAAAAAAAAATAAAACAGAGACTTAAAATTGAAAGTGTTTCTGACCAGTTGGTGAAGGCAGATGATATAAAACAGGATGCTGTGTAACGGAGACAGGGCTGGACAATTTATGTGGGAATGAAAGTCAAACCATAAAAACAGGCCAGGAAGGAGCTGGCAATGTACAAGTATGGAAGAAAAAAAGCCAGGGGCCATAGTGGTACACAAACTAAGTGTTAAGTCAGTTTTTTTGCTCTTATTAAGAAAAAGGCAATCATAGCCTTGGAATTCATAAACAAGCTCCCGGCATGACAGAACTGCCACTCTTACTGGCCTCCATCTGGCCTTTCTTAGAATTTCGCAGTGTTTCTGGCCTTATCTCTTAATTAAGACAAAGGGATCGAGAAGAAGTTTGAAGAAAATCCAGAAGGCAGTTGAAAATGGTTAAGTGGCTGGCATGAGGGAGGCACAGTCCTTCAGTATCTCTGCAGAAATGAGGGCAGCCAGGGAGCCCGATGACTTTGGTGCTGGAGGAGACAGTGTGCAGAGGTCAGGGTCCTGGTCCTTCCGCACTTCCATGTCCTCCCCACCTGTTCAGGTGCCTGTGCCTGTCAGACGCTCAGGCAACTGATTGCCGATGATATTCGTGATGTCCGTTTTAAATGCCTTCTGGAAATTTAGGCAGAACATTAGAAAGGACTTTGGGACACTAAGTTTTAGAGAGCCTGGGATAGAAATGATAAAATCTTCTCCAAATATTTTAGAGAATATGTAGAAAAGCTGTGAAGTTGATTTTTTTTCTCACGTATTTGTGCTCCCAAAAAGTTAGGCCGAGTGAAGGTAACTCAGTCATGCACAGCATGCAGGTAGGTGGCTGGGCGCTGGGCTTATGCCCCTCTTCTGCCACAAAACTGATTCTGTGAATTTGGGCAAGTTCACTGGTGTCTCTGAGTCTGTTTTCTTGTCTGTAAATTGGGGGTAAAATAGCATTCACCTCATAAGGTTGTGGGGATCAAATGTAATAGTGCCTATTTTAGCATTCACTCAGTGCTTATTAGCACATGGGGAAAGATTGAAAAGCATGGCTATTTGTGTTTAGGAGTAAGTCTAAATATTAGCTGTTATCATCGAGTGGCTCAGAGCGCCAGTTTGGTCACGTTGGGATGCGCCTGCAGACCTCCTTGGCCTCGGACGCGTCTGTTCCCTCACTGCAGGTCCTCCCTGTTCTTGGCTCCGGTGCCATCAGCCTTCTGCCTGCCACGTCCACGGCCCCCTTCCAGGGGGGCTTCTTGGACCCCCTCCCACCTGCAGCCCCCTTGGGTGCGGGAGTCCACGCCCCAGCTCTATCCTAATCACAAGGTGGGAGAGTGTCCCCTGAGCCCCATGCGGCAACCTGCTCTGTTTGGCCCCCTCCCCTTGCTCTTTCTTTGGGGGATTTCAACTAAGACGCGCGAGAGACCCGGGCTCAGCTGGCTGTGGTGTCCAGGGTCACGAAGGCATCCAGGTTTGGTGGCCGACATTTCCATCTCAGGACTGATGCTGAGTGATCAGCACAGAAGCTGGTCTGCAGAGAGGGGACAGAGGTGACAGGTGACGTAGCCCAGGGAAGCAGGCTTCTCTGCCTGATGGCCTAGTTCACTAAGGCTGGGCTGCAAATTTTCGGTAATAGACCTTCTTGTGATTTGCGCTGCTCAGCTCCTTGAAGCCATGGGATGGTTGCCCGGACGCTGGCCCACAGCCTCCTGTCGGGTGTAAGAAGCCACTTAGTGGGTGTTGATGACCGTGGCACTGATGACAGTGGGGGTTGGGAGGTGAATGAACAGTCGGTTTCAGAGGCAAGTTCTGAGATGCTTCCACGCTCTCAGGATTTCTGCTGTTGCCCTGTCCTAACCCTTGGCTGCAGCAAGATGCACACAGCAAGCTCCTTGTCTCCTTGGAGAGCAGGTGTATCCTCAGCCCTGGGTACCCCTGATGTCCTCTGTCAGGCCACCACTTCCTCTTCTGTCCTTTTCTTCCTTGCTTAATGTCTGCAACCCACACCCTTGGGTACCTGACATCCATTATTTGGCTGAATCCTAGGTCCTTCAGTTTAATAATTTTTGAACTAACAGTTCTACTAATTAGCATAATTAAACTACCTTTTCAAAGGATGTGGAGTTGCATCTTTTTGGGAGATTAACCCCTAAAGTCAGCATGTGAGGCAAAGCTCAAGTACTGTGCACTCAAAATTACAGTGGAAAGCCCCTTACACCCTCCTAACTCAAGTAGATGGTGGTGTATGTGGTTTGTGTTCATAAACCTGTACAGTAATACTCTTATGGAAGTGTTGAGTGACACATGCAGTGATTTGGGGGTGTGACAGAGGGCGTGTACGAAGTCTCCTGCTTCCCCTTTCCCTGCCTCCATCTCATTGTTGCTGAGCACATGTGGTTTAATGCACTCAAGTCAGATGCACGTGGGGCGCCGTGTGTATGGACCTGTGTCACGCTTCCTGACCTTAAGGGTTTCCCATGGGGAGAAGGTGCTTGTCATCCCGGGTCCATGCAGGGACGGTCCTCTAGGCTTCCCCCACGCAGACACTTCTGCAGCCGTGCAGGCAAATGCATCCATCTGAGACCTAATCAGCAAACTACAAGGGCACATGAGGGGCTGGGGAAGATGCTAAAAGCATCAATTATCCACCTGGGACACCACTCTTGGCTTCTCTGGCAAAGACAGATTCAGCAAAGGAGGGAGACAGCAAGTTGGGGGGCCATCCGGGGCTCTCAGCCCGGGTTGTTTTACCTGCAGCCTTGAGCTCTGAAGGTCGGGTGCAGAGCAGGCAGCTGGAGCCACAGGTTCCCAGGCTCCGCCGAGTTTCGTATGGGAAATGGGCAGCCTCTCTGAGAACTTCAGGTTGCCCTGAAATATCATTAGTGACACCCCAGGAATGAGAACACTTGGGTCCCCACAGAGCAGGATGTCTGCCTGTATGCCTTTAAGTTTTGCATTTGGCATGACTGACTTTTTAAATAAAAAAATCACCTACCGTGGTTTACCATATGTCTGATGAAATACTGTAAAAATGAAATGAAGATCCTTGCCATTCACTCTTGAGCAAATACATATGTTGTCACATCTCAGAGCTATTTATATCTCCTTATTTTAAGTGTGCCCAGCGCCACCCGGACGCACATCAAATGCACAAGTAAAAATGGAAAAATAGTCTCTCAACTATTTGAACAGTTGGATTTTATTTATAGCATGGGGCGGATAAAATGTTTCTGGATAATGAAATAATAAAAAATGATGAAATGTGTTTTATGAAGTGTAATAAAAGGCTTTGGATGATAAAATCACAAATAATAAAATAATATGATAAAAATTCAGGAGTAAAAAGACCAAACATGTATCTCCTATGGCTGGAATCTGATGCAGGGTTTGGAGATGCCATCTGAGCCCCATTCAGCCTCTGACGTGCCCTGTGTCGGTGAATAAGCCGCAGTACTGTTCAGTGACTTATTGTTTTGACCCTCTGTGGAGAAGAAAAATTCTACCCAGGTCACATGAGCTGGACACTAGGATGACCAGAGGAATGAGAGAAAGAAGCGGTTAATGGCAAACTGGAATTCAGATAGACCGTCCTCAAAAAATGAAGCTTGGCAACTGGCTTATTAGTTACTTCCTAGAAAACTGCAGAAAATTGTTCTGAATCTGCCGGCCCTGTAACCCTGAGGCTGTTGTCCACAGCGGGGCAGGTCGGAGCGAGGCCGGGCGCACTCAGTGGCCGGAGCTGAGGGCGTGGGAGCAGGAGGCCGGGACCACATAAGTGTGCTGCCCCCTCAAGGGGTGTCAGGAACCGGCCCCTGAGCTGAAGCGGGTGAGGCTGCAGTGAGCTGCTGGCTGCCCTTGTCTCCTAGCAGCTTTTGAACGTGCTGGCACCCTGTGTGGCCTGGCCTTGTTCCTGGAGAAGCCAGACTCCCAGCGTCCCCGGAGGCCATGCAGCTCTCTGGAACAAAAGAGGTCACTGCTAGTGTCAAACGGTTATACAGAACAGTCACCCCAAGGTCAACCCTGTGCCCCTCCACCTCGTCGAGCCACGGAGAGGGCAAAGCCAGTCTACGTCACGGGCTGGGGCTGGCTCTGTTCTCCAGCTCACTGGCCCTCATACATCTCGTGCCAGGTTCTCCGCAGAAACGATGCAGCGTGCAGACCGCTGACCAGTCCCCTCCAGCAGGGCGGTCAGCTCAGTTCCCTCCTTCAGCCAGCTCCCTCCCCTCGCACACTGCGGGAATCAGATTGCAGATGAGCAGCAAACCGTAAAAACCAGCCGATTTGCACACTCCCTTCAGAGATACGTCGTTGTCAGGCTGATGACTTGACTATAGGCAGCCTGCAAACTGGCCAGTCCCCTGCCTCTGTCCAACGGGTATTTGGGGTGGTGGAAGGTGGTCATGACCTCGGGTTCTTATGATTGTGGAGACTAGAAATGCAGGATCAAGGTGCTGAGTCCCCCACCCTGTTGGCTGGTGGATGGCCGTCTCTCCCTGTGTGGGGGCACGTCTGCCGTATCTGGGCCCTAATCACTTAGAAGGATGCCAGCCAGGCTGGAATAGGCCCACCCTCATGGCCTCCTTTGACATGATCACCACTTCAAAGACCCTGTCTCTCTACAGGGTCACATTCTGAAGTGCTGGGGTTAGCGCTTCAGCGTATGGGTTTTGGGGGGGACACAGTTCAGCCCCCAACAGGCTGCTTCCACTTCAGCGTCTGAGGCCCACCCCCACCTTCCCCAGGGAGGCTCAGGGGGAGCACCAAGACCAGGCACCCCGCCTGCTGGCCCTGGAAACCACTGCTGGGTCTCCCCACCTGGGCTTGCTCCTCCAGCTCCCCCTGAAGGGCCCCAGCCAGGGAGGGGGCTCAGCCTGCTTCCCAGCGGTGCAGACGGGGTCCCACGTCCCCGACAGCTGCTCCCCTTCTCTTGTGGTGGGGCCCGCAGGTGCGATGTTGGGTTCAGGGAGTCCGAGTCCTCTCAGACCGACCTCCACTGCGGGCGAAGCAGCCCTTTGCCGGGCACCTGTTAGCGGTGGCCCCCAGGCAGTCGCCCCCCTCCCCATCCGTCACTGAGCGCCCGCATGTGCCTGGGCGGCCAGCTGCCGAGAACTCAGGGCGCGTGTTTCATGGAGTCCCAGCATGACCCAGTGAGGCTGGGTGTCACCCAACAGGTGGGAAAGGGGAGGGAAACTGTCTGGGAAACAGAGGAATCCCAGTCTGAACCAGGCCTGCGTGGATTTGAGGCTATACTTCTAACCTTGACGCCACACTGCCAGCGCCTCTCGTAGGCCCTGTGTGTTCTCTGGAGCTTTCTCTCCCTTCCTAGAGGGGATCAGCCCCCACCTACTATTACTCCTCGTTATCGTCCCAGCATCAAGGAAAGGGGTGAACTTTGGAGTCTGGGTTGGGCGCCGATGCGGGCTGTGCCATTCACTCGCGTGTGACCCTGGGCAAGTTACTCAACTTTAATAAGCTCCAGTTTCCTTATTTGTGAAAGGAGATAAGCTCTGTTTCACAGGGTGAAGTTAGATAAGGTATGCCGAGCACGTGCACCCTGTCAGGCGTGGTGTGCACCACGCCCACGGGGTTATGGGTTAAAGTGGACTCAAGAGACACGCAGTTAATATGCTTGGGATTTGTGACTGGATCTTGGATAAACATAAAAATAATAATAACATTTACTTTTATTAAATTAGTAATACATAATATATAAATTATTCATACTTACTAATAATTAATGATTCACAATTATTTAATTGTCCCAATACTGTGTGTGTGTATATATGCACAAATGTATGTGTATGTATACACAAATATGTTTGTGACATTATATATTACAATATATTTTAGTGTGACAGTTGTATATGTATGTTTGTGTTATCTTCCTAATGCCCACATTCTGGGGACAAATGGAGAAATTTGAATGTGAACTTTATGTCAGCTACTAGATGGTATTAATGTCACATTTCCTGAGGACAGTCATGGTATTGGGCTGTGGAGGACACTGCCCTAGTTTCTAGGGGACACATGCTGAAGTGTTTAGGGATGAAGAAGTGTCCCAACATCTGCCACAAAGTATTCAATGGTTCATCGGGCAAGTGGGTATGCACACACATGCACATGTGTGCACATGCACACTGGAGAGAGAAGGCTGATGCGGCAGAGTGAGTGTCAATTGTACTATGACTATTTCTGTGGGTTTGAGATTTTACAAACATTTTCCAAGCGTGGGCTGAGAGGGTTGCGCGCACCACGGGACGCAAGCCTGTGGGCGGCACGTGGCACCTGGGGTTTGTCCTGACTCCCTTCGTGGGCTTGGCTGCAGCCACAGGGCCGCCCGGGTCCAGGTGTGGAAAGCGGCCCCTTTTGGGTGGAGTGGGCCCTGCTGACCCTCCAGCGGGCTCACCGTCCCCGCCTCGCAGCCACGAGCCCGCCTGTCCTCCTGGCCGTGTCCCCAGCCAGCGTTTTAGAGATTTGTGGGAGCCCACGTCCAGGGGTTGCTGGATTTAGAAAATAGAATTAAGAGTTTAAACAATGAATTGTTAGTGTAAGTATGCCTCAAATATTGCATGGAATATAACTTGTCCTAAAAAACTTACTTGTGGCTAATCTGAAAATCAAGTTTATCCAGGTATTCTGTTTTTGTCAGCAGCCCTACACCCCTCGGCTCCGTCCCCTCTCACCCTCACCTCCACCCAAGAGGGCACGGCCACCTTGAGGAGGGCTCAGGAGCACAGCAGGAAGGGAGCTCAATGCCTGGGCTCGCACACTGCCGCGGGGCCCCTGGGCCTCTGCGCCGGACCCTCAGCAGGTGCTCGCGATGCAGCCGGACCAGCCGGCCCGGAGCCCGAGGCTGCGGGAACTCACAGGTCCTCCTGGGCGTCCGGGCCGCCTCTGGCCCCAGCAGCCGAGCAGGGTGCTGCGAGCTGGGCACCCTCCTCCTTGGCCCTGCCTCTCGCCTCCCCAGCTGGGCTGGCCTCACACACAGCCCAGGGGCTGCCCACGGGTGTCTGGAGCTGGCTGGCTGGGATTCAGTCGGGCTTTACCACTTACAGGCTTGGTGCATTTGGGCAATAAACCACCTAACTTATCTCAGTTTCCTCATCTGAAAGATACAGGCAATCTTGCCTCCCTCACAGCCTGGTTGCAAGGATTTGCTGAGCTAATATTTGCCAAGCCCTCGGGACACGGCCCAGCAGTGGTGAGCCCTGTGCAAGGCTTCGTCATGCACATAAGCCACTTGTGGAGAAAGGCTGGAGTTGCTGTGTGTGAACCAAGGGCCCGAGACCCCCCGGCCCTGGATTTTGATGACATGGATGTGGCTTTCAATTCATGACGTTCATTTCTTGCTGGGCACCTGCCAGTGTGATGTCAGGGAGGTGACGTGCAGGCAGCTTGTAGCCTGGAAGAGAACCTGGGTGAAATCCATGGCAACGGGGGCCTCATGAGGTTGGTTCCTGACATGCCGTGCTGTCCCCTGCCCCAGCCCAGGGCCCGTGCCCCTTAGCTGCCCGGAGCAGCGGCCCATCTTGGCTCCCCCCATCCAGGTAGTGCCTTCCTCTCCCTCCCCTCTGCTGTTCTCAGCTTTGCGTCATGGCTTCCTCTACCCCACTTGGTCTAACACCCCTGCCTCCTCGGTTCCAAAAGGAAAAAAGTCACTCCCGTGGTGTCTGGGGACGTCGGGGGTTATGGCTGTGCCAGGACAGCCGGTGTCCCCGACCAGCCCCACAGGAAGGGCCGGGGGCTGCTCTGAGCCTTGTGTCCCTGGGTGCATGGGACTTGGGCCGTGGTGGGGGCTGCGGGGCTGGCACAGGGACAGTCATCTGGAGAGAAAGATACTACAGACGGAAGAGCTGGTTTCTCCCGGCGCGAGGAGTGCGTGTGGCATGTGGACCCTGCCCCTCCTGTGGGCAAAGCATGTGACAGGGGCCCCGGGTGATGCCAGCTCCCAGCGGCTGGGTCTGCCCAGCCTTCTGGTCTTCCCAGGTGAGCTCCAGAGGTCACGGAGCAGAGGCCAGATGTCCTGCTGTGCCCGGTCCAGTTCTTGAGTCCCAGGAGCCACGGGCATGACAGAGTGGGCATCACTTGAGCCAACTGGCCGCCCAGCAGGAGCGGCCAGGACACGGTTCTCCACCGGCAGTGCCGCGTCCACCTCTGGTGGATCCCCCTTCCTGTGCTCCCTCCCCTGAGGATCCCAAGCCTTCTTACTGACACACGTGTAATGGCTTTTGCCCCTGAATAGTCTTAACTACAAAAATGGAAATCTAAGGTGTAAGTCACCTGAACAAACATTTTTTATTTGTCCAGACTCGAGTTTTAGATCCATGAGTGCCACCCACCCGCTGACGGTGCGACAGGGTGTGAGGAGCCCGTTCTCTCCCTTTCAATGCCCTCCAGCTGAACTCTTTCCCGTGGAGACCAGCGCGGCTCACGTTAAGGAGAAATAACCCAACGACACTTGTTAAAGACGGTAAGAAGGACTTCATAGAAGAAAACTTTACTCAAGGTGGGGAATTCCTTGCAACAGATTCTGGGGCCTCCAAAATGGGGTCCTGCAGTCGGGGAGAGAGATTGGACTCGACTCTGAGTACAGCATGGACGTGCGGGAGCAGGGCAGGAGGTCTGTGATGGGAAATCACTGAGAGGAGACCTCAGGGAAGGGGGTCCAGCTAAACTGATCTCACAGGATCCTTGCCGAAGGCAGGCCAGGGTGATCACCTAGGGGATGGTGGGGGTAAAGAACCCCATCAGATATTGATGATCAGCTATGAAGGGTGTGGGGCTCTGGTTAAACTGACTTATCAGGATTCTTGCTAAAATTGCCCAATGCAGAGAAGAACATGGACGTGCAGTCAGGCCTGGGTTAAAAACAGCTCAGAGGTCAGAGGAGGCTGAATGGAGTTTGGTTAATGAGAGAATCTTTGTCACTCTTAAGAGGTTTTTTTTTTTTTAATATCCTAGAGTTGCAATCAAATCTTGCTCTCCTGAGACGTATTTTTCTCTTTATGATTGGCTTTGACTATTATTGATATTGATCCATTGTGTATTAGTTAATGTATTATTTACCCAATTTCCAAGTTTTTATTGTTGGTGGGGCAGGCGTCTGCCTTCTGTCACACATTTTTTTTGAATGAGAAATACCCTCTTCAGTTCTCTACATTGCAAAATCTCTACCTATCCTCCCTTTCTCCTATATATTTTTTAATTGAAGTTGATATACAATATTATGATTTCAAGTGTACAACATAATGATTCAACAGTTATCTACAGCACTAAATGCTCACCCATCTATGTAGTTACTGTCAACATAGAAAGATGTTACATAACTATGACTATATTCTCTATGCTGTACTTCTATCCCGGTGACTAATATATATTATGATTAATATTTTGTGCCTCTTTATCCCCTTCACCTATTTCACTCACCCCAGCTCCTCCCCGATGGTAACCACCAGTCACTTCTCAGTGTCTATGAGTCTACTGCTGTTTTGTTTATTTGTTTTGTTTTGTTTTTAGGTCCCACATGTAAGTGGAATCATATGGTATTTGTCTTCCTCCACCTGGCTTATTTCTCTTATCATAATACCCTCTAGGTCCATCCATGTCATTACAAATGCCAGGATTTCTTTCTTTTTTTTATGGCTGAATAATATTCCATTCTGTATATGTACCTCTTCCATATTTACTCATCTATTAATGGACACTTCGGTTTCTTCCATACTTTGGCTATTGTGAATAATGTGGCAATAAATACAGAGGTGCATTTATCTTTTCAAAGCAGACATTTTGTCTTCTTCAGGTAAATTCCTAGAAGTGGAATTACGGGATAGTAGGGTATTTCTATTTTTAGATTTTTGGGGAACCTCCATACTGCTTTCCACAGTGGTTGCCCCAGTTTACATTCCCACCAACAGTGTAGGAAATTCCCTTTTCTCCATATCCTCACCAGCACTTGTTATTTCTTATATTTTGGATGGTGGCCTTTCTGTCTGGTGTGAGGGGGGGGTGATACCTCATTGTGGTTTTGATTTGCATTCCCCTGATGATTAGCGATGTGGAGCGTCTTTTCATGTCCCTGTTGGCCATCTGTATGTCTTCTTTGGAGAAATGTCTGTTCAGGTCCTCTGCCCATTTTTTAATTGGGTTATTTGATTTTGAGTGTTGAAGTGTATGAGTTCTTTATACATTTTGGATGTTAGCCCCTTATCAGATATATCATTTATGAGTATAATCTCCCATATGGTAGATTGCTTTTTTGTTTTGTTCATGGTGTCCTTTGCTGTACAGAAGCTTTTTAGATTAGTATAGTCCCACTTGTTCATTTTTTATTTTGTTTCCATTGCCCAAGAAGATGTATCCAGAAAAAAATTACTCATGCTTATGTTCAAGAGATTTTTGCCTATGTTTTCTCCTAAAAGTTCTATGGTTTCATGTCTTATATTCAGGTCTTTGATCCATTTCAAGTTTACTTTACTTCTGTGTATGGAGTTAGGCAGTGATCCAGTTTCATTCTCTTGCATGTAGCTGTCCAGTTTTCCCAACACCAGCTGTTGAAGAGACTGTCTTCTCCCCATTGTATATCCATGGCTCCTTTATCATATGTTAATTGACCATATATGTGTGGGTTTACATCTGGGCTCTCTGTTCTATTCCACTGGTCTATGGGTCTGTTCTTGTGCCAGTACCAAACCATTTTTATTACTTATTTTCCACCTATACCAGTTTTCTCTTACTTCTTTCTCTTTCCTTCTATGACTGATTTTTTTTCCCAGGGTAGTTTTGCTGGTCATGTTTTCTGGGACATGGATATGGAGTAATATCCCAAATATCTAGATAACTTGAGATGTAGAATGAACCCAACAAGAGGTTCATATCATCTGAGAGTCTAAACGACTCTGGATAGAGTTCCCCACTGTGCATGTTCCTGTGCTGCTGGGAGTCTTAACTGGACACCAATCCATTCTGCTTTCTGGGTCAGATTGCGAACGCTGTGCTTAGGTTTGGGCCCCCCAATCCCCTTGTCTCCTCCGAGTTCTCACTGAGGTGGTCAGTCTCTGTTTTTCCCTTTCTCCCACAGTTGGGGCTGGGGATGGTATCAGGGTCTTCCCCCAGGCACAGAGCCAAGGGTGCAGACATGGGCTTAAGTTCTGGGGCAATAGCCGTGTGAGCACTCTGAAGATGACCTTTGAGAGTTTTTTATCCTTCATTTTTTACTGAGAGAGCATCTTTTGATTTGCTGAAGATGGACTAGGAGACCTTGTCAGGACCAGAAAAGGGCTGATGAGGTGGAGTCATATAAATGCAGGATTGGATCTATCTGTTTTGAAAGTGATATTCTGGTCATCACAGAATTTTTGCATGGGTTTTGATTAATGAAAGGCATGCTAATAAAAGCTTTCATCTTGATTGCCAAGCCTATGGGTGCTCCTTGCATTTTGCACTCAAGGTGAGTGACTTATGCACCCCTCCCTGAAGGGACCACAGGCCTGTTCCCACATGGGTCTCCTCTTGTGCTAGGTCTTGTTTAGGGAGGGAAGGCACATACACATGGCGCTGGTCCAGCCCGTTACCCTTGCTGAGCCACTGCGTTTTCCCTTCCTCACTCTTTCTGCATGTCCTGCTGTCTGCACCTATGGCAGGAAAGAGGACCGACAAGACTGGACAGATCCAGGCACATGTGGCTCTCAGTTGACATGTGTAGATAAGCGAAGTGCCTTTTTGTTCTTTCCATGAATTATCAGAGCAATTGTTTCACTATTACTATCAGGCCAGGTATCCAGAAATGGCTCTCCTCTCTGATGGCTTTTGTTGCAGATGTTTTGAGGCATCAGAAGGATCTGGTCAAATCATTTTTAAAAGCAAGTTGTATGTGCCCCACTTGTCCTCTTCCTGAACCACCTGCATCCCCTTGGGCAGAGGTGGGGTCTGAATCTCAAGGATGGTGTCTGGCATGGTTGATGCCTCAGAAGGGGTGAGGCTATCTGCTTCCCCACTCATTTTGAAAAATAAAAGTTGACATTTATTTTAAACACAACAAAATGTGCTTTCATCAAAATAGTGGTATCAAAGCAGCTATGTTGAAAAACCATGCCCCCCGCTTTGCTGGTTGTGGGTGCTCAGGCTGTACCTTATCTAGCTCCTGGGGGAAGGGGATTCCCTGCCTGGGACAGGCTCCCTGTGAATCCACTAAAACCGAAGTAAGACAAGGAGAAGGGCATTGGGTGTAAGGGGTTTATTTCTCACCGTTGGTCAGGTTTGCTAGCTGGGCCCTGTACTGCCCGTCCCTTCGGGCAGTGCACCCTCACTCCCCTGCCCACCCCTTCTGGGAGGAGCTCCCTGGTGGGTCCCTGGTGCCTGGCAAACACCAGACCAGTAGGTACCAGGGAAGGAGGAGAGGAGAGCATGGACATTTCCTCTCTAGCCCTTGCCCCGGATCTGTCAGAAGCTCTGCTGTGGTGAACATCCACTGGTATGTAAATGGACGAAGGCCAGGCAGTGAATTGTGGAAATTCTGGGTGGAAACATCCGTTTACCTCACAACTTGTTATTATGGTTGTTAGCTTGACTTGAAACTTAAATTTAATAAAACTTCAAAAGCAAAGCTAACGAAAAGGCAGATTTCTCTGACCTTTATGGTTATAAGCATGATATGGACACCTTTCCTTTTCTCTTCCCTCCCATGTCTTCAGTTATAAATGTTCAAAGTCATCTGGGGTTGGTCTATTAGCCATTTACAGCGATATAATTATTATGCCCAGCCTAATGAACCAGATAGTTTTGTGTGCATTTCAAATACTTTATCAGTATCTGATCTAAGGTTTTGTTTGGCCAGATTAGGCATGAGGAAGATCTTGCAGGTGCCTCTAGGCATTGGCCGGTACAATCTTCTACTGCACAGAGAGAAAACATACTGAGATAAATTGTCATACGGCACAGGGCACATCAGAGCATTCAAAGTTCCTCTTTCTGGAACATGTTTTGACTGAAGCTTAATTCACCCTCTAAAAGGATTTAAAATAGATTCTTTACCAACAATATATATTTGGCAACACTTTGAATTTTAACGTGAACCCCAGCAATGGAGGCACAACTGAATCTGGCAGCAGATTAATGTCACTGATAGCACATTTTATTTATAGAGCTTACCCTCTCTGCACGTCTCAGTTAGAGGCCCATACGCAGTAATTAAGCCATTATAAGAACACAATAGGATATAACATAATCAAGCCATCTGGCTGTCAAGGCACACAGAGCAGGAAATCGGCGTAAGGCAGAGGAGCACTGTGCCTCCCATTTAGTCCTGCTGCGGAGAGTCATCAGCCAGTACCCTCCAGACTAATCAATCAACCAACCAACCGATCTATCAGCAAGGAGCGATAGTCCACAGCTGAGGCAGGGAGATAAGGTGCAGTCTTTGCACAATCATTGGGAAAGTAAAGGCTTAAAGCAAAGACACAGTGCGCTGCTGGGTGTATCAGAAAAGGATGGGACTAAGCAAATCATACAAAGCACATTGTATGAATCCCAAGGAAGATCAGGTAACTGTGCCCCAGAAATGCTTACCTGAGGAAGGAGGACTTGAATGGCACGTAAAAGGATGTGGAGAATGTAAATAGGAAGAGAGGAGAGGGGAAAGGGTATGAAAATGAGAAATACTGGGAAGCCAGACATTTAAGAAAATATTTACGTGCAAATATTTGATGCAGCAGTTCACAATATAAAATATCAGAGAATTAAGCTGTGAATATATTGTCTTCCTTTTAAAGTGGAGCAATGATAAAATGATAACATACAGTAAAAAAGTATAGATAAAATATATATGTGTATATATATATATATATATCTATCTCACCAAGATCCAATCCATAAAAGAAATTAATATGTAGCAGAGAAAAAAGACTAGAAGGAAACGCATCAAATCTTAATATATTTTTAAATGGGAGATAGGAATATGGGTGATTTTTATTTTTTCTTTGAACTTTTCTACATTTTCCAGATGCCAATCTAAACAATCAGATCTCTACAATGAAGCAAAAGCAAAAGGAGACACACAAAAAAACCCTCCAGATATACTTATTAAAGCCCTCCATATATATATATTTTATGTTCTACCATTCATGCATCCATAAACTAACGGGCAGAGTGTGTTAAAAGGATTTTTCTAGACTATCTGTATGAATTGTGTTCCCCCAAATTCATGTGCTGAAGCCCTGACCCCCACTATATTTGGAGATGAGGCCTTTAAAGAGGTAATTAGGGGTAAATGAGGTCATAAGGGTGGGATCCTAATCCAATAGGATTGGATTAGGGTCTTCACCAGAAGAGAAAGAGGCACCAGGGATGTATGTGGGTGCAAGGAGAAAAGCCATGGGAGGGCATGGGGAGAGGGGGCATCTGCCAGCCTGGGAGAGAGACCTCAGGAGAACCTGGACCTGCCAATACCTTGATCTTGGACTTACAGCCTCCAGGACTGTGAGGAACTATTTCTGTTGTTTATGCCACCTGCCCGTGGCATTTTGCTATGGCAGCCCTACCAAACTAGTACACTGTCTTTATGTAACTTGCATTATATGGATAATGCAATTTATATGTTTTTACTGTAACATGCAGTAACGCATGACATTCATCCACCAGAAGGAACATTCCGCATGAGCTGCATCTCTCACTCTCGTAGTTTCTTTTGCTAAGCACCAGCAGAAACGCCATGGGTCAACACCTAAAGACGTGCAGACGCAGGCCAGCCTCTGCTGTGCCGATGACCAGTGACGAGTGCTATCAGTGGGCACCACGGGTCACCTAAGGCAGTCCAGGAGGGAGATTCCATTTGCTTCCTTCCCTGTTCTGTGGCCTGCCCAGCTCTTCCCTCAGCTTCCGGGCATGCTGCTGGCTGACATGGCTCCCCGTCAGCCCTCTCTGGCGGCCTCTTCATCCAAGGACTGCCCCTTCCTGGGGACAACCTGCATCCAGGGGCTTGTCAATGGAAGCAGATAAAGTTCTGACCCCTGTCTCGACCGGGGAGTTCTCTGAAAGGTCAGCCCAGTTCCAGAGCTCCCCTGCGCCGTCAGCTGAGACCCTTGCCGGGGCCTCAGCTGAATTGTCCCCTCCGGCGGATCCCGTCCCTTCCCCTCCCCCATAGGTATTCATCTGGGGACCGCACCCTAATAAATTTCCTTTTTGCTAGTCTCCATTGCAGAGTTTCTAGGGAGCTGACTGCAGCATTTCCTAGTTGATCAGCACCGTCTCCTCCTGTCCCGACCCCGGATCGCTTATGACACACATTGTCCAGGCAGTTCTGTGTGCATCACGGATTGGACATGCCTTGTACTGTGCCTGAAGCACCCATGTGGCATTTCTTGACTTCTGGTGAGCAGGAGGCTTATTCGTCTCTGATGGGAATGCCAACGGAAGCACTTACTGAGCACTGGGGCTAAGTCATGAAGGCTGTTCCAGCCCCATCTACCTTTCCCACCAGGTAGTTTTGTCCCCATGCAGTCTCAGGTGTGTGAAAGGGGCACCTAGGGCTCCCTTGGTCCTAAGCAGTTGCTCCAGAGCCTTAGCATATGAAATGTCAAAGCTGGGAAGCACCTCAAAAGTGATCTAACTCTAGAATGGCCCAGGGGGTTGGACACATACTGCGATGGGACCACTCATACTGGCTGTCAGAGAGCTGCCCCAGGGGTCCTGAGGATGCCCGGGGCTCAGCGGCAGAGAGAGTGTGGTTGGTCACGGATGCTGGACATGCGTGTGGGCTGGGGACTAGTGGCAGCCACTTCACTGCCATCCTTGATAATCCTACTCGCTTTCACTGGAGATGGAATGGGCCCAAGGCCAGGCCAGCTCAAGGATGTGTGGCTGGTTCCAGGAGCTGACCACAGCCACCAGGTCCAGGATCCTCCATCCCACGGATGCTGTATTCAGCCTCTCTGACTAACCCTCTGCTCTAGCACCTGGTCTGCTCAAGCACATGAGCGCTTGGGACCTCGAGCCAGATTCCAGCTCCCCTCCTTCTTGGCCGTCCTCTGTTGCCATATGTGAACATGGTTCTTTGGGCCAAATTCCTGAGCGGTTTCCGTTTTCTCTTTGTTTCACATAGTTAAGCCCAGCAAAGTGCCAAGCCTTAGAGATGGGCGAACTTGGTAACACTGAGCCTCAGCCTCTGACCTGCCTAGACTCTCATTCATTCATTTATTCATTAAAAAATGTCTTAGGCTCTTGCCTCTGGGAATATTAACATTCCTACCAAAAAGTCCACCAACATCTTTGAGCAGTGACTTAAACGAAGAATAAAGCCCCTCCTGCCTTGCACTGGATATTTTCTTTCTTTTTCTCTGCTAACAGTATCCTGTTACTAGGGAACTTGTTTCTTTCTCCTTCCACAAGGTTCTGTGGGAGCTGTCAGTCACACCAGTCCATGCTCCGGCTGCATGGGTGGATATGTGACCAAAACCTGCAAAACCTGGCTGTGACAGTCCGAATAAGGCCCCCACCCCCGAGATGGTGACGCCCTCTCCTCCGAAAGGGGAACAGGCTCACAGGTTCACTGACATGCCCCATGAGCGTGCCATTTAATAGACATTGCCCCTCCACAGCAACGGGGACTTTGCGGATAGAATTAGGGTTGAGGGTTTTAGGATGGGGAGATTATCCTGAATTACGTAGGTGGGCACGATGTAATCGCATGGGCCCTCAGAGATGGAAGAGGAAAGCAGAAGGGTCAGGGAACATGACAACAGGCAGGAAGGAGCAGAGGACGGGAGCGCACCCCCCCGACCCTCCGTGGCAGGCTTGGAGATGGAGGAAGGGCCGGGGCCAAGGGATGTGGTGCCTCTGGAAGCCGGGAGTGACCCGCACAGGAGGAAGCCTACGAGAACAGGATGGCCATCTTCAGGCACAAGGAGCGCCTTCTGCCCCCAAGCGCAGTGAGCAAGGGCATGGATTCTCCCCTGGAGCCTGCAGACCAGAGAGGAACGCGTCCTACCAATACCTTGATTTTGTCCTGTGAAACTGCTGGACTTCCGGCCTCCAGGACCATGACACGATAAGTGGGTCCTGTGTTAAGCTACTCAGTGTGGTCAGAGAAAATGAAAACACTGGCCACAGTGACTGACCCAGAGATGAGAATGTGATTCAAGCTGAGCCGATCAGAGTCAGGCCCCAGAGACTCCGAGAAAGAGTCTCTTCTCCTGAGCGGAGCAATAGGATGTGTGGCTCCAGACCTACCAGGGGCAGGGCCAGCGCTCAGGTGCAAAGAGTGCGTGAGGTGCACGGGGAAGCCCGTGAGAACCAGGCCGGCACATAGGCAAGAGAGGGACGGGGTCAGGACAGGTCCCAACAGGCTCCTCGCTGCCCTGTGCTTGGGGCCAGCGCCACCTGCCTTCCCGGCACGCATGGGAGCCGACTAACTCCTCCTGTTCAAATTCCTTTCAATGGGCTTTCTGCTACTTGTCATTGAAAGACTTCTAATGCATGCCCCTCAAAAATACCAATCTCTGGTCTTCCTTACTTAAAATCACTTCCTGGGTTAATACATCTTCTCCAGGAAGAACCTGAAAAATGCATATGCTCCCTGGCCGACTTGGCACATGAGCTGAAATTATTTTATCTGATAGCTCAGCTCCCATGCAGTGATGACAGAGCCCAGAGGAGACGGCCCCTGCGACAGGGGTTGAT
Organism: Manis pentadactyla; assembly: GCF_030020395.1. Lineage (NCBI taxonomy): Eukaryota > Metazoa > Chordata > Mammalia > Pholidota > Manidae > Manis > Manis pentadactyla. Next base: position 1,709,958 of record NC_080020.1, read on the forward strand.
AGAAGGTGGGGACCTGGAAAGATCTGGATCGCAGGGGAAACGGACCAGGGACCTGTGGGATCAGGAAGCAATGTTGAGGGAGGGAGGGAATGCAGGTGGGAACAAACCAGGCCAATCCGAGACACTGGGAGAGAAGTGGCGGATGAGATAAGGGAGGCGTGACCTTCTCAGATCTGCGTGGTGCCTGTCCACTCACCCAAACGTTTCTGCTCAACCTCAGCTCTCTTGACAGTCTTAATACCATGTTCCAATCACACTTCTCATAGCAGGTGCGTCAGCACTGGACACATCCCAGAGGAGGGACCCCTATTCTGGGGTGTGCTCCCTGGCCCACCGTGCACCCTGTACATCAAGGGCCTCTGTTCCCCGTGGGTGCCCATGCAGGCCGCTGTGCGGACTCCTGGGGTGGCCCCTGAAGTCCTAGGAGTGGGCAACACAAGTGCCCTTAGCTTTCTGGGACGTCACAGGGTGGAATGCGGAAAGCTACAGAAAAGCGGCCCCACACCATCCCCTTGTACAGCTTGCTTATTGTTGGAGTCTGAAATCCTGCCAAGCATTCATACTTCTTAGCTGTCAGCAGTTTAGTTTGAGACAATAGTGAAAACAGCTCTTTTGGCTTCTACCTAAACTTCAGCAGAGGAAAAGTAAAAAAAAAGCGTCTGAAGATGAACTTGAATGGTCTCCTCACCTTACGTGCCCTGGCCCCGCGTTGCACTGTGCTGGCCAGGGATCTCGAACACGGGGCCTGGAACGTGCTCACGAGTCAGGTGGGTGGTGGCCCAGGAGGACGTGGGAGGGAAGCGCCGTCAACTGGAGGGGCCCCTTCGACGGTCTGGCGCTTAAGCAAACTTGAAGACTCCAGCCTTTCAGTGTTGGGAGTTTATTTTCTCTTGCAAAATGAATCCTTTTTCTCTGTAAGAAAAGGAAAGAAAAGGCTAAGAGTAAAGATGACAGGTTTACTGGGCATGAAATCACTGTTGGACAACTCATTTTTCCTGAGGTAAGTCTCAAAAAATCTGCAGTTTACAGAGGCCGTTTTCCTGAAGCGACACATGGGGCGGATAACTGACAGCAAACTTCCTGGGCTGCTCGACTGGACCCGCACTGCCCTTTCTGGGGACTTGGGTCCCTCCCAGGGCAGAGGCCCCGGGGCAAGTTGTTTATCTCTGCACCAGGGACTGACCCACACCTGCTCACACCCCAGCTCTTGGCTTTTGCCCAAATGCCCTCATTTCTGAGCAGCCATGAAGTTCGTTTCTAGTTTGTTTGTAAGATGTGCAAGTACTCATTTTTGAAGTGTCACTTGATGTTTTTTTATGTGACGCTCGGGACACTTGGAGAGTTCGTTTTATATTGCGGGGAGGGGAGGGAAGGGAAGCCGCGTCCTCCTTATTTAGCAACAGATGATTGACAGCTTCTCTGTCTACAAGGAGCCACTGTCACAGATGCCATCAGAGCCTAGAAGTGGGAACTTTGGAGTTTTCCATTCCTCTCTTTGGGTTCGGACCCACAGCTCCCCCGTCTCCCCCTGTCTCTGGCTGGGTTGGCAAGCAGCCTTATCTCGCGGGTCCCGTCTGAGAGCCCAGAACAGGCTATGACATTTTAGGTCGGTGCAGTAAACGGCTTCTTCCAAAGAGCCCGTAGGTAACGTGGCTTTCCCGGCTAATGCACTGCACTCGGACTTTTAACTCTGACTTGTTCATTGTTTCTTGTGTGTGTTAGGACTTTGAACCATCATTGACTGACATTAACAACATGAATTAACATTCAGGTAGCACCAAAGTACCTTAAAACTCCCTACAGTAAATCAATAACGTGACATAAGGAAAGAAGAGAATCTGGAAGGGGGCAGGGAGCAGAGGGAGTGGGGCGTCCGTAGGGATCTTGGCTGAAGCTTCCTGAGATTTGGCTTTGCGTGTACCAGTATCCCAGGCCTCTCAGGGCAGAAAGGAGACCGAGGCGCCAGGCTGTGGCACCAAGGTCCCCCACGTGGGGCCCGCGGAGCAGGCCAGCTTCGCCGCTCTGATGCCACGCAGCCTCTGCTGGTAGAGAGCAAGGACTGAGGACACAGTGAGCCCAGAGGAGGGGCTTGCTTTATGCTTGTGGGGTTCATATGTTCTGAAGGGCAGCCCAGGCCCAAGCTCCTCGCCTTGGATATCAGACACAGTCTGTGAAGAGGCAGGAGCCCCTAGTGAACAGCCTCTCCCCAGGCCTCTCCCGACTGAAGTGTAAATGACCTTTGAGAACAGAATAAGTCAGTCGATAAATTCATTCTTTGAACTTCTCTGACAGAGAAGTGGTTCTGACGCTTTGAAAATCTTCAAAGATCTCAGCTCAAGAAATCAATAGTTCGCTTTTCAAGTAGCCAGAGTTAAGGCAAGAATTCCGTTCTGCAAGCGCGGCGTTGAGGACCTCGTATGCGGGAAGCAGCATCCCAGACCCTAAAGAGGCCCCTGAACCACAAAGAGCACGGTCCGTGTGCTCGAGGAACCGTCTAGGCAAGAGCAAAGGGTACAGACACCTGTGGCCGTGGGATTAGTAAGGGAGCTGCAGGAATCAGGGGCGAGCACAGGGTGCTGGGGGACCGTGGGGAAGGGATGAGGGCCCTTTCCGTGCAAGTACTTACAAAAGCCGGAAGTCGGCAGGCAGCAAAAATGGTCTGAAATATGTCCCACCCTTGGGCATTTCTTGACTGATAATTTTGAAACAGTGATGCAAACACTAGGGACACAATATCTATTAAGCACTTACTGGATATGAGATGTTATGCTGTGAGTTTCCATGCATTATCTCATGTAATCCTTACCATAAATTAAAGGAGATTTCTACAACTACCCCCACTTTTCTTCTGATGAGAAAACTCAAGCTCCTAAGGTCAAGTAGCTTGTCCAGAACCCCTCGGCTAGTTGGTGCAAGACCTGGGGTGTAAGTCCATATCTTTTCATGTAACTCAGTGCTTGTCCCCTGAAATTGTTTGCATTGCTTGCTTTTTATTTCTTGTTTGTTGTTGGGACTGGAAGAAGAGCCTTATGGCCCCGGGTCCTGGAAAGGGTCGAGCAGGACTCAGGAAGGTTCCTGCGCTCCTGACCGTCAGAGTTATGACTCGGAGCAGCTGGGGCTTGGGCTTCCCTGCGAGAACCACGCAGTGCTGGCTTCCCGCCGCCGCCAGGTTTGTGGGTGAGGCTACATTCCTGCCCAGTCTCAGCTTGGGGCCCAACCCCTGCAGGCTCCCTGGGGTGATGGCCTCGAGGAGTTCTCGCCCTCTGCTCGCCTCCCTCCCTCATCTTAGACTGCAAACAGGATACAATACTGAAAAAAATAGGAAAAAGGTGCTTTCATGAAAAAGAACAGCCTCCTCCTTTAGGCCATGGGGCCCTGAGCAGGGGACGGGTGACCCAGAAGTTTGGGGGATGCCGTTACCTGGCGCTGAGCTGCAAAGCCAGATGCAGCACAGTGCGCCGAGCGTGCCCGTGGAGAGCTGGCACTGGGGCCCCACGGCGGTGGTGGGCACAGGGTGAGTCTCTCTGCTTCAGGCAGGGTGCAGCCTAGCCAGCACCACCCTGCGGGCCGGCAGCTGAATAAAACATATACTTGATGAGAGTGTTTGTGTGCAGATGTCCCTAAGTTGAAGCCACGGTTGCTGGAGCAAAGAAATTGCCGCCTGCAATGCTGGCTGTCACCGCGGTGATGCGCTCTGTCCTCCCTGTGGGTGACGAGGGGACGGGAAAAACCCGCTTCTTGGCAGCAAGACCCAGGAATATGGCTCTGTGGTTTCAAACTGCGCAAGAACCAGCCAACAGCCGGCCGCCCGCTTTGAGTGGCCAGTAGACCGGCCTTGCTTTCGTGAGATGGGGACAGTGCATGTCCCAAGCACCCTCGCGGGGAGGCCTGCACCCGCACTGTGACCCGCCTCTGCGTCCTTCGTCTCTGGCAGCAGGTGTGGGGCGTGCCTTTCACCGCACCGGGACGGGCCTGGTTGCATTTTCTTCTGACCTCAGAGGTCACACTCAGGTGCACGCCACCCGTCAGACCGAGGGCCCCGGGTTCTTCCCAGCGGGGAGGTGCTGCTCCGAGGCAGCGCTAGCAGGGAGCCCCCGGGGGATGCGCTGCCAGGCGGCGTCTGGGTGCTACTTCCACGCATCTCTGTCTCAACAATGTTTTTAATGATAAGATTCAAAGGAAATATCTGTTCTTACACTTGGAAAATTGGAGAAAAAATGCAGCCTCCTAATTTGCCGGTTATTGACGTTTGCCTATTATTTCCTAGTCTTTTCACAGGCATTTTCTTGAGCTCTGCGGTTCAAGTCCACAACCTTCTGTGGAGCCCCCCTACCGAGCACGAGTCACAGAGGCCGCAGGAGAAGCTCAGCTCTGGAAGGTTCCGGAGTGTCAATTCAACCAAATGGTAAGTAATCTAAATGATTTTTTAAAAATGAGAGCAAATGTGGTCATACTGTGTAGTAGGGCAAAGATGCACAAATCAAATGTTAATGCAAGCTAACACTTCAAAGACGGGCCGTGCAATTTCTGCCTGTGGAATGGATTGAATGAATTAGCGGCAGGGGCCGGGGTGGGTGGCTGGGTAAAGCCTGTGACAGATGAAGAAAACCAAAGGGGGGTGGGGGGGGCAATGGAGGGGAGGTTTATGTAACGAGGAGCTGAGGGGACTGACTGCCGCCCCTAGGCTGAGAGACAGAGGAAGGGGCTGATGTTTTCGACCCCTTTCCTGGGATAACTTCCAGAAATCGGATCTGTGTGGCTCTTCACCTGCATTGCTGCTGTCCGTCTACTGCAGTTGCCAAACGATAATGCCAAGAGCAATAATAATATTGGCTCACACGGACTGAATTCCAGGTACAAGGCACCATGCTGACCTCCTCATAGTCATTGTCATTTAATATTTACAACCAGCTGTGAGGTTGGTTCGACCATTAACTCTTCTTTTGCAGATGAAAAAAATGGAGGCTCAGAGAGGGTAGGCAACTTGCGCAAGATGGCACAGCCTTTCATATGCCAGCACCCATCCCACTAAAACATCAGGAGGCTGTCTTACATGAACACAGGCAGCCTCGGAGCCCTAGAGCCTGTGGACTGGGAGCCCTTCTGTGCGCCCTGTGCATTCAGATATTGGAAACACACCCCCTTTACATGCCTTTTATAAAATTTTAACAACTTGGTATGAAATCCTTTAAAAAATATACCATAAATCCCTGGTCTCTCAGACAGATTATTTTGCACATCACTTAACTTTCTACTGAAGCTCCGTCTGGTACCAGGAACATGGACACTGTGGTTCTGAGAGGCTCTCAGGGCGCGAGGTGGGCGCGGGTCTTGGCCCCAGGCCGCCCAGCTGTTCACGGCTTCTCAGGAGCCAGCTGGGCGCTGCCGGTGCCCGAAGCCTCTGTCTGCACCCCACCTCGGCTGGTCCCCGCCTCCAGGGCTGCCACCCCCCCAGGGCTTACCCCTCGCCTCTACACTTCAGCTTTCTGTCCCCTTTCCCCGCCACCTTAGTGCTTTTCAGCTCCCGCAGGGAGCATGCTGCCCTGGAACGGGGTGCAGAGTTACTGTACGCCAAGCGCAGGCATTGGGGTGGCCTCTCTGGGGTCCCGTGTTCCCCTCTCCCAGTCCTCGGGCTGGCTTACTCTGCTTCCAGCACAGAGCACCAAGGCTCAGCCGTGAGACCATCTGTCACTCCACGCCCGCTGCCCTTGAGGGTGGAGACAGGATCTGAACCCGTGTCTGTGCAGATCTGTTTCCTTGGGTTCAGGGAGCACCGTCCAGGATCCTGGGGCCTGGGAAAGGAGTGTGCCCCGGCCTTTCACAGACAGATGAAGACGTGGCTTTATCTGCCCTGCTTCTGGCTTTTCTCCCCAGGGCAGCAGTCAGCAGCACCCCGCTGTTCTCGGGGAGGCAGGGAGCCCTGCGTGACTGTGGAAGGAGTGGAGGTTCTGGAGAAGAGCACTGAGGCCGGGCCTTCTCCGTGCACGGGCCTCCTGATTTGGGAATGAGCCCACTTAGCTCGCCGTGCCAGGGCACGAACACATCCTGGCGGTGGTGGCGGGGCAGACGCAGGTGCACCTCCGGACAGCAGGGCGCCTTCTGCTGCTCCCTCCGCCAGGGGCTGGTCCGAGCCCTTTACTGCATCAGCCGCCAGCCTCGCGCAGACCCTGCGGTAGGCGCCGTGGTTTTCACAGTGGTTGGGCAACTGGGCTCCTGCGGGGGAGTGTGGTTCAGACCCAGGCGGTCTTGGTTTAGGCCGTGGGCCTGGAACACTCCCGCTCTGTCCCTTGCCAGCCGGGGGGGGCCTTCCTGTGTCTCTGTGCTGCCTCCCTCACTCCTGGACGGGGCTCAGGCCTTCGCCGCTGCTCCGCCCCACGTCCCATCCTCTCTCCTCCTGCTTCCCACGTCCTGCTCTGCTGTCCACCTCGTGTCCCTGCCTCCCGGGCCCCCCGGGGGCCTCCACCCCTGGAAGGAGTTGCTGACTCCAGGTAGTCGAGCTGTGGCTGCCGGCGTGGCCGGGGTGCCTCGGTGCTGGGCAGGCCTCCCAGGGGTTGTGCGGGTGCCCAGCACGCGGCTGGCAGAGAGCTCCGGCTGCTGCCCTGCCGCCAGTGATGCCCACATGTCGTAATTGTGCACTTTTTTCTTTGAAAGCCAAATGACGGAGCCGACAGGGTTCATGCTGAGAGCAGATGTTCTCATTTCTGCCCAGATGCTGCGCATGGCAAGGATTCTGACTCTCCTGTGCTTTCATCTGAAGTGTTTCTGGTTGAAGGGTTCTTGGGGAAAGGCTGAACAATCACGCTGTCCCCCCAGCCGAGAGCCGGGCCCGGGTCTCGAGGGGGCGTGAAGCAGCCGCTCTTGGCGTTTCGCAATCCATCTGTTTCCTCAGGACAGAATCCTGTTCTATTCGGAAACCACCTTTGCTCACGTTTCATAATTAAGCATTCAGATTTTCGCTTTTCTGGTTGTTTTAATCTCAGACTGATGTGGCAGTTAAACAGTTCTTCTATTTTCTGCTTTATCTCCTCTTTTCTCCCTACTTGGAATTTGTGCCTGTTTTTTTCCTCCCCATTAGGAATCCTGAAAGCCTGTGGTAACATCATTCACCCAGTTGCTGTCTATTGAGTGCCTTCCATGGGCAAGGTATTGGGGTGCAAAACAGAGAAGGTTTGCACTTCCAGGGGCTGAAGTTCTGATCGGGGAGGGCAGACAGTAATTGAGCAAATGAAGAAACTAATTCCAGGTTGAGGAAGTGCTGTGAAGGAATGAAGCGAGATAGTAGGATAGGAGAGACTGGGCAGTGAGGGTCCCCTTGTGCAAGGTGGTCAGGAAAGCCTTTCTGAGGAGGTGGCAGTTGAGGGAGGAGAGGACGGAGCATTTCTGCAGGGCGGCTGCCCAGTGCAGAGGTCCCATGGCGGGAATGGCCGGGGAGTTGGAGGCACAGGATGGAGGGCAGTGTAGTGGGGTGCGCTGAGCGTGAAGAGGGGAGACGAGACGAAGGCAGAGGGGTGGGCAGGGGCCGCATCTCATAAGACCCTCCGGGTGCCTCCCCTGCCCCCAAGCTGTCTCTCTAAGGTCAGTCAGCAAAGGATGACTTCGCAGACCTCTCCCCAGGGTTTGTGTGTGAGGACTGGCCTCCTTTCTGGACCGCTGGGCAGGGATTCCTCGTCGGTACCAGTTTCCCTTCACCCCATGGCCTTGGTAAAACCCTACATTGCACTGGTCCTGAGAGCTGAGATGGAGAAGGACAGTAGACTTACACAAAAAGCCTCAGGTGGATTCTCTTGATTGGGTCCCCGCGCAGGGGGTGTTTGTGCTCAGATGCGGCTGGCATTTCAAAGTGCCGTGCACAGGCCCCCGTTAACTATGTCTTATCGTATGGTGGGACCAGTACTGCCGTTTTGCTTACGCTGGAACACATGGACACAGAGAGAGGAAGGTCTGCTCCTTCACAGTGCCGTGGGAGCCAGGGGGTGCCAGGGGGTACGTGACGACTGGATGGCTTCCCCCACTCCTGCCGAGCTGGTCAGAACAGGCAGAGCTCCGGATTTCAGCACGGGGAAGCCCACGGTCGTCCGCGGCCACACGGCCAGCACTGTTCTGGCGGCCCAGGTCCGAAGCAGCCATGGCCTCTTTGCGAGCATACCCGGCTTTCCCAGACGCTGCTCGCAGACGTGGCCTGCCTCCCAGACCTGGGCTCAGCACATCTGCCCACGTGAGAGGGAAGGTCAGCTCAGGCAGCAGTCTGGCTTCATTCAGGAGGAAACTAGATGCAAGCTAGCTCTGCATGCGGTCTCGAAACACCCAGGAGGGACCTGGGGAGGGGACTCTGCCGTGATGAGCTCACTCCCCCAGTCACAGGCATTTACGGGTTTCCACTGGCCACTCTCTGCAGTCTGTCCCTGAACATCTGCCACTGGCCACCCCTCCGGGTAGGAGACCGCTGATGGCCACCCACACCGGCAGGGGAGGGGCCTCCCTGTAGCTAACGGGAAAGGAGGGCCTGGGGTGGACGGGCTGAGAGGAGCTCAAGGAAGAATGGGGTGGGCTTGGGCTTGGGAGGGGTGGGAGCCATCCCACTCACAGGAGCACTGGACCTTGGGACTGTCCTGCCTACGACTGAGGTGGGCAGTGTGGGGTGGGAGGCAACTCCTGGGAAGGGACCTCGGGACGGGCGGGAGGTAAAGCAACTCGGGGGTTTCTGGATGCAACTAAAGGACCCGGGATGCTAGACTCAGAGGCCCATGACAGCTGCCTTCAAATAGGTAAGTGGAGGAGAGTATGGGTTGTTCCTCATCTCCCTGGAAGGCAGAGCTGCACCAGTCATAGTGACGATACAGTAAGGGACGGTCCTGAGTGGGTGCCACCTGCTAGGACCTGGCTGTACTCCATCCGGGGCTCTTGGCCCGTCCTCAGCACCCCCTCTGACATCGGGCACACACGGATCCTCCCTCACCCCTGGGGAAGTGGCACACTTGAGGCCCAGGGAAGGAGCCCTTGACCTCACCAGCATAAAGCCCATGCTGGAAATCAACACACACACGGTCACCCGGGGTGACACCGCGGGGATGCTCTCAAATCACGGAAGGACAAGGTGCAGCTCCTTGTTGGTGGGGGTGTGTAACATGAGGCGGTGTCCCTGCTTGAGGGGGGATCCCAGGCGGCTCTCCTAGAGGCTGAGCAGATGTGGCTGCACAACTTCTGAGCCCTCTTCTAACCCAGAGAGGCCAGGGAGTCAGGGCTCATCCTGCTCCCAGCAGAGAGGTGGGGGCGCCGAGAGAGGAGAGACTCATCCGTTCGGGGTTTGGGACGCATGTGCCACGTCCCGTAGGGCTCTAGAGGGTATTGTCTGCTCTGCTTCAGCTGCAGAGCACCTGATGGGAGACCCTGCGATGCCGGCCTCCGAGGCTGGGATTGCCAGTGACTCACCTCGTATCGTCAAACAGCAGCCAGCCTGAGCCACTCCCTACGGTGAGAAGTGCCGCGATTGTCAGGAAAGGCCCTGGTGCGTGAGGAAGCTCTTTCTCTGTTAGAAACTCCAAGCTGTTACGCACACACCTTGATTTCCCCATCCCAGAATTGGGTGATCCAGGTGGGGAAATGGTGGGAGGGGGAAATGGGCACAGATGGGAGAGGGTGCCGGGCAGAGAATGCACCAAGCATAGGCCTCTGGCCTCCCACACTTTCAGACAGGGTTTCAGACAGGCAGAGGCAAGGGAATGTTACATACCTTGTGGATTGCACAAAAGTAGCAATTCATGTCTATTAGTTTGAACCACTAGAAACTGGTTATTTATAGGCTAGAGTGGCCAAGTACAACACAGAATAATGGGAACCATACTCACAATGGAGCGAGTAGTGGGTGTGGAGGTCTGCCCATCAGTACGTGGTCTGCAAAGAACTGTAACGTGTCCTTCCTTCCTTTCAAGGCCTCGTTTGCCCCTGGCGGTGGAGGGGTGCGTGAAGAGGGGAGCGTGCTTTCATTTTCCGATTTGATGATTCGGGGTCTCTGATTTCAAGGAGCCTCTTTCATCCTAACGTAGTTTATTCTGAGAGAATAGTGGTCCCTTGGGATTTCTCCTTGCCCCTCTGTCCCTTCATCTGATAGTGCCAGGGCCTAAGGGGAAGAGCGTGTGACGTCACGGTGTGGGGGACGGAGTCCTCAGGGCCCCCTGTGGTTTGCCGGCCTCACCCGGGCTGTGCCTCCTCGTTCCTGCTGCTGGGCACCTGCGTGGGTGTCTGCCCGGGTTCCTGTGGACGCCTGGGCCCTGGGCCCCTGTCTCTGTTGAGAGGTCCCTGGGTTGGTAGCCTCCTGTTCTGGCCTGTCCTCCTCCTCATGTTCTGATCTTTTCAGCATTGCTGAGGTTCCTGGAGCTGGGAAGCTTTAGTCACGACCTGCCCCTGCCTCCACTGTGACCCCCGACCTCCGCCCTGATCCCCCAGGAGGCTGCCCCTGGGCCCTCCCTCTGCCTGTGCGCCTCCGCCCGTTCCCACACCTGCTGGAGGAACTGGCTCTCAATGTGGACTCTCAGAAAGCTTTCCGGCTGTTCAGGCTGTGCCCAAGGAAAGAGGGACCTGATCTCAGGACTCCAGTAGATTCTCAAACCTGTAGGGAGTTTCTAACTATCTCCTCCCCCTGCACCCACCCCCTCAGGGTTCACTTGAGGGGTGGTGGATGAGGAGAAGTGGGGACCCTCCTTGGGTTCTCCCCTGACCTGTTCTCTCTTCTGCTCTTGTCTCTCTCTACTTCTCTTCTGGGTGGGAAGAGCACCCCTCAATGTCAGATCCCTCTTTTTTTCCTGCTTTATGGAAGGTTTCTACCGATTTATTTATGTGTTTCTACTTTATGACCTTCTTTGGTCTGGGGAAATTAAATTTACCCTGTTTTGGGACAGTCATCCTTAGAAGTACAATCGGATGTCTTTCAGAAGCAGTATACTCTGTGTCTGCAAGGGGCGAGTTGGGTGCCAGTCACTTTACATACATCCCTTGGTTTGACCTTCCTGACAATCCTATCCACAAACTCATTTTGCAGCTGATACAATTTGGGCACAGAAATGAGATGATTTTTCTGAGGTCACATGGAAGGATTGGTGTCCCGGAGCTGGGACTTAGACCCAGACCCTCCCAGACTGTAAAATGGGAGGACTTCCCACTAGCTGTAATCCTAACGTGCCTAAAATATTGCTAATGCATCTATTGCGTATGTATTAGGCAAGCACGCTCTTGTGGAACCACCATATATTCACATACTTCATGGAGCGTGACTCGGGGAGGGAGGAAGCTTGAATTTTGGGAATTTATGTAGCATGTCACCGGGCTCACCCTGCCCCACCTCTGAAAGGCCCCTCGGACGGAGGGCGTCTCTGCCGACCGTTGGTTGGGCCCGTTGCTGATGACCCCGATGTGGGTCGGCAGAGCTGGTGTCCCGTGGGGTCAGGCTCCCCACAGCCTGCCCTCCCACCCAGCTGCACAAAACCCAGCCCTGTGAGCTGTTCTGTTCCCACAGCGAGTGCTGACTGAACGCCTGGCTGGCTGACAAGCCACAGAGCAGACAGATGTGTCCAGCAGTCAGAACTGCAAGGCATTGCTTTGGAGTGAAAGTGATGGCGGACCGTGAGCCCCAGAGGTAGGCAGGAGGCGCAGCAGGCTCGGCACACGCTGGCAGCCCCCACAGGCCAGCTGATGCTCCGCGGGAGCCCAGAACGAAAGACTGTCACACGTGGGGGGCCTGGCCTGGCCCTCGCGCCAGGTGGTCCATTCTGACCGTGAAGGTCAGTGACCGAGGCGGGGGCACAACAGGGGTCTGAGTGCTCCAGTTGGCACCACACTGACCTGTCTGCACAGAGCATGAGCTTGGAGAGACAGGGTCTGGGCAAAATCCTCCAGCTGCCCTCACCCATGACTTTCTTAAGGCACAGGTGCCATGCTGCTGAGGGACAGAACAGATCCTACACGATATGCCCAGCTGGTGAGCCAGGCCTGGACATCGTGGGTGTTACTAGGTTTAAGCATCCTTGGGAAGCATAGCTGTGCGAGCTCACGAGAGCTGACATTTGAGTTGACTTCTGAATAGTGAGAGATTTTGCCAAATAAAGAGTGAGGGAAAGTTTTCCAAGGAAGAGAAAACAGCAAATGCGAAGGCCTGAGCGTAGGAACACGTGTGCGTGTGGGGGGCTGGCGCCCACTGCTCCGTGTGTGCTCAGGGGGCAGCATTTCTGACTCCCAAACACACTTTTGGACATCACCGTGGTGGCACATGCTGCTCCCCTCTTTGGTCCCTGAGTGCCCCCCAGCCCCTCCGTACGTGGCGCTGCCCCCACAGCCCGACCCGGACCTGCGGGCTTAGCCCATCCTGATCCTCAGCGCTGCACACTGACCTTTGTACCTTAGAGCAGGGGGGCCAAAGCCCAGGAGTTCCTGCTTCATTCCGGATTCTACTTGGCCTTCTCCCCACTCAGCCTTTCGCCTGCTCCCCGTACGCTCACGGATAGGCCCGCAGACCAGCCTTCTGCCTGGTTTGACCGATCTTTCTCCAAACACTTGAGGCTTTCCCAGGAACTTTCAGCTCAGTGACTGGGGACCCACCACATGCTGTTAAGTCTTGCTTGGTGCAGGCACTCTTAAGTTGATCCACTATTTGTTTAGAGTTGCTACTTTAGTCTCTGAAAAAAGTCCTGCTCTTAATTATTGATGGTTCTTGAAATTGCCTCTCTGTCTGCCCTGAGGTTTTCCCTCATTTAACATGTATATGCGATGCTCTAAATGACTAGTTGTAAACCCAATCATTTGTGTTCTCTATACTGTGTCAACATGGCGGTATTTTTCATTCATTCATTCATTCATTCGTCCATTCATTCACTCGTATTCACTGAACACCTACTATGTTCTAGGCACTGGGAAAATAGTGGTAAGCAAGACAAACTGTCTGCCATCCCGGAACTCAAATTTTAGTGAAGGGAGGCTGATGATACCCTAACAAAGAAGTCAGCAGGCAAGATATATTTAAAGGAAAAAAAAGGTTGGTGTGGTGGAGAGAATCTGAAAGGGGGAGATGAGGTGGATGACCTCGGAGGGGAGGTGCCATTTAAGGAAAGAACCTAAATGATGAGAACAGCTGGGAGAAGCGCATTCCAAAGAGCAGGAACAGCAAGAGCAAAGGCCAGGTGGCAGGAACAAGAGTTCGGAGGCTCACTCATGGTGGAAGTGAGACCGGGGTGAGCAGGGTAGGAACCTGGAACCCATCTTAGAGAGCAAAGCATGGTGTTTGCATCTTATTCTATTTTGAATCACTTTATGTAGGGTCTATTTTAGAATGATTAATTTAAAAAATGACGACCTTGAAAGATCCAAAGAGTATGCTGGTGGCATGGAGGTGCCAATGGGGTAAGAGCCAAATGCAGAGAAAGAAGCTCCCATGCTTTTTGTAGTATTTGAGGGGCTACAGGAGACAGTGGGTTTTCACCTTAAATGTCCATCATCAAGTCAAACCATGAAACCATCCAGAGGTCAGGAATCACCACCAGCTGGCCTGCAGATGCACGAAACGCTTGCCAGTTTGGCCCCCCCATTTGGTTTCATTTTAAAGGTCACATAACGCACTGGGTGGGGTACCTTTGAGATTCCGGCTCTGGCTAAGAAGTAGAGAAACTGCAAACAGGGAAAAAGAATCAACAAGTAACAAGACAAAACACCTTCAGAACAAAGGTTCACAACATTTTCTGCAGGTCTCTGCTGTGGCTTCAATAAACTACAACCGTTCATTCCAATTTTATTTGAGAAGTAAGCATTCTTCTATTAAAAAGTTACAATTAACAATGGTGGCATAGATTTGTTTTGTATCGTAAATTTATTCACTGGAGGCAAGCCTCATAAATTTGTGCTGCCGTATTCCCTTAAGTTATGAGAACTTGGGGGTAAAGCTTCTCTCGCCATCTCAGTTGAACTGGACCATTTTCTAAGCCCATAAGACGATCAAGTTATTTAAAAGTTATTGTCTTTAAATAATTACCTATACAAATCAAAATTTTCTTAGTTTGGCACAACCAGAAATACAATGGATTCTGGGCCTGATGTAAGACAGCAGTGGCTCCCTCACCCCGGAGGTAAAACACTGAAGTACCTTCATTCTCTTGATTAATTGATTTTTTGCATTTTATAAATGCTGGAGTGCTAATGAAGAAAGGTAATCACGGGGAAAAGGTAGAAGAAAAGTAATCCCAAATGAAAGGTAAGAGAAACACTCAGAGGACAGCGTAAAGAGGTCACAGGAAGGTTTGAAGAGAGCTGTGTGCAGGGGGGGCCCTCTGGCCTTACAGCACAAGTATCTCTACTCCTGCCTTACGGTGTTGCAATTTCAACAACTACTCCATATGCATATGCACACACACACATAAACATACACCTGAATACACACGCATACATAAGCATACACCTGTATACACACACACATAAACATATACCTGCACACACACACATACATAAGCATATACCTGTGTACACACACACATAAATATACACCTGCACACACACACACACATACATAAGCATACACCTGTATATACACACATGCATAAGCACATACCTGTATACACACACACACATAAACATGTACCCGCATACACACACATACATAAGCATACACCTGTGCACACACACACATAAACATGCACCTGCATACACACACATGCATATATATACATGTGTATTTAACTGTTTATTACAAAAGCATTTCCCATTCACTCCTTCGGTTAATGAACAGATATTTGATTCTCTACTAAGTGCCAAACACTACTCCAGGCAATAAGGATGCAGCAGTGAACAAAACAGACAAAACCTGCTCTCCTAGAGTCTCTATTTTTGTTGGGGGAAGACAGAGAATAAAGAAGGCACATAAAATATGAAAAGTAAGGAAGAAGGGAGATAGGAGGTGTCGGGCGGGTAGATGGTAGTTGTATGTAACAGCCAAAGACCTAAGCTATGTCCTGAGAGAGGAGGTGAAGGACTGTGTAGTGGGCTGGGGGGCAGCAAGGAGTGAGTGGCTGTGAGGAAGAATGTATGTGTGCCATCAAAATACAAAACGTAGAAGCATAGGTAGTAAAAAGGGGAAGTTGTTGACACCCAAACTCAGCCTAGTCCCTCCCCAAGGGCAAGAATCAGACAGTTTAATGTGTCTCCTTCCAGACCACCTTTATATGCATTTATTAAGCCAAACACTAAATCTATTAGCTAATGGGTTGCTTTTTGTTCAGTTTACATAGTGCTGCACAGCATTCTCTGTGAACATTGCCCGTTGATTTCCATCATCCTGTGTAGATGCTCGTACTGTGCTCAGCCTTTCTCCTGTTTTTGGACCTTTCAATTGTTTCTCAAATTACAGATGGTCCCCCCACTTATGATGATTCTACTTACAATTTTTTGACTTTATGATGGTGTGAAGGCAGTACACGTTCAGCAGAAACTGTATTTCTAATTCTGAACGTGGATCTGCCCCCAGGCTGGCGGTGTGCAGTGCCACACTCTCTCAGGATGATGAGCAGGGCAGTGGGCCCTGGCCCCCAGCCCGCCACGCGGCCACGAGGGTGGACAGCCACACTTACAGCCACTCCGTGCCGGCTGTGGTCCACTTTCAGTACAGCATCTGGTGATTATGGAAGAGAGTCAACACTTTATTATAAAATAGGTTTATGTTAGATGATTTTGCCCAATGGTAGGGCTGATTTTAGTGTTCTGACCGCATTTAAGGTGGTCTGGGCTGAGCTATGATGTGCGGTGGGTTAGGGGTTTCAAACGTATTTTCAGCTTAATGGTGTTTCTGACCTATGATGGGTTTATTGGGACATAACCCCATTGTAACTTGAGGTAGATTGGCTTAGAAACTGTTGCACCAAATGGCCTTGTCCATCTTTGTTCTGCATATGAGTGTGTAGCTGCAGGATAGATTCCTTATTCAAAACATCACACAAAGTGACTTCCTCCAATTAAATCTTTGAAATGAGTTTCATTATGAATTAGATTTTTGTCAATGCCGTTTTGCTAAGTCCATACGATCATTTTAATGAAAGGCTGGGGAAAAACTCCTTTAGGGTTCTTTACTCCCCGACCTTTGCCATATGCCATTGAAGTATTTTAAATAATTTTTTTGTCAGTAACTGCTTTTGGAGTAGCCAGAAGCTGAACATGGGCAGAGGGGGTGGGGAAGGGGGGCAGAGAGGAGCATTTTGTCCCAAATCTCATAGTTTGGCAAACTTGGCTGCTACGGTTGTCATGTTTTTGCAAGATTCAGGGAATTTTCTGAAGGCGGCCTCTCCGTCAATAGTTGGCTCAGCAAAGCTGTGACAGCCTGGTGGCCCCCACTCTTTCCTCTCTCCCCTGTAGTGCAGGGCTCGTTGGGGTCATGCATTCGAGTCCTTGGGGTGTTCTCCTGCCCAGTGTTGTGGGCCGTACTCCTCCTTGATTCTCTCTTGTGTTTAACCCTCTGCCCTTAGAACAAGCTATCTCGGATGTAATGACAGAAGGTCACTGAGGAGGGCACCTTCCAGGAGACGTGTGTGTGTGTGTGTGTGTGTGTGTGTGGAGACCACAAACGCGTGCTCCCTGGATGCCTGGCAAAATGCCCTCCCATCTTTGCTGAAAGCGGTGATAACCATCAACAGTGGTAACGATTCCTGGGCACTTATTTTGTACTAAGCCCTCATCCTTTTATTTCCTTCTTGTAATAACCTGACAAGGGGGGAGCCATCCTTCCCATTTTTCCTCTGGGAAAATCAAGGCTGAGAAGGTTACTGTCCAGAGGACACCCAGCTGCGAGGTGGGAGGCTGGGCATCTGAAGCCAGGCCTTTGTGCTCGGAGCCCCGGCCCAGCCTCACCCCCCGTCTAGGCTGAGTCGAGGGCGTTTTGCGAAGGAGTGTGTCCCCTCCTGCTCCTCTGGCGCAGGTCAGAGCCACGGCCCCCGCCCGGGATGGTTCTGGTGGTAGCTATGGCTTACCTTCTCAGACAGACCTGCTACGTGGGGGCAGAGGAGGCAGACGCACGGACTGAGCCCTGGCCACCTGAGTTAGAATATTGGCTCTGTCACTCAGTGAGCACTCCGACCTTTCTTGGGTTCTCAACTCAGACAAGAGTGACCATAGTCATTCCCTTATAGGTGGTTGTGAGGACGAGGTAGAGTATGTAGAGTCACCTGCTAAAAGAATCTTCTATTATTATTATTATTTTGCTATTATTCCAAGTGGAGCAAAGACAGCACAGAATTCCATGAGAAGAAAGTGTCAGTCTGAGTTCCTAACGGATGCGATGCAAAGGTTTCTGGGAAGTAAAACATGGAGGGCCTATGTTTACTTGAAACCATGCTAAGTGGAAGCAGCCAGTCACAAAAGGCCACAGAGTGGATGATTCTACTTACAGGAGGTGTCTGGAATGAGCAAATCTATACAGAGAGCAAGTGTTCCATTGGTTTCCCAGGCCTGGGAGGCTTAGGGGAAAGTGGAGAGTGACCCCTAATGGGTATGGAGTTTCTTTTGGGGGTGATAAAAATGCTCTAATAGTGAATGTGTTGATGGTTGCCCCTCCGTGAAAGACCATTGAATTGTACACTTTCAGTGCGTAAATTATAAGGTATTGGAATTACATCTTAAATTAAAAGTTTCTTTTAAAAGTACATTTTTGGTTTCTGGTGTATATTTAAATTAAATTGAGAAATACCGTAGTCTATTATGGGTGTTTCTATTGAATGCATTTCTCAAAAAAAAAAGAAAAACATGCTCTTTCTTAGTCAAGGCACTTAGAAGAAAGTATCAAAAACTAGGTTTAAGTTAAAAAAAGAAAAAAAGCTGAAGGCTAAAAGTAAACCCAGGAAGAGACAGTAGGCAGAAAAAAGTAGGAAGCTGGGAATGAGCCGCCTCCTAGCCTGCGCTCGGCCGGCCTTGTGCTCAGCCGGCCGTGTTTGTTACAGGGCAGTGGGTCTGCGTGACTCGCCGTTCCCTGTGGGGAATCCATGCAGCCTAACGGCCTCCGTGACACAGCAACTCGGCCTTGTCCCACAGGGCACACGTGTGTGCGACAAGATACGGAGGAAGATGAGGACAGTTAGGCGCTTGTGGAATCCGATCAGTGTCTGAACCCCGCTTAGCTGATCCATCCAGGCCCAGCCCGAGGTGCTTGGTCCCAAGCAGGTGTCATAGCCAAAATGTGAGCAGACGCAGAAATCACTTGGTCATAAATGTCTTCTCTCTTGTCTCTGAAAAACTAAATGTCTATAAAAGTGCCTGGCTCGTGGTGGGACTATAACGGATGTTTGTGGAAAATATTGTTGCTGGAATGCACCAGCCATAAAATATCTTGTCTCCCTCCCTGATGCTAAGGTAGCCAGTGAAATCAGTGGAAAAATAGAGTTGAACTCCTTTCGACATCATCATAATTGTTATTTTTGGTGCTGCCTTCTGTTTGAGGCACCGCCCTGCGCCGATGGCTCATCTGCTGTTAGAACAGCTCCGCAGAGGCGTGGAGGGCTCGAGGGCCGACTCAGAGACGGCTGGGGTTCCAGGCCACGCGGCCAAGGCAGGCGCAGGGCCCAGGTCCCCTTCCAGGCCGTGTGAGCTGCAGGTACGTCCCTCGACTTAAGGTGTCAACACTTCCAGGGATTGTATTGATGCTGCCTGACTTCAAAGGGAGGATCATTGGTAAGAACACCCCGTGTGGAACAAGGGGGTGGGCCCGCCAGGCCCCCCTCCTTAGGCCAGGATGGAGGGGTGAACTAAGCCCAAGGCAGAGCCTGTGGGGTTGGGGCCATGGGGCTGCACCCCGTTCTGGCTCCTCCAGGGAGCCGTCACCCATACACCGGGCAGGGTCACCGTGTATACGGTCATTGCCGAGACTGAGTGTGCTACTCTGGGCTGTGGTTACACGTGCCTGGGACCCGGGACGTGCTCACCAAAGGCAGCTTTACCTCACCTTGTTACATCTTCCTCTCGCCACCACTGTCATTCGCTGAGGCAGGTGCGGGGTCCTCTCACAGCAATTGAGAATTAAGGAATTTTTCTGTTTTTGAATACTTGCAAGGGGAAGATCACCTGCTGGATGATGCTGGCTCTTTGTCTCTTGTTTCCCAGCCTGTGGCTGTGATCCCTGGGTTCTGTTTCTCACTGTCTGAGATTCTTCTGTATAGCTGTGCACTGTAGGGGGGGGGACATGGGAAGTGGGGGGACGTTGGGGTGGCCTGTTTGCTAGTCATTCTGGGTAAGCTCTTCCTTGCACAGCCAGCAATATGCCTGATTGTTCATGGAGGGCCTTCCTGTCCTTCCCCCCATCAGGACACACAGACCCTCTGGTGGGGGGGACGGAGGCCGAGTGGAATGGAAGTAACTGTGACTCAGCGTGGAGGATGGGGGTAGAGGGCAGAGGGGCTGGCGTGGCTGGACAGGGTGGTGACTGCCCGAGTGGCTCCCAACTCTGGCTGCCTGTTAGGATCGCCTGGGAGCTTTGTATCACTGCTCCTGCGTGGGCCTGAGATTCTGATTGAAACCGATCTGGGATGGCACCCTTGGCTGTGGAAAATTGGCACCCCCCTCAGGGTATTCTAATGTGTAGCCCAGCCTGAGGTTCACTGTTCTAAACCAGCGTTTCTCAGCGACACCGGGATGCCCAATCCGGCTCATTTTTGCGTGGCTTCCTTTTAACCATCATAAGCTGCCCTAGGCAGGCTGGAAGCTGCCTCCTGGGGGCAGGTTAGAAGTCAAGGCCACACCCTAAGTTTAGAGGTAGGAATAGGAAGTAGGCATCCAAGACCGGGTAGGCAAGATAAGAAATGCATGTTCAGAGGACCACAGAAGCCCTCCCGGCCGAGACGGCAGAGGCTGGGCCGCGCCCAGGCTGAGCAGCCACGGTCTCCGTCAAGAGCACGCACTTCGGCCTCTGCGCACCCCAGGCCCGGAGCCGGCCCCAGCATCCAGCCTGGTCTAGACCAGCGGGGCCCACGCTAGGACGCCACCTGCCCCACGTCCTGGCTCAGCACCGGGTGCCTGGGCCCGAACGGGGTGCTCACAGCCAGCAGTGAAACATAGGAGGCTAGCAGGAATTCGAAAGGCGGGGAAACAGTACGGAGGGAATTGCTGGTCTGCAGAACTCCCCACTGTGTGCGTGTTCCTCTGTTGTCCTCTGTTCATCCAACTGGCCAAGCGCCTCTGGCACTAGGTGGACAAGCCAGAGACAGTGGAATCCAGGCATCCCCGTAGAGCGGTGCTTCTTGACCTTTAGTAGCACAAAGGAATCCCCTGGGGTCTTCTCAACATGGTGATTCTGATTTGTTAGATCTGGGGCTGAGGGTGGGGTCCGAGGAGCCTGAGGCTCTGCATTCCAGCCGTCCCACAAGATGTCTGTGGGGGGACTGCTTCTGGTGGAGGCCTGGCCGGTCGCTGTTGATGAGCAGCGTGCCACGGGTTCCCTCTTTCCGCATCATTCAAGGGAGTCTGTTGGCAGAAGGGTCCCATTCCTTGAAAAAAAGGAGCCGTGAAGACTCAATACAAGGACAGCCCCCACGCCGTGCACGGCATCTGTGACACGCCCACCCTGCCTCCCCACACCCTGGCCCGTAGGGAGCACGGGCTCCGCAGCGTGAACCAGGCTTGAGTGGACCTCGTGAAGCAGGAACCAAAAATCAGCAACCTGTTCCCTGGGAACAGAGCAACCATTGCTTCATAAATGAATGTCAACAAGGTATGATTTTCTGCAGTAGCAGAATTTCTACACCTGACAGTATTCTTAATATACTTTAATTAAGAGGTTAATCTGTTGTAGAAATTGCTTTTCTCCAAAGCCACCTGAAATCAATTTAAACTCAATTACAAGTGGTTAGCTATTGTTTATGTGGTTAAAGATTAGAGAATACATTTTTGCTTGTCAAGAAGCCATCTGAGCAACTTCTGAATGTCATGATCAGAGAGTCTGAATAGATGAGTACTCTTTAATGGGCATAGAGAAGCCATTAGAAAATATAATCAGTCATATTTGATGACTTGACCTTGGAACTCAGCTAGGAAAGGGTCTAATCATTTCTGTCCCTTAAGCGCCACCAGGATTGCTCTGCTGAAATTAATTGGTCATTACGTGTTTTCTGAGAGCCTAATATACCCTATTTGATGGAATATAAATTGCAAAAATAATCTGTAAATTATATAACAAGCTTCAGAATGCATTTGCCCTCTGTCTCTTTAGCACGGATTAAATCTGACAGCTAGTTTCAAAAATGATCAGAATTGCTTAACTCCTCCAATAGTGTTTTAGAATGCTTGAGTTTTACAAAGGAAAAAAAAAAAATCTATTGCATGGCATGTGCCCAGTATATAAATTTGAATTACAATCCATTTTTCATCAATAAAACGTAGAGCTAAAAAAGAGGCCTGAAAGGGTTTTCTGGGGCTTGAATGCATTATTTTATTCAATTGCTTAGTAAGGTACTTAGCTGCTATTAAAAATTTGGATGCACGTCAGAGACAAGAAGTTGTACTTCCGTGCTAAGTACATGCAAGAATGACAGGCCTCTAACGGGCCAGCCTGCTTGCTAATGTGATACGCCGCAGTCAGGTTGAGGGACAGTGACAGTGCACTCCGCTGATTATCGGCGGGTTAAAGGTTTCTTGTCATCCTCCCAGGTGGCAAAATGATGAATCTAATTACCTCCTCTGTTTATGTGTCTTCTTCTGGGATCAAGGCAGTCTGCCTTGATAGTGTTCACATTCCGTGACATTTCGGCGAACGCTGCAGAAATTCTTTTTCTAGAACCCTTATGTACCAGAGAATTATTTTAAAATTTTTCCTTTGGGCTGACACTTTTCATATCTGAAATAAATCTTCCAGGATTTTCTTCCATAAATGTTGGATGGTTAACTATTGAGTAGAGACCATCTGTTCCTACTTAATTGGCATAATGAGGGAAGACCACATTTTTGGAGCCTGAAAAAAAATGATGAGGTGGGCTCAGAGCCGTGTTTTGATTAAAAGCCTAGGAAGCTCCCGAGATGCCAGACAGTGGTCGGTGTTCTGGGAATGGGACCTTTGGAAGTTAATGTCTCCTGGGGGTTGGGTGAGAGGGGGAAGCCCAGCTATAGGGACCTGTTTACTACAGTAGGGCTTGGGCCCGGATTGCACGGGTTCAAATCTGCACACCATCACTTCCTAATTGTGAGCTCTTAGGCAGATTCCTTCAGACTCTCTCAGTTCCACTGACTGGAAAATGGGGATAATAATGACAGTTAACTGCAGGAGCGTGTATAAAGCACTCAGTAGAGTGTCTGGCACACCCAGTTCCTAAGTTCTTCATCATAATTAAGCAAAGGATAAAATGACTGGGTGTCTTTCTTTCCTAAGCCCTGCATGATTTGAGGAAGAATGTTTTTCCTGGCTTGTGAAATTTTTGGTATGAGAAATCTTAGAAAGATGCCAAAATGAAGCTGTATTCGATTTTTTGTTTCCCAGATACCCTGAAGACACCCGCTCCTGGAGTGGGGTGGGGTCTGAGGGGCAGGGGGCACTGTCAGGAGAAGCTCTGCTCCTGAGGCGGGCGCCTCCGCAGTCTCAGCTCAGCCAGAGACCAGCTGTGTGGTGTTCAGAGCGAGCAGTCCTGCTTTCTCTGGGCTCAGTTCATTTGTGGAGGCGAGAGGGTCGAGCAGACGACTGAAGGTTGCTTAGCGTATGGAGGTCCCGTGACACTGTGGCCGGTGCCTCTGTAAGAACCTTTCCTTCTCCACACCTGGGCCATGCCGAGAGGGTGGGTGAGGCAGGACGGTATGTGTGGTGACCCCACACCTGTGGCTCTCAGCCTTGTGCCCCCTGACTGCCCCGCTGGGGCTACACGTGGTCCCATGTGGGTGGCTGCATGCGGTGGGCATTCGCTAAGGCAGGGTTATGCTTAGAGACCGTGTTTCCCTGAGAATCTGAAGGCAAAAATCCTACACTTCCTGGATTCACTCTATCCTGGGAGACGCTAAAAAGCCCCCTCCCCACTCCCACTCACCCACCCCCAGTTTTACAATTCGGTGGAGTCAGCCCATGGATGGCATTATCTGTCCTCCCAGGAAGAATTTCCACAACTAGAGTTAATTCCCAACATTTAAACATCAGAAGATTTCACTTATAATCCAGATCTCCAGCTGTTTTTCAAAAACCAAAGAGGAGACTGTGATCAGAATCTGCCCATGAAGGATGACCGGGTCCTTATCCCAGAGGGGGAGAGTCTGGCTGGACGCTCCAAGGGCACCGCCTTGACCCCCGCGCTAGTCTCAGTGGCCAGTGTGCACCGCCCCTTACACCGCCCTCAGCTGGTGCAGAGCCATCCGGCTAACCAGGCACCGAGGCCCTTGCTGCACAGGAGCCTGGGGGTGGATCCTCGCCCCTGCACCCCTTTCCTCTTGCTGCGTCCTTCATGGGGCTGGCCAGGATGCATCTGAGCCTCTGCCCCTCCCATGGCTTCATATACGAAGTCGAACCTTTAAAAGTTCCAGTTATTTATGATCTAATCCTTGTGAACAAGCGAATCCCTTGAACAGGCGCCCTGTTTGAGGTTTAAATAAGTTACACTTCGCAATGCAAAAGGCTCTGAGTGCACGTTTTGCTCTGAACAGCTGTGGGGGTTCTAGGCTGGGCCAGAGGATTAAACCAAGAATAGGGAAGGCTGGGCAAAGGGCTGACAGCTTTCACAGAGCCTCCTCAAGGGTAGTTCTGAGAGGAAGCGGGAAGCAGGGTGAGATGGGGAGACATGTGCCCTTGCTCAGGGCAGCGCTAGCGTGTGCCTGGACTGGCTCTGCCTGGACCTTCTCTTGGGGATGTGGGTGCCCCTAGCCCTCTGCTGTCTGTAGGGGGACAAAGAATCCTCAGGGGCCATGGGCCAGGGAGAAGAGGTTTGGAGCAACATCACTGCAAGTAATTTCCAGACAGGAACACGTGCAAACAGCATGCTTCCCAGTGAACCCGACTGTCCTCAGATGCTAAAACTACTTCTGGTTTCCTTTGCTGCCCCCGAAGAACTGTGCCTTTCGACCGCATGAGAGGGTCCATCACTTGTGTGAACCTGGATCCCACCACCCGCGGCACTCCACGGTTTATTTGCCATCCTAGGCCACAGGTGCGTCCTGTGGAAAACAATGCTGAAGAAACTGTCTTCTAGGGAAGGTTTGTGTTAGAGCCACAGCGTCACTAAATTCAACTAGGATGATGCCACCAGTGGCTAACGTCAGCCCAGGAGACGGAGTTCAGCATGCCCGCCACTGATTAACCTTGGAAAGAGTCAAAGGCCATGAAATCAATATGTACATAGTCACTTCAGTATCCAGTATTCAGGTTTACCTTGAACTGAGTCATTCATTGAGAACTCAGCTCCCGAACCGAATGCGAGAACAGAGGCCCACAGGGTGCACGTGCAGACAGAAGGAAATTCAGACCGGGGAGATTGTCTCCACTGATACAGTCGAACAGTGAAAGGTTTCAGCCCTGTGCAAAATACTTGCACAGGCAAAGGCTTTCTGCTTTGTTCTCTGAAAGCTCTGACTCCATTTCCCGAGAAACAGCAAGCCTACTGGGTCGCACCAGATTTCCTCTTTCCCCTGAATTGTCTGGCATGGATTTTGGGGGTTGAATCATTTTGTCTAAAAATGAAAAAAGAAAAAAATAGGTCATTTGCTTTTTCTCTCCATAATTCTTTTGTTCATTCACTGGGTATTTCAGCCGAGTCCTGCTGAAGGACTGAGATGTGGCTTACGCTGCATGGAGGTGTGATATGAGGTTTAGGTTCTCCAGTAGAGCTCTCAGAATATTTTTTATAAAACAGTTAAAAATATAAATTCTGCCTTCCTTATGCAACTATCATATTGTCTATTTTCCTCTAGTCTTTTGTATGTATATTTACATGGTTGTGATAGAAATCAACACACTTTTTTCTTCTGTTCTTCTAACTTTCAAAACTTGCCATCTAGCATCACTTCTGATGACTGGATAATGATCAGTCAAGTGAATATACCATTGTGGGGGATGGCGAAACCGCTTCTAATTCTTCACCTCTCTGTGTTTCTACATCCTTTGCAATGTGATTCTGTAGCTCCTCCCATCAGGGGTGTAGAGTTCATTTTCCAAACCTGGGAATACGGGCTGGTCTTGGGACCTGCTTTGGCCAGCAGAATCCGGAGAGGGGATGGTGTGCAGGTTCCAGGTTGGCACCTCAAGAAGCTGCCTAGGTCTGCTGGCCTTCGTGGATCCCTGCTGTGGACTGTCATCAGGAGAAATGGCCCGCACTAGCCTACGAGAGGCAGAGAGACAGCATGGAGGGGGGACCAGCCATCCCAACCGCCCTGGCTGAGCCTGCCTAGACCAACTGTCCCCACGGATACACAGAGTCCAGCTGAGACCAGACAAACCTTCTGATGATCTTTGCAAAAACAAATGCTCATTGTTTTAAGCCAGAGAGTTTTGGGGAAACTTGTTATGCAGCGATAGCTGACTGAGAGAGCTGAAAGTCTCTTAGCTTTCTCATTCTTGTTGTTTAGGTAGGTGTTTCCAAGTTTTATTTGTTAAAAGCAGCACAGTGGGGAACATTTTGATGCAAGGGGAGAGTGTGTTTCTGTGAGGATTTTCATTTTGTTAAAGGAAACTGGCAATTACATTTTATCTCTTGTAACACTTAACAAAATACTATGTTACTGGTCTCATCTACAGAATTATGATTGTTAAGCAAAATCTAAGCTTTTATAAGGCATAATTGGTTTATAAGTCCATGTGTAGAACAGTAAGCATGCATTTGCCTTAGGGACACATGGCACATGACTCTCCAATCTCAAACCAGGCAAGTCCCAAAAAACCTCAGAAACTCAAAGAAGCTTCTATTCCACCTGCGCAAGCACTGAGCATACTGACGCCTCTCAGACGGCTCTAAACAATAACCCATATGCATTTTTTTTTTTTTAACCAACACTTCTTTCTTCCAGTAGTTGTGTTTACTGAGTCACCCCCTAAGAAAGCCACAATCACCCCAAGGTTTGGCTGTCCTTTGAAAATGCCCAACCAGGCCACTGCTGAGCAAGCTAGGGTCACTTGGATGGGGGAGGCGGGCCTTCGGTGAGTCGTTTGTTTAAACGAGAAGTCATTTGTATTAATGCCTGCTTCACATAAAATGAAATAGCCCAATAATAATAGCACTATTCATTTATAGTGTTTCTTCTGTGTGTGTGTGTGTGTGTGTGTGTGTGTGTGTGTGTGTGTGTGTGTGTGTGTGTAGGCCTTGCTCAGTAATGGCCTATATTGTGCAAAGCCAGTCTGAGATGATTAATACTTGAGAAGAGTTGTCTAAGGGTAACGCTGGCCCTCAGAGATCTATCCCTTTACTGAATGAGATCACCAGAAAGCAGTATAGCCTGGTGACTTATTTTAGGTCCCTTGGTTCATTATGATTACTGTCATTATTGGTACCATTATTGAGATCTCTTTAAGCAAAGAAAACCTCATGAAAGACATTTTTGGAGCTTTGAAAAATTTGTTCTGGATGATACTGTCATTTGTGTTTTTCACCATTTCTGTCATAGTAAACCAGACAATACATTCTATTTAGATTTTGGAATCTCTCTCCTTCGGTAAACTGTCCTGCTTCTTTCTAGCCACGGAGAATTAGAAGCACCCTGTTACCTTTTCTCTTTGACTAGCAGGAAGCTCAATCGCAGTGACTGTCTTTCCCTAGATCATTCTGTGACTCTTCTCCTCCCTCCATGGCTTACTTACTATTTTTCTGTTTATTATAATGGTCCTATTATATTTATATACTTTTGCAACTTCCTTTGAGAACGTTTTGGTAATCTGCCTGGCCTATGCTGACTCCATAGGCTTCTGGGAAGGTCTTAGTCATTCGGACCACTTGCCTTACCAGAAAATCAGAACTATCATCATGGAGTATTAGAACCACCCTGTCCTTTGCTCGTTTTTCAGAGAAGTGAAAGCTCAGAAAGCCTGCGGACTTGAAGGGCATTTGGTGCGGTGGTGACAGGCCCAGCCCTGGGGCAGAGGGCCCCGACTCAAGTCCTCTTGAATTATATACCTTATGTCCACTACTTGTTCATAAAAATGTGAGAATCAATCCCTGTACCATTTCACTCAGTGTAAGGATCTTCATGACTAAGAGGAAGGCACTACACCCATTTTCTTTCTTCATCTCAGTAGAAGTTGCATTTTCTAAGCGTTTCTGGCATCTATCTCTTCTTACCCAAACCCAAAGGACGTCCAAGAGGTTGGTGAGATAATTCTCAGTTTACATTCTGAATTTAATGTGTTCTTATTCACTTAAGTAATTCCAGTTTCTTGAGTCATACCCACTAAAACAACCAAAAGTCTGGGTTACCTGGCACAAGACTCTCCCTGCCCCATCATCCCAAGATTCCAGACTGAAATGCCATAAATCCTCCCTATTTCCCCAGGGGCCATTTTTCATTTTACATAAGGGAGAGAGAGAGAAAACCCCATGCCTGTGCACCTTCCCCAGGCCTTGTGGCCTCAGGCTGGGTGCATGTGCTGCAAGGTCATCAGGCAAACGGGCTCCGTGTGTCCCTCTGGGTCCCGGATGATCCTCCCTCATCAGCCCCCGCTTTTCTCAGGACCCTCCCTTCGCAGTGTTGTCCCAAGACACCCAGGGCTACCGCCCGGCACCGGAGGCCTGCTTGGGTCAGGGGCTCAAATGAGGATGTAAAATTAGACCCAACTTGTAAAACTGGATCGGTTGTATATAAGCTGCTGCTGTATCATAAAATTTCATTTCCTTAATGAAATTACTTCTAGTGATCATTTCATTTGTCTTTATTAAATACAAGAACTTAGCTAAACTCCGAAACTCTGTAATGAGCGTCAATTAGCTGAACACTGAAAAAAGTTCAAAATGTTTTTTGGAACCTGTTATTTTTTTTTTTTTTTCCTTAAAGGAATACCTAGTGAACCATCTCAAATCACGTAGATTTATAATGTGTTTTATTGAAAGAAACCCAAGCCTCAAAATGTTCTCTGAAACAAATTTATTAATCAATCCCCACTTTTTTGCTGCTCTGCAGAATCCTGCTGGCAATAAAGCTTCTATCTTCTTCTTATTGCTTTTGCTTTCAAATTCAACAGGTTTTTCCTTTACTGTCTAAGCCAAGAAAGGATGTGTATACAGTCTGGGCAGAAGAGAGTCGATCAGGGTTTTGTCCTGTGGCCATAGGGAAGCTCCTAGATCTTGTCTCTGAGGTTATATGTTATCTAAAATCATGAACAGGTAGTTTAAGTAATAATAAAAATGATGATGATATTGTTGGTTAACTTTTATAGAAGTCCTTTTATAGGTAGTCAATTAATCTGCCTGTTTCCTTCTTTTTAGACTGAGTTACCCCTTTCCTTGCTACGTTTTTAGGATGAGTGAATATGATTGCTAATACGATTACTACTATTACTGATTCATATTTAGGGAATCATCTTAGATAGGTGATTAATTAGATCCACTCATTTGCTGAGACCTTCTGTGAGCTGGGCGGTGACCTGCATGCTGGGCATATGGCAGCAAACGTAAAAAATTCCTGTTCTCAAAGGCTTACATTCCCCTGGAGTGGGAACAGGCAGCAGACAAGTGTCAGGTGGTAATAAATGCCGTGTAAGGAAAAACAGCCAGAGGAATGAGAGTGAGAGAAACAGACTGGAAAGAGGGAAATAAAGTTTATGAAGGCAGTTGGCTAGAGTATGATTATAAATTTTCCTTTGAAGTTTTGAAATTGTTCAAGTTTTGTGGGGTTCTTCCCTTAGCGTAAATGCAGATCACCTATATCTCCTCAGGGCAGCACTTCTGAAATCTGCACCCTCTCTTGCTGAAAGCCCTGTGCTATGCGTTTGTGCACCTTTAGAGATGGACCTGGAGAAGGGAAATGAACTCTAAAGAAGCACGGGCGTGTGACCCCCCCAGGTCACCCTGTCCTGAGCTCATCCAACCCCTTTTGCAGCCAGTCTGACGTCAGCCACCAAGGCTTGACAGGTGACTCAGCTGTGTCCGTCCTGCTGTTGGTCCTGTTATTGTTTTCCTCCTTCCATTGCAGTTAATCATTTATTCGAGTTACAGGTTAAACACTCACGTGCTTTATTAGGCCTTTCCCTGCAGCCCCATCTGGGCCAAGTCCTTGGTGAAAACATAGGTGTGGGTCGGGTCCCCCTTTGCAGCATTTGGCCCCTTTCCCTCCCCCGAGGGGACCCATATTTGTGTGCTCGGTGACAGGTTCACCGCGAGAAGTCTAGTTACCGCCCGTCCCCACGCAAAGTCACACACAGGTTTTTTTTCTCGTAATGAGAGAGAACGTTTTTAAGATTTACTCTCTTAGCAACTTTCAAATGGGTGACACAGTATCACTGACTATAGCAATCATGCGGTACATCACATCCCCAGGCCTTATCTGTTTTTTTTTTTATTACTGGGTGTTTGTACTCCCTGACCCCCTTCACCCATTTCTCTCATCTCCGAACCCCACCGCCTCCTGGCGGCCACCTTTCTGTTCTCTGTATCTGTGAGTTTTGTTTTGTTCGTTCATTTGTTTGGGGTTTTTCTGATTCCACATATGAGTGAAATCATACAGTATTTGTCTTTCTCCGTCTGCCTTCTCTCCCTGAGCATCATGCCCTCAAGGGCCGTCCATGCTGCCACAAATGGCAAGGTTTCCTTCTTTTTTATGGCCGCATAGTGAAGTCTCAGCTAATATGCCATCACGAGCCATTGACCTGAACCCACATCCTCAAGGAACAAGAGAAAACAGAGCAACAAGGGTTTAAGGATAAACACAGGAAGGATGGAGACTAGAGTCCCCCAGGATGTCAGAAATCCAGATCTGCTTGCAAAGTACCTTCTAACCAAAGTTTCTGAGTCAGAAGTCACCCCTAAGACATGCGGACATGAAGGGAATAGCTTAATAAACCTGCGCTACGTCCCAGCCCCCGGGAGGCAGGCAAGCGGCAGGAGGCCTGCAGCGGGTCTCGCTTGCTTTGTATTGTGTGCTTGCTTTTCCTGCCCCTGGGATTTCCAGCGTCTTGGCTTCGCGGCAGCACAGCCCTGCACCTGGCTTGTTTCACGTGGATTGGGAAGCGTCTTCCTCCCCACTTGTCAGAAGGCCCTTTGTCCTCAAACACAGGAAGAGTGAAATCTCACTACCACCAACAGTGTATTTCTGACCAGGCTCCAAATGAAACTTCGGGCCAGATTGGAATCTTGCAAAGCCAGGCCGAGCCTACGCTGGGCCCTGCTTGCAAAAAACTGCTAGCGCCTCGCGGGCCATCACCCAAGTCTGAGAAGCCCTGTAAACACTGGAAATGGGGCTTGCGGAAATGAAAAAGAAGTTTCTCCTCTTCGTTCCTCTCATCACCATCTGGCTAGCTTTTATCATCCTGTTGCACCATGATTAATTTCGCATGCCATTGATTTCTGTTAATTAATTGTAATTACCCAGAACAGGACATTTCAGCATGACCAGGTCAGGTCTACCCGGAATGGTAAAGTCAGAGACCTGTCCTTCAAGAGATGCTCTTGGGACTGGTGGATTTTAGAAGCTGGTGGGGCCTATGAAACCAAGTGGTTCAAATAATTCCCTAAGAGACGAGGAAAACTGTGCAGTTAGCCCAGGTTGTGGAGCTAGTTAGTAGCAGAGCAGGGACAGAAATACCAGCTTCCACACCCCTGGTCCGGTGATGTTTACACTGTGCTCCGCTGACTCAAGGACTGGTTCAAACCAGAAGCGGCTGCTCCTCTGCGTTTGGGTGGATTCATCAAAGCCGGGGTGGAATTTGGTCAAAATGTCTCATTGCATCATCACGTCGCTTTGAAACTCCAAGTTCTTTGGACATAGAGTTCTTGTCTGTGTGATGTGAACCAATAAATTCTCTGGAAAAAAATATCAGTCCAAACACTTGGCTGGTGTCTGGAAGAAAAAAAAAAAAACATCTGGGCAATTGAATTTTAAAAATTGAATTAAGCAGCTGTGTTTGTATCCTGTGGACGCTGCTATTAGGGTGGACAAGTTTCTCCAAAGCTGGGAGTGGGTCAGAGAATCGTCTGGAAATTGTCGGGCACCTCTGTTGTAGCCACATGTGGTGATGAGTACTCGGAAGCTGTCCAGGGCAATGGGGAGGGTTCAGACCTAGGTCCAGTGGTTTTTAAACTGTCCAGTTATGTTTTCAAGCAGAACTGTTTTTTTTAATGAAATATTTATATGTAACCTCTACGCATAAAATAGATAAGGGTGATATTCTATGTTTAAAATGACATATTTCCTCTTTCTAAAAATAATAAATGAAAACAATAACATTGTCCTAACGGATTAACGTTTGGAACTGTGAGTTATAGGAGTCAGTTTTTATGGTAGGGCAGCGCCAGCCCCTAAAAGATCGTGTCTGCGTGTGGGTTTAGTGGCACTTATTCATCTGGTGCATTAAGTCCTCAATACACCGTTGGCTTATGGGAAAGATGAAGGCAGCATGGATGCCTAGCTTGGGAACCTCATAAAAGTAGGAGCTTCCCATCGAATTCACCACTTACTCCACCCCTCCCTGAAATGACACCTCCTGCCACAACTTTAACAAATAGGTGTCCAACAAATACCAGTTGGATTAGGGGGTAATGAGTTTGAATGCGATGAGGTTAAGCGATGGTGGTCAGCTGGACAGCTCCGAGGGGCAGGAGGCTGTGGCCAGGTCAGTGAGCTCAATGGGTCACCGCGGCTGCAGCGGCAGAGAGATGAATTAGCCCCGAATGTGCAGCCGGCTTCAGACAGACGTGTGTTTCTTATAGCAGATTTTAGCTAATGGCATTCTTTCACACCCGTGGTCATCCAGACAGAGACATTTTCCAGCTCCTGCTCTTAGCTTTGTGTTCCTTCTCTTTCAGACAGTGGCAAGCCTTATGGATTTTGTCTCCCCTGTGGCCCTTTGGCCTCTTAAGACCACCACCTTGACCCAGGTGTTTATCATCATTTACCTGGACTATTGCAATAATACTTTAACTAGTATACCTGTCTCAAGAGCCTGCTTTTCCTAGTTCAAGTTATGCTTTGCTATAAAGTTTATTCTCCAAGCCCAGATCTGGTCAATGAACTCACCTGCTTAAAAGCCTTCAAGGGCTCCCTAGTGTCTGTGTGTTAAATTTCCAATCCCTTTGCAAAGCATTCGAGGCCATGCTTTGCCTCCACCCCCACTGGCCCATCTCCGTGACCCTTGCTCCACCCCCAGGGAGGACACAGCGCTTTTCAGGCTTCCATTGAGGCGCCCCCGTGCGCTGTCCTCCCTCTGTGTCTGTCTAGACAGCACCCCACCCTGACAGGCACTGTGTCCCTTCTACTCACCATTCTATTCCCAGGGTTCTCAGTGTCTAGCACAAAATACATATCCAATAAATATTTGTTGAATGAATATAAAAATTAAAAGGCTGATAAGGAATCAAAAGGTTGTTAAAAGGCTGATAGGATTTATATTGAATTAAAAATCAAATGCATGTTCATTACTAGGAGATGGTGTGCTTAGACTGAAATTGCTTCAATTCAGTTCAGCTCCACACAGAGGAGGAAACATGAAGATTGCTGAAACGTAGTCTCTGCCGGTTGGAGAGCGGGTCTGAAACCATCAGTGAGGTGGGAGTGTGAAAGCTGTTGGAAGAACAGGGCCAGCTTCTCAGAGGTGAACCCTGGCAGTGGGTCCTTTCTGGACTCCCGGCCTATGATTTCTGCCCCAGCCAGTCCGGTCTGCATGTTTCCTAGATTCAGCTTCTCAGGGGCTCTTTGAGATCTATCAGTTCTCATCTTAAAAACCAAATGTCCCAGGATCCTTACTCTTTAGAGATAAAATCCAAACAACTTGTCAAAGTCGTATCTTGTTCCCAGAGGATCCAGTCTTTGGCTGCTCTGACCTGCCCTGTGGGACTCTGCCCCACTTTGGGGAGCCTCTTGTACCCCTCCAGCCTGTGCTGGTCTATTCCCAGTAGGATGCTGAGACCCACGGTGGGCATAAGGCGGTACCTCTGCTAGGAGCTGCCATCTGTGCTGGTGTGTGACACTTTCTTGTCTGGATGCTAGGAGACAGGTGTCACGGATGGAGCTCTGGTCTCTATTTCTTACAACCCCTTGGTAGTGCAAATCACCCCCACATAGGCCAGACTCAGGGCCCTTCTGCCTATAGGAGCCCCAGGAGAGTAACTGGGATTCTGTCCCCTAGCCTCTCCCAGCCCTACAATCAGGACCCATTACAGATGCTTCTGAGCTTAACTTCCATGTCTTCCAAAATCGGAAACATGCAGGTTTCTGAGCCTCACCATTAAGAACTGTGCGTTTTAGATGAGCCTGCTGGCAGATTTCAATGCAAGGGGTCATTGAGAAACATCCTGAGTATGGTCACCAACCAAAAGCTCCTCTGCCTTCATGCAGGTATCCTGTCACGAGCAACGGCATTTCTTCCTCAGCAAAACTTTTATAACAAGAATTGCTTATGATGGGATCAATTAATTAAGAACAATGGGTTACGTTTGCTATTATTAGTTATAAACAGTTGACTTCTAAAACCATCCAGGAAGCATACCTCCTTAAGGAAAAAGAAATACTCGAGTCCACTCCCCCCAGCTGTTGGGAGAAGCTTTGTGATTTACTTGTCTCTTCAGTAGATGATAAGGAAATATGAGAAATCTGCCCATAGGTGGAGAGAGGACAAACACCTTACTTAAACTAGAGGGATGGACTTGTTCAACAAAGTTCACTTTTTAAAGCTGTGTTTCTATAATCTTTTTTTAATTCCAAAAGGAAAAAAATAACTTTGCTATGGCCCATCTGAAAATTTAGGCCCTAGGGCCCTGATTTTTGATAACTAAATATTCATTAGGGAAATAGCTTTCAAAAGATAGCGAACGAATTGCCTTAGCTCATTCAGCCCACCAGGTCCCACCTAGGACGGCAGGTGCACAGCGCGAGAATTATAAACGGGACTGACTTTCCTGGCTTTCAAGGGGCTTATCGGGGTTTAGTGGGTAGTGACATAGGAAGATCCTATTTTCTCCAATTAAAGATTAGGAGCCATGATATCATATATGGTTTTAAAAATCTGAAAGTGAGGTTATTCTTAAAGTTCCTGGATGCATGTTCCCCTTTCTGCATGAATTCGCAGCGTCAGCTGACCGGTCCTCTCCTAGCCCCACTTGCCCCACACCTTCCTGCTGCCACTCTTTAGCTCACGCAAGTTTCCGTTCTTGGAATCCCCTCCTTTCTATTGTTCTACCATCGAAGCCTAACGTCATCCAAGATCCAGTTAATGATCTACTCCTTTGTGAAGCCAGCAGAAATCCTCTGGGACCACAGCGAACTTCGGAGCACCTTTCTTCCTTACTGTTCACACTCCTACCTGGCATTTTAACAGGTGCCCAGGCAGCGTTACAAACCTCCTTACATCAGGTCCCGTTTCCCGGGTCACACCACTCCGTAGCCTTTGGGAGGGCAGGGGTCATGCTGTGTACATCTTCCCATTCGCAAGATTGAGCATCGTGTCTGACCCATGAAGGGCGCTCCTTTAATTTAAGATATAAACGAGAACGTGGACACTTTAGCCTTTAGGTGCCGGATTCTCTCTGTTGTTGGTCTACTCCGCTGTGCAGGCCTGAATCCCACTTAAGTCTATGACACCTAAAATTTCTGTGATGGGCGTTGTCAGGTTCAAAGTTATCTCCATTTAAGCCAGGAGCCTCGAGCTCATATGCCTCCTGGAGCCAGTCGAGTGACCAGACGCTCCCACCCAGCTCCGTGTTCCCGCCGTGAGGGCACACGGGCAAAGCTGTGCCCAGCCTGTCTGTTCTGCTGAGGACCAGCAGGGCTCGGCGTGCTCATGCCCACAGTGCCCACCTCTAGGGGCTCTAATTCCCCTGGCTCTCCTTGGTCTTCCAACTCACTGCCCCTGCAGTTTGCTCTCTGGCGGAGGCCCTGACGCAAGTGCAAACGCCTGGCTGGACCCAAGTGCAGAGACCTGTCTCCAGGTCTGTCCTAATCTGGGTCTACCTGGCCGCCGAGAGCCCAATTCTCAAATATCAGTACAATCCTTGTTGGCCCCCATCTCCCCTAGTGCCTGAGAGGCAGAGGTGCTCATGGAGCCTGACTGGCTGCTGCCCTCAGCGGGCGGTGGACCTCAGTGCCTTTGCCCCTCAGCCCGGTTACCTCCGTGGGGGCCCAGATGGGGCAAGGAACGTCTTGCAGACCCAGATGTGCTGTGTATTTTGTGTCAAGTGATTTTGTGTGTCTGGCCATTAATGTTGGTTCGGGCTGTGAGTGGGGAAGTTGCTTTTTTCTTGACTTACTT
This sequence comes from Manis pentadactyla, assembly GCF_030020395.1. Classification (NCBI taxonomy): domain Eukaryota; kingdom Metazoa; phylum Chordata; class Mammalia; order Pholidota; family Manidae; genus Manis; species Manis pentadactyla. Next base: position 1,745,302 of record NC_080020.1, read on the forward strand.
TCAGTTATTGTAGGTACGTTTTGATGTGCCCTCCCTATCCGTCCACCTTCTTTCCTCTCCTTAGAGGAAGGCTGTGAAGTAGAAGTCAGTTGTCTTGGGGAAGGTGGTGTGGCTGGACTCAAAGCTCCTGACCTCTGGAGTAAGACCGACCTGAGTTCTGATCCCGGCCCTCCCAGCTGCTGGCTCTGAATCTGGGCAATGTTTTTCTGATTTTTCCTGTATGAAAAGGGGCATCATGCAAAGCTAACTTGTAGATGGTGCTCAACACTGCTTTTCCTGTCTTTGTGGTGAGGTATTTTCACTGAAGTGTAAGGTAGCTGGTCTTCAGCTTTCTTGCTCCAGAGCTCGGCAGATGCCGTGGGAGTCCACGTCTACCTCCTGCCCCTCGCCTTCTTCTCTTCTTCAGTCTGTGCGTCCTCAGATCTTGACTTGTGAGCCTGGGAACATCCTTAGACGGTGAGCCACAACCCTCGTGAAATGTCAGTTCTGTATACAAACGAGGCAGCCTTTGGGAGGGCAGGGGTCATGCTGTGTACATCCGCTCTGTTCAATAAAACCATAGGAAAGCTGGGTGTTCGTTTCTGAGTGAAAGAGCCTCATGCGAAGCTACTGGGAACCTCAGTACAGGGCAAGCCCTGATCTGCTTTACTCTTCACTGAATCTTACTGTGTGTCAGAGATTCCACAGATCATATTTAATCTTCAGAAAAGCCTTGTGCATTAGGCCCTCACTCCCATTTTACAGACGAGGCGACTGAGGCTCAGAGAGATAGAAGTAACTTGCTCGAGGTCCTTTAACTAGTAGGGGTCAGAGCTGGGATTTGAACTGGGGTCTGACTGGACCCAGGTCTGTGCTTGTATCTGTGGTGCTCCACCACCTGCAGAAAGCCAGGCATTCCCGGAGCCCTCCAAGGGGAGGCAGCCTGCCGGGACAGAGGTCGCCTGTGACTCCCCCGTGGGGCTCTTAAAGGGCAAGCTGAAGGCCAGTTTTACTATGAAACCATAAGATAATTGTGCCGGAACAGGGCCCTTTGTTGCTGCCCCTGTGTTGACTGATAGGTTACATTTTTTGCAGGTTGCATCAGTAATTCGTGCTTTAGCACTCCTGAATTAGTGTAATGCTTCAAATCACCTGTGGTAATTCAGCACAATTATCTATAATTAAAAATAAATTCCTGCAGGGTGAGAATATTAGTTCCTCTCCAATTCTCTTTCCTCTGATTGTGCCTCCCAGCCATTCCCCAGCAATTACCCAACAGCTCTGAACACTCTCTGGGGAGCTAACTTTGCTGCATCCGGTGACTTATCCCTTCCATCCCACACTCAGTTTCCCTTTCGTTAGGATCAGCACCCCTCCAGGGGTTTTGCCTTAGGAAATATCCTTAAAGTTAATGGCTTTTTAAAAATCTGTGGTTTAATTCACTTTGAGATTTCAGTGGAAGCTATGAAGCACTTTCCAGGGCAGAAACACACAGGCACATATACACAGATTGTGTACGGAATTTCGGGGAGTCAAGGACCACCTAGAGCTCGATTCTCCGAGTGGGCTCCCCAGACCCACCACGTCAGCACAGCTGAGCACTTGCCAGAGATGCGAATCCTTCCGTTCTACTGAATCGGAAACCTGGGGAGTGAGGACTGGTAATGTGAGCTTTCACCCATTTTTCCGGCAATTCTGATGGCCCAAAGTGGGAGACCCACGGCCCTAGGAGGAGGTAGGAGCCTTCCCTCGGCAGGTGCCCGCTAACTGTAGTAAATGTCAGCACTTCGGAGAGCGGGAAAGGTAAAGGGTCCTTGCAAGCTCTGAACTTGTTACCTTCATGGCGTGTTCAGAACCACTTCATGTTTCAGACCAAGGATCCATTTGCTCCCTGGGCGCACAGAGGACAGGTGACCCTATCACCAAACCATGTGGGGACCCCCAGGGAATGATCCCAGGTGGCTGGTGGCATTAAAGAAGAGTCAGGAGGTGGTGGAGATGGGGAGGCCTCCCCCCTGGGTACATTCCCAGGCCTGGATCGCTCTACAGCCTCACCTGTCCTGCCTGGCATCCCCCTTGCCCGGGGGGCACAGATGCTCCGGAGACACGCAGCTCTAGGGCACAGCTGGTGTGACTGGAACACAGCTGGTACTCAGAGGCTCAAGAAGTCCACGTTTGGTGTCAGTCCTACGTTTTTCCATGGAGGAAGTCTTACTTCTCTTCCAGGTAACTTGCTCCTTACAGCTGATTTGTAAACTATGTTTCCATGTTTGTTTTATTATATGAGGAAAAATTGATTAGATTCAAAAAGAAGTCCTCACCGAAGGCCTGAATCTTTCTTGGAGTAAATGCTGTGACACATGGAGTTCATGGCCCTAGGTAACCCCAATAATTTGTCCTCATTTGGATGGATTCCTCTCCTAACTCCAGCCCCTTCACTGCCTAAACCCACCCACCATCCTCCCAAACTTAGTGCAAAGAATTAAAAAATATCAAATAAGGTTTCTTTAACACTGGGCTTGCATTTGGATATTTATTGTGTTAAGTGTCTACGTTTGTGTTTTCCTCTTTGAAATGGGAGAATCTTAGGGGAATCGTGTTTAAAATGTAACATTTTACCACTTTGGACTATTAGAATTTATCTTGAGCATTCCAGGCAGGGCGCTTGTGAAGAGCATGGACATGGGATTATTATTTAGGTTGCCGCATTTGCTGTTCTGTGTTCACCAGCAAATGGCAGAGTTCTTGACTCCCAAGACTGGACCCTCCACTCCAGAGTATTTGTGTCTGTGCATGGGTGCACCTGAAGGATGGCTCCCAAACCTGGCAGAATCTTCTGGAAGCCTTTAAACAAGAGGGTGACCTGGGCCCCTGTCAGACACCCTGAAACAGAATCTCTGGGGCCGGGCCCAGCACCCCACGTTTGGTTGGTGGTTGCTGCTCATACTAGTCTTTCGCCCCCCACGGCTCTCTCCTCACATAAAGCATAACATCTCCTTAGACTGGCCTGAGAATCCGTGTATTTCCCAATTCAAAGCCCGAGCTCAGCTCTTTACAATAGGTCGTGTGATAAACCTGCAAAGGCAGCCGTGAGACAGGAATCAGCTTCCAGCCTAAGCAGATGAGGACAGGTCACAGGGATGTATAGAGCTGCCATCTCAGCAGGGTCTCTAGGTAGGACAGGGTCTTTTAGAAAAGGCCCTGGATGTGAGCTAATTATGTTTTACGACAAGCACCCAAGAGATAAAAAGCTCCTAATTAAAGGGAAAAGCAATAGTTCTAATCTCAAGCAAAAGCCATAATGTGGGGATTGTTTCCAGGCCCTTAAAATGTGGAGAAATGTTTGAAGTGGCTTTGGTAAACTCTACACAGGATAAAATATAATGTTCTTGGAACCAATGCTAAATGGTAATTTTAGGGGTAAAGCAAATTATACAGAGATACAAAAATGGTACGGAAGGGGAAAGAAAGGGAGAAAGAAGGCTTGGAAATTAAAGCAAATACGGAATACAAAGATCTGGGGGTCATGGTGAAACACAAGCCCTGCTGACTATGTACAATAATGAGTTAGAATAATATGTATAGGATGCAGTTGAATTTCTTGTACCTTTCCAGCATTGGCTAAATATTTAATACATTTAGTTTTGTTTCCATATTTTTTAATAAAAGAAGGAAAATAAAAAGGTACTGGAGAAGATTGGGAGATGCAAGATGACAGGAAAGAAATAAAGGGGATGTGAAATAATAGTTGGATTCCTTTAGCCGGGGAATTAAAACAAGAAAAAAAAAAACAAGCTAAGGATTGACTTTAAATTAAACCTCAGAATCTAAGGCAGCAGATGGAGGGACTGTCCTTTTCTTTCAATGCTACAATTGAAACCAGAGAGAAAAATGGGGAGGCAGAAACTATTGGCAAGTTGATTGCCAGGCAACTGGTCACATTGCAAAGGGCCAAGCCAATTCATTTTTCTTAATAACAAAATAGTTGGACTGTGTCTGAACTATGTAAAATTATCTCCATTTTAAAGACACTAAATGAGTTTGATTGTTCAGTAGTCAATTCACTCCTCGACACTTACATGTCGTATCAGCCAGAATAGCTGATTTGACTCCAAAAACTGTCAGTTCAGCGGTTACCAGGTAAACTGCCTGTAGGCTTCTTACGAGAGTGAGTTCAGGACCAGAACTTCAGTCACTGCTTTATCCGAGAACTGGCCTGCGGCCACTTAGCATCGTCTTGGGGTGCAGTGACAAGAGAGAAGATAGTTTCTGACTGTACCGTCCTCTCTGGACTGGAGGAGTTTCATCCCTTAAAAACTGAGCTGCAGGGCGGTTCTGACACTAACCATGCAGAGTCAGCCCCGACCTCACGGGTGAGGGGTACTCTCCTCCAGAGGCCCCCTCCACTTGGGGCTCCAGCCACATGTTCCAGGGGCCCCAGGCCACCCACACTGGCTCAACAACCAGCTACGAACTTGGCGATTCCCATGACCCCCTCAGACTTCATAATTTACTGGAATGACTCACAGGACTCAGGAAAGAACTATACTAAAGAACAGTTTTATTACAAAGGATGCAAACCAGGACCAGCCAAAAGAAGAGACCCCTGGGGCGAGTCCTGGGGGATCCCAAAGACAGGGCGTCTGTGGCCTCTCCCACAGAGCCAGATGTGCCACCCTCCCTGCACACTGATGTGTCCAACCAGGAAGCTGTCTTGAGCCTTGGCGTCCAGAGGTTCTGTCGGGCTCCATCACGAAGGCATGACTGCTGGAGTCACTTGTCACCTGTCTGAATGCCGTCTCCAGCCTCCCTCCCCTCCTTGGAGCATGCGGCTCAGACCTCCAACCGTCTGCTCCTCTGGTGGGTCTTTCGGGCCCTGCCAGCTTCCATCCCGAAATGACCCAGTGGCCCCTGCAAGTCACCTCACCAACGGGAACTCAAGCGAGGGCCCAGGGCCATTACCTTCCGGGGAGCTGGAGGCTCTCAGACTGCAGCGCTGACCCCCGTTCCTCCAGGAAAACACAGTTCAGGTGGTGGTTGTGCCTTCTAGCCTGTGTGCCACCCTCCCTCCTGTCAGGCTTTCCCCTCTCGGGCTCTGCCTTGAGGCACTCGGGCTGCCAAGGTGGGGCAGTGGGTCTTCCCTCCCATCCTGGGCACTCTTAGATTCAGGCTACCTGCGCCCATGATAAATGACTGTAGGGCATTTATCCCAGAGCCCCAGCCAGCGGTGCCCCAAAGAAATGGCTGCTCACTGGCGCATTTCCCAAGGGCTGCGTCGGGCTGCCTGGTCTGCGCTCACCGACGTCACCAGCCCCAGCATTGCCGTCGTCACGGTCGCCACCACCTCACCCTCACCACCACCACTGCACACTCCTCCAGGCGCCCGTGAGAGGCGGCCTCCTGCGTTCTGGCCTGGAGAGTGAACCGGGCTCAGTGCTGGGCAGCAGAGAGCAGCAGGCCAGCAGCGAGGTGCCAGGAGGTGGGAGGCGAGTGAGCCGGCAGGAAGGACGGGAAACATGGGCTTCCCTGCAAACAGCTGGCGAGGCCAGGCCGGCTGTGGGTCAGAACTGGCCAGAACACGCCTCCCAGGGAGACGGGTTTGCTGGGGTGACGGAAGCCGATACTTTGCAAATGGAATTAATTCTAAGGGAAGAGTTGCAGCAAGACTAATGGCGCTGGCCCCAGCCCTCCTGAGTCCCCAGTCACGGGGACCAGGAAGCCACAGAGCCAGAGCAACGGCTGGGCAGCCGGCACACCCCCTTCCACCCCCGGCAGGTGGCCACACGGGACACACTCACCAGAGCCGCTGTGCTTCTGGGGCCAGTCTGGTCGTCGTGGAGGCCGAGGGGGGCCCCCAGTTCTCCCGTTAGCTTCCAGATGTGCAGTCTAGCGGGGAGCTTTGTGCCAGGCGGACCTGGGGTCGAGTCCCGCCTGTCTAAGCGCCAGGTGTGCGCTGTGGGGCGTGTCGCCTGGCTTGTGCCGGGCCTCGCTTACTGTGTGTACAGTGGAGTTAATGTACTTAGACCACTGCCTTCTCCCTCCCGACCTCAGGCGCCTGGGGCCCCTGTCCAGGACGGCCTCCTGCGCCTACAGGGCGGGCTGAGGCTCCTGCTCCCGGGCCGTGACGGTTCCGGATGCCCCGCCGTCCGCCCGAGCTCCTCAGAGTGAGCAGGGCTGGGAGGACGCCAGTCACTGTTCCCCCGCTTGCCCCACGGGCTGCGTAGGAGGCAGTGAGCTTGGCATTCACGTGCTGTCACTTCAGGGGCCCAGGAAGGCCTTTCTTTGATCCCCCCAGCAAACTAAAGCAAAATCCTCTACATTTTGCCTGCCAGAATTCAACTACTGGCATTCTATTCTTTTGATTTAAGGCTTTTCAGTAGTTAAACTGCAAATTTTCTTAGAAGTCAGTGTATTGAAGGCCTGGCATTTGTCTGCCTCTGTGAATGAAGTGGTCTCACTCCCTCTCCCCCGTGCCGCCGAGTTACAAGTTCCCAGGTCGCTGGGAGCGTGTTATCGGCCCTCTGGAGCCGCAGCGGGGAAGCAACCAGGCCCCCTCTGCTCTCTCCCTGCGTCTGTATCACTCGGCACCATCTGAACACACCGTTTGCCCATCTCCTGTCTCTTTACATGCGAGGCGAACCTATTGTTTTTCGTAGAGCAAATGCAAACCATTTAGAATCAGAATTTGGAAATTCTGCACGCTTTGCCCCAAGAACAGGAGGCGGGGACTTGGAACTGTCAGGACAAACATTGTTCGCCTTTCTCCCAACTGCCTCTCCAGCTAAGCATACCCGGACAAACTGTAGAAACGGGCCCCCTAGAGCCCCCCGTCTATCTTCCACCTCACCATCTCCCAGCTTTTAAAGAGAATTGAGACTCTCCTTGTTTGTGAAGTTGCCAAATCGATCCCAGTTTGTTAACTGAGTATACATGGGCAAACGGGTGAACAGAATCAGAGGTGCCAAGCTAGACGTGGGGGTCAGCAAACGGCACAAGGCATGGGGGGAGCACAGCCCTGGGCAAGGCTGGCTGCCCTGACAAAGGGGACGGGACACAGGGACCTCAGCCCTGACGAGTCTTCTAACAAAGCCACGTCTCGCAGCCCCGTGATGAGGGTCCGGCTTGCATGTGGTGCTGGAGACAAAACCCGTCCCAGGAAGCCAGGGTGCAGCTGCCTGGTCTGCCCTGGGTTGTGACCAGAGGGAAAGGCCCTGGGTGCCTTGCCCCGGAAGAGAGGCAGAGGGCCGAGGTGAGGTGGAAGCCTCCAGGGGCAGGTGTGCATGGCGAGGGTGGGACACCCGTGTGCAGGCTCTGTGCTGGTGCCCTGACCACCTTCGCAAGTGGCCCTTCCTCTGTGGCTGGTTAGAGGCTCCCAGAGCACAGGGCCCGGGGGTGCAGCCTCGGGGCCAGAGGACCTGCCCTTCCGTGGGGCTCTGCCTGCCCCAGCCACATGGCGGGGGCACTCGTGAACTCTGTCTGGGCCTGAGGCTCTTCATCGGTGTACCGGGCATAAAGGAGTTCATGCTTCAGAAGGGTGGCCATGAGGTTAAAGTCAGGGCACATACACCGCTTGCAGCTGTGCTCAGAACCTGGAACAAATGGGCCATCGGACAGCAGAGAGGGAGGCCAAGGGGCTGCCCTGGGGTCCGGGGGTCCAAAGCCTGGTCCAAACTACTGGCTGCCGTGTGACCTTCCGCTGGAAACTCGGACCCCTGTCCTCAATTTCCTCAGTGGTGTGAGGGGCCAGTCGCCACGTCAGGGGGTTGGGGGGAGGTTTAGGTAGTTACTAACCAGCAGCACCTGGCACCCAGTCGCCACTCAGAAGGTTGTTATTTTGCCACTCAGCAGGGTGCCATTGTGCAAGGCCACTACCTGGAGCGGGTGACCTGTGACACATGTGATTCTGTTCCATGATGAATTGGTGACAGTTTCGCCCAGAAAACGACCCCTTCTATCTGTCGCTTCACATATCAGCCAGAATTTCCAAGTGATGACTTTCAAAAGCTGCAGTTTCAGTCATAGCTTCTTATCCAAGACCTTTCCCTCGCTACCCCTCCCAGCCGAGCGTCACACTTCCTGACTCCTCCACGTGGTGACCCACCCAGGTGGAAGTCCTTTGTGACCGGCTCACAGCTTCCTGCCGCCTGCCTGGGTCTGTGCGTTGGCCATAATTGCTTTGCAAAGTTATATGGCTCATAAAACAGAACAGCATATTGAATGGAAAATCAAACCACACATAAGCTGGTTTCATCACACCTTGCAAGGGTGTGTGCATCGTTGCATGTGATTCCATTCCAGCTCAAACACTGGAGCAGGGTTTTAGTAAAGGCAGCTCCCGTTTAGATCCCACATTGTTCTGGGGGCTTCCGATGACCTCAGAGTCACCCGCATTCCATAAATGTGTTGTCTGCTAAAAGCACAAGGAACGTGGATTTGGGGGTTTGCTCTGACTGGGGGCCACAACACAGGGCATTTGTGATTTTGGAGAAAAGAATACAGAGCGGGAGGGGGTGGGGCTCAGGCTCGACCCTCTGCCCAGCATGAGCGGGTGTAGACGGGCTGGTCCAGGGCCACAGAGCAGCAGAGAGGGAAGTAGATCAGTCAGATGTCACTGGGAGAGGGTCAGGTGGATTTGGTGACACCTGGGTCTAGGGTAAGACAAGAAATTAAAGGAAGTCCTTCACTGAGTGTGGAGTTTGAGGGGGATTGTTGGGATGGAAGGGCCGGGAGGAATCAAGGAATAGGAATCATCGGTCTCCTATTTATTGAGCATCGAAGGAGAAAAGTGTAATACATATTCTTGCTTTCAAAGAACTTACATTTTCCCTGGAAAAAAAGACACAAACATAGAAAAGCCATTTGAATGACAAACCATGAATTCAGACATCAGTCCAGGCCACGAAGAAGGTTTCATGACAGGATAGCATTAATTGTGGAGTAAAATGACTTGCCATGTGGTTTATACAGAGAACGACTATTCTAAGGTCACCTTTGCCTGGTGGGGGGACCGAGAGGGCTGCAGATACAAAGTGCTGTGGCCCTGTTTCTGAAGCATTGGCGGGACCTGCAAAGTCGAAGGCCAGCGAGGTGGTGTGACAAGAACACGGAGACTGGAAGGCCCGAGGCAGGGTGAGCGTCGGAAAGCGGGGTCCTGGCCCGTGAGGAGCTGGGTGGAGAGTTAGGAAGTCAGACCAGCGTGAGGGGCCTCGAACACAGGCTGGGAGCACGTTGCCCTACAAAATAATGCACTTAAGGTAAAAATGTGTGAGGTTCCTGTGCCTCCGGCCGACCATATGCCTTCTCCCCCGACCCCTCTCCTGCCTTTGACACAGTCTTTCAACAGTCACTTGTGGGCCGAGGCGGAGGCTGAGGACAAATGGCTCAGCATGGGGGTGGGGGGGAGGTGCTCTCAGCTGCAGAGGAGAACCCTTCAATCCCGGCTCTCTGAGATGCATCAGTCAGGGTTCCCCTGCTACTTTAATGTGTCCCTTTGTTTTTCAGAGTGAGGAAAGGATCTCAGTGGTCAGCCTGTACCACTTACACCTTCGCCAGGTACCAGGCAACTCGCGCATGTCAGGCTGTGCTCAGGGCTGGGGATGCACCAAGATGCAGTCTGACAGGGAAGACGTGTAATTAAAAGACAATTACAGCAAAACGCAGGGATTGCTAAATGCCTGCTTGGGGTGTGAGGGGAGGGGAGGGGCAACCCAGGTGCCTGATCTGGCCCCAGGTGCCGGAAAGGATGCCCAGAGCTGTGGGTGTCTGAGCCAAGTATTTAAGAGCAAGCAGAGGATGCCAGGCAGGGGCAAGAGGGGGTGAGGACATTCCGGGCTGAAGGCAGAGTGTAAGTAAAGCTGTGAAATGTGTGATAAAGTTAAGGCAGTGAGTTCTGGGGTCCCGTTACCTGGGTTCAAATTCTATCTCTGCATCTTCCTGGTTATGCAAGCTTTGGCAAGTTACTTATCCTCTCTTTCACCCTTTTCCTTGTGTATAAATGACAAAAATGATAGTACCCATCAGATAGGGCTACTATGAGGCCCTCATGACATGTTGCATGTGAGGAGGTCAGCACAGTGCCTCGTGTGTGGCCAGCGCTCGCCGAGTAGCACCCAGGATGCCTGTGAGCAGGCCGACCGGAGGGGTCGGCATCCCCGGAAACGCGGCGGGTGATGGCGTGGCAAGCGGTGAGGCCGGAGACGGAGGTGACGGCAAAAAAGTATCTTCAGGACGATGGAGTCTTTAGAGAGTTTTAAGCATGCGAATCACATGAGCAGTTTGGTGACTTAGCTAGGTGGCTCAGGGCTCAGTGCAGTGAGCCGGTGGGAGGAGGGCGGGTGGGAGGCAGGAAGACCTGTGCATGACGTCACGGGAGTCCAGAGAGAGGTGACCCGGGGAGGTCCCGGGAGGGATGAGAAGGAAGGGGCCTCCTGGAGATCTTCAGGTGGCAGAGGTGACAGGAGTCCGTGAGGGGGGAAGAGGAACTGGAGACATCGCCAGGGCCCCTCATCTGGCGGCTAGGCGAACAGTGACCCGTCCCTGTCCCTGCTGGTGATCCATCCTTTTAGTGACCCGTCCCTGTCCCTGCTAGTGATCCTTCTCTTTAGTGATCTGTCACTGTCCCTATTAGTGATCCATCCCTGCTGGTGGTCTGTCCCTGTAGGTGATCGGTCCCTGTAAGTGATCCACCCATTAGTGATCCGTCCCTGCTGGTGATCCTCATCTTTTGTGAGACCCTAGGCAACCAGGTGAGTGGCTGAAAGGTTTTGTATGTGAGCCAAGCTTACAGTTTGCATGTGACAGGCTCAGCTGATTAACAGGTAGAAGTGGAGACCACGTGCTGTCAGGGCTCAGGAGGTTCCTCAGCCTTTCTGGAATTTGGTGAAAAGTGGAATTTCTGCTAAAAGGCTGCTGAGCAAGGACAAGAGGCAGACCCACCCCCAGTCCAGGATCTCAGTTGAGGAAGTGTTTTTCCTCCTCATGTAATGAGTTGAGCACAGGGGGAGGAGGGCAGGTGGCAGTGCCCCCTCGGGGGCAGAGCTCTGCCGGTCGGGCACCGTGCAGGCCAGGGGTACAGGTGACCGGGCTGCTGGGGAGCTGGGGGCTGGAGCCCCAGAGCGTGCTCGGGAAGCTGGCAGGAGTTCTTCTGCGTCTTGTTTATCCCAGGGAAGCTCAAGGGAAATAAATTACCTTAGAAGAATTACACATGCCTTATAATAATTATTATTTAACAGATGAGATCCCGCTTTCATTTTTGCTCCAATTCACAGTAATTAAAACAACTCATTTAACTTCACATGCCCCTTGTCTTTGTCCTGCATCATGCATCAGCTTGAAGTTTTGGAAATTCCAGAATCACTGGCATAGCAATTCCCGGAGCAGCCAGGCAGCTCCCTGGCAGTGGGGGTTGGGGGGCAGCACAGTCCTTATGCACTTTTAGCAGGGGAGGGGGGTGCATTTACCCAGACCTGCAGAAGGAAGGCCACCCAGCTCTCTGGACAGAAATGACAGAAGAAAGGCCAGGAAGTCACTCAATAAACAGAATCTGGAATGTGTGGTAGAGAATGAACCCAGTTACCTGCCCTCCCCACCCATGGGAATCGGGAGACAGAGAGAGAGAGGAGAGAGGGAGAGAGAGAGAGAGAGAGAGAGAGAGAGAGGGAGAGAGATTATTTTAAAGGGAAACAGGCTGGGCTATGGTCTAATAGAAATCAATTGGCTGGATGAAAAAATTATGAATATCATGGGGAGGTTGTGGTGTTTCTTAATTTAATGAGATGAATCACCTTTTTTGGTTGTTGGCGGTGGGAGCAGTAGCCAGTCTCCTCTCCGCCGCTCCGGACCACCCCCCGAGCGGAGTGAACCCACCCTGGGCGGTCGCCGCCAGTCCCTGGGGAGCCGAGGCGCTCTGCGGCCGAGCGTCCCAATTCCTCGGCTGGCTATCTTAGGAGGACCTTTCGTACTTGCCAACCCCGAACTGGGAAGCTCCTTGGGATGGATCCTGTGTTTATTAGCCACAGACACATGCAGAGAGCTTGGGTATTGTCCTAACTTGGGATGGAAAATCATATAAACACACTGTTAACAATAAAAATGGTGTTTGAACAGCACATTAGGTTTCTAAGCAATTCCTCCTATTACCATGTTTGAGGTTCACAAAAACTCTGTTAGGTTGTTATTCTAAGCAAACACAACTCCTTGCATTTCTTAGCCTGAAATATACTTTTTTATTCTGGTAATTTGATTGTATTCCTATTTCTTTCCTTGGTATTTCTGGGTCATTTTTTTTTTTTCCGCTCCCCTCCTTTCTAAAACCTACAGTAGATTTCTAGAATTAAATAGAACCTCTCGTTGACCACCTCCCACCCTGGGGCTCCGGTCACTCTTCCAGTGTCACCTCCTCACCTCACCTCCTTGGAAACATACTTCTTTATTGTTGTTTTCTCCCTTCTCCTCTGACTCCATCATTGCCTCCCCCTTCTCTTGACTTCTCTGCTTTCAACAAGGCTCCTTCCTAAACTTGAACGTGCTCTTAGAGGCTCTGCTTAGACACCATCTCTTCGCATTGCCCTTGCCCTCACCCTCACCCTCAGGTGCGGTTCCTTCGCCTTCAAGGCCCTCAGTACCTGTGATATCCTTGCTAAAAGCTGTGCCATATGGTGTCAAAGACAGTCAGGAAAGTATCTTACTGGAATACAACTTGTTGAAATCAGTGGCTTTCTTCTTTTTAATTCAAAGCCCAGAACAAGCATCATTTTTTATGGTGAATGCTTTTAATAACTCCCTCTTTTCCTTGCCATGTGCTTTCTTAATAGTTTTTATATTTTATTTTTATTTTTATATAGATGTGCTTATCGCATTGTATTGAAATGGTTGTTTTTGATATTTGTCTTTGCTATTAAGCTGTAAACAACTCAAAGGAGCCTATAGTAGTTAAGTTACAGAGAAGTAGCCGGACTGCCTGGGTGTGAATCCCAGCTGTTATTTGCTAGCTGTGTGACTATTGTCAAGTCACTACAACTCTGTGTTTCAATGTTCTTGCCTCTCTAATGGAGATAATGATAGAACCTACCTCAGGAATTAGATGAATTCATACATGTAAAATGCTTATTAGACAGTATGCAATGAAAATTACTATGCTTGACTGTCCTTTGTATTTTTAATGCTAAGAACAATGGTTAAACTAAGCAGGCACACAGCAGGTGTTTCTTTGAATGAATGAGGGAAAGTGTATGTGATGGTTCTTTCTAATAGATTGTTCATCCTAGCTTTCCCACAGCAATCAATGTGAGGTTTATAAGAGGTGGCCAATAAATATTTATGGGGTGGTGCTTTATAACTGTTAATCCAGTGACTGGCAGATTGAGGAGGATAAAATTTGTGCAACAAATTAGGCTCATATCGAATAAATGGTCACCCAGGACTTTCCATTATGGCTGTGGGGGTCACACTTCCCTTTTGTTTTAAAGCTCCCAGTTGGGAAGATAATTTAACCTGCATGATTGGTTTAAGCTAGACTCTAGTTCTCTGGTAATGTGGCAGAAATCCACAAGGTAGACGTCAACCCAGATCACAGCAGGAGCCAGGACTGTGCAGTAGGAGAACACGGACAGTGAGATTCTGTCACCCCAAAGGGCAGAGCAGACCCCAGGCATCCCGCTGGGGAAGGTGTGGAGAGAACCCTCCAGGCCTGCAGCAGCTTTCCACAAAATCTGTGCTCTGCACCCCCAGAGGAAGGCTCCCTTCACACTGAGGCCTGGCCAGAGAAGAGCCAATCAACTGAAGATTTTGAAAGCAGATTACAAAAAAAAAGCCCTTTTTGGCAGATTGATCGGGCAGGTATGGGGCTATTTCACAGTCCAGCAAACATGCGTGTTCATGTCAGTGACTGTGCCACAGAAAGCGGGGGCCTGTTTGTTCAGCTAGAAATGCTCACACTGGCTGCCTCCCCCTCTCCGCACTTAGTCACTCCACTTTCTTAATTCTGTGTTGGAGAGGATTTTTTTTTCCCTCCCCTTGGCTTTTTGAAGTCACATTGGTGGCGCAGCTAATGAGGCGGTAGAAGGCAAGCTGGTTGGCTCCGGGTTGCTAATGACTCCATTCCCCAGAGCCTAATCAAGGATTTGTACCTTTAATTGCTGTCAAGTCAGCTCCAACCACCTGCCATTTCTGTAGCACCTGAGCTCCCGGCTCAGGAGCCCCTGACTCTAAATGCATCCATCACCAATTCTGAAGGGCAGGAAGCCAGGCTGCCGGGCAACCCCGGATGGGGCTTATCCAGAGGGCAGAGACCAGGGAGACATGTTGCCGATCTAACTGGGTCAGCATCGGAGGGACCCTATGCTGTGCTCGGATCAGATTTCTGCTACTAGGGGCAAAGGATGGTGTAGTAAGGACAGGGTGCAGGAACAAAGGGCAGGATGGGGGGGAAGGTGACATCCGATCACGTTCTTTCAGAATCTGTTGATGCTTTTATCGGACGACGAATGGCTTCATCTCCACCCCCTGTGCATGGTTGTGACACAGATTGATACTTGTTGAGGGTCCTTTCCAATGAAAATGGTAATTGTTTTATTGTCTTTCCCAAATTCAGGATGTAGTTTTCCTCTGGGTCTCTTTGGAGACGTAGGGAAAGAGAAAGCAGCTCATCTGGACCTGAATTTATCCTGACAGTAAAGCAGGCCGCCTTAGGGGGATGTGAATTAGGTAGGGAAGGAAAAGAATGTTTAGCCTTTGTTCTAACTGCAGGAAACATTCTTTACACTCAGGTCCTGCCCTCTAACTTTATTCTTTCTGTCTGTGAGGCTATGTAAGGTATATTATGTATGATAGTACGTATATTATCTGTTATACTGGCCTTTTGCAATCAGTCTCTGGAGAGGCAGTTCTCAAACTCAAGTCTGCGTGTCAGGAGGGCTGTGAAAACACTGCTTGCTGGCCGCCCCCCACCTGCCCATCACCCCCACTCCAGTTTCTGATTCAGTCTGATGGGAGTGGGGCATGACAACTGCGTGTCCCACAAGCTCCCAGGTGGCGATTACCCCATGGACCAAAGGAAACCGTTGTAAAGCCTCTTGAAAATGCCAGTCTCACTGTCTGCAGGTAGACAGAGCTTGTCAGTTACCAAGAACTTGGTCAGCCATGCCGCCCGCAGCTGCGCTGGCCGTGGACAGAGGCGCTGACCCTGGGAGCTCCTGTGGGAGAGGTGGGGTTGCTCCTTCCCAACACAGGCCCATGTGTCACGTGCAAAGGAAGGGGCAACGGAGGCCGGCCGGGCAGCGGCTGGCCTGGGAGGATGCTTCGGCCTGTAGACAGACAGCGCCTCCTACCCCGGGCTTCCTGCAACTGGGAATTCGGCGTCCCTGCGGGCGGCCGCCCCCCTGGCCTGCCTAGGACCGAGGGGCTTCCCGGTGCTGGGCAAGCCCGAACCCTACTCGCCCTCCCTCTCCTCCTCCAGACTTAACATCAGGGAGGGCATATTGTTAAACCAGACTGACAAATGAAATGAAGGTAAATATTACCAGACTATGAGCATTTGTTTCATACCTGCCAAAAAAAAGAGAGAATTAAGGTATTTGGGCTGAAAAATACTCATGATCCCCAGCTTGCCATTTGCAAATACTTGTTCTAGGCAACTTTAGAACTGGACCCATTTTTCATTGTTGACTGACAGTAAGGATGTTTTCTTTTCTTTTTTTTTATCTCCTTACGAAAGAAATATGCTAAACTTGAACTGATTTTTAAAAATAATTTAGGAGCTCCAGGCACCTTCCCTGTTTCGCTGCCACCGAGTTGTTGCCCTGACTGTGACCTGACTGTTAGCTTCGCTTCCCAGGACCAGCCAGTGAACCTGGTGAAGTCATGCGGTGACTGTGCCCTGAAGCTGCTACTTCTTGTGGCCCTTGTCTTCCTCCACGCCGGGCGGTTGTCACCACATTCCAGACAAATGCACACTTGTTTTGGTTTCCTCCTTACTGTGCAGTCTATTTATATCCGGAGACCCTGGAAAGTGTGCAAGATAACCTTACTAGGAAGCTAAATTAATTCTGAAGCACAAACACCATCTGATCTGCCAATCAGGTGGGAAAATATTGCTAATTGTTGTTCTCTTGCCGCCCTGCATCTTTCCCCAGAGTGTTGGAAATTACAGAAAAGAGGTCCATTTGTTCTTCAGTTGCCTTGGCATTTGGGTTTGAATGCACTCTTGACCTGGGAAGACAGAGCAAAAAGGTAATTGCTCTCCACCTGACAAAGACCAGAGCAAGTGTGTGTATGTGTACATGTAGATATTTTCATGGAAAAAACTAAATTGGCAGCCCTTTTGATGGAAAATTCAATGCTCTTTGGGTTGAAAATGCCCCAGGGGCAAAAATACCCCCAGAGGGGACTCTAGGTTCCACCGCTCGCCGCTCATCTCACCAGGCTGGGCGTCAGCCCGGTTCCCCCCAAACGTCCTCGCCCAGCCCGAGCCCCCCTCCACCCCGGGGCTGCTCTGTTCACTCCTTCCTCTGTGTGCCAGTCATTCTGCGCCCATGTGAAACCCGCTCACACAGCCGGGGAGCTCCTTGTGCGTGTGTTTGTCTCCCAGCCTGCCCGCAGGTCTTGGAGGCGGGGACGCAGGACACGATCCCCGGGGCCGCCTTGTGGCCTTCTGCCGTGCTCGGCGTCAGGTGAGCGTTTGCTGGTTGAATGACCAGCTGTTCCATTTGAAGCAGTTTCAGCGATTCTGAGCACGACTCCTGGCTGATCATTTCAAAGAACTTACGGTATTTATTTTAATATTGTAAATAGGATTTAGGCCACATCCAGAGAGTCAGAGTTCTGCCTCGTGGTGGTCCATGCACAGGCACGAAGGTCCCCCCGGCCACTCCGCGAGAGGTGGGATGAAAGCCACTAGGCGGGAGGGCGGCTGGGTCACCGCGCTGCACGGTTCACACACCCACTGGTCCTGTAAAGCCCAGCGCCGTGGGGCGGGGGACCGTCGGAGGCTCATCTCTCTCCCTGCTTTGTTTGTCCCTCCCACTTTTCCCTGGAAGCTGGAAAGCTGCCCTCTGCTCTGCTTTGGGACGCACAGACTCTAGCCCAGACGGGCATTTGTCATCGCCCTGCCAGTCTCTCCAGGAACAATGTTCAGAATGCTCCCCTCATGGCCTGGGACACAGGTCTTTGCCCATCTCAGCCTGATTCTCACATTCTCACTGCTTCTGCGTTAATCTCGCCCAAGGATTCAGGTAAACAGTGGAAGAAATGGAGGCTGTTCTCCTCCAGAAACCTTGACTTTGTTGCAGTTGTGACTCAGTTTACCCGGGAGGTGTCATCACATGGTGCTATGTGAAAACCACATTTTTAGAAATCTGGTTGTATTTAAAGTGCAGTACACAAAGTGGGCCATTTAATGGAGGTGTTCATGAAACTTTCAAAGTCTTGTCTTTGCTAGGGGAATACCAAACCTGAGGAAATCTGGATTTCCACAGACTGGGTCTGCCCCCGGCGAGGTGTCCGAGGACACTCCAGGCTGGTCGCCGGAAGCTCGGGGGGTAGGATTACTAGTCACGTCGTATGTTTAGAGTCCCCGGGCTTCGAGTTCAGCTTCTCTCTGCTGTGCTGGGGGGGCGGGGTGACCCTCACCTCGGGGTTCCTCCCCCACCTGAATGACAAAAGGAACAGAGGGGTCTCTCAAAGGGTCTCATCGTGAAGGTGTGCGCCTGTTGCCGGGGGGGCCATGTGGGGCGCTGAGACAGAGGAAGGAAGGAGGGGGGGAACTGACCAGCCCCGGAGCCCAGGGAGCCCTCAGGTGGAATGAAGCCTTCTCCAAACTCTCTCTGATGCGCGGCCCACAGAGAGAGGACTCGGGGTGGTCCCCGTGTGCACACACAGCCGACCCCCGATGCCCCTCCCCTGCACCAACCCTGGGTTCACCGTTTCCAGGCCTGTTTCCCACACAGTTCTTCAAGCAGTGGTGCAGTGTTAGGCTGCCATCTGCTTTGTGACTGTTACGGAACACACGGGACTCCGTTTTCCAGTTAGGCGGGGTGCCAGGGAAAGAGGAGAGGGTCTGGTCAGGATATCGAGCCTATCAACAGCCACTGCAAGAATTTTCTTTGCTATAAACTTCCTAACATTCTGACCCTCCTGGCTGAAACATTTACAAGGCTGTCCCTGTGCCAACCAAAAACATTATGTGATCTAAGCGTTGCTGCAGGGCCGATGTCAACAACACTATGCACGGAAGGTGCGATTCATTCCCCGTTCTTCCCTGTGGGCAAGTCTAGGGATTTCAGGTATGACAGCAGAGCATTGTGAGTCACAGAAGTACATCTCTACCCACTGGCGTGTCCCGTAGCAGGTCTGCAGATCAAACCCTCCCAGACACCAGGCGGCACAGGGCATGTCAGCTAGTTCATCTCAAAATGCCAAGTGCCCAGGTGTTTTCAACAGTGTGGCCAAGACACCCAAACGCTGTCCTGGACCCTGCCAACGCTTGGTTTCATGTAGCTGTGACCTGGCTATTCTGGACAAAATCCTGAATGAGCTTCATGTCTCTTTTTCAGAAATTCACCCTAATTTTTACCTTTATAGTGAAAGAAAAGCTTTTGTCTGTCTCCACTAGTCTTTCCTCTCATTTTGATGTTGGGGTCACCTCAAAGGTGAAATGCTCAACTGCCATTTACACCACCACCACCATCACCACCACCACCACCCTAGGGAGGGTCCAGTGGGATCCTGTGTGGAAGCGCTTAGAATCCACATGCACCACTTCCTACTTCCACGGGTTGATCATTCAGCACCTGCCCTTTGCACCACGTGAGGGCGTGCTCCCACGGGCGCCAAGATCGGCCCTGACCCTTGCCATCCCTTTGCCATGCCACCCTACATGATCAGCACACCCACACGTTTAAGTGCTGTTCCCCCAGGGGCCCCGAGGGCCTCTCAGAGCTGTGATCTGATTGCCCTGCTGAGTGGATGTTGCCCGATCCTGACCCCAGTTAGCTGTCAGTTTCATCATTCTCGATTAGAAACATCTATCTGAAAATGTATTAGGGGGTAAGAATAGAATAATCTTGCTTAGCCATTCAGGGTTTTGTTTTTGCTTCTTTTCATAAAAATTTCTATATTAAAACTGGTTTTGGTCAAGTTTATTGGTGCGTAATCTACATGTAGTAAAACTCCCTCATTTTAGTTCACGATTCTGTGAGTTCTGACAAACACATGCTCATGTGACCACCAGCACAATCAGCATATAGGACAGCTCCATCGCCCCCCGAAATGCCCCTGTCCCTTCTAGTCAGCCTTGTGCCTTACTCCCCTGGCAACTATTAACTGGTTTTCTGTCTTTATAGTTCCACCTTTTCCTGAATGTCATGCAAATACAATCACAGAGTACATAGCCTTTGGGTCCTGCGGTCTTAGCATAATGAATTTGAGGTCCACCCATGTTACTGCATGTATTAATAGCTTGTTCGTTTTTATTGCCCAGCGGTAAGTAGTCCAATGCATGAACGTACTGCAGTTTCTGCATGCATCAAACAGGTGAAGGACGTTGAGATGTTCCCATTTTTTTGTGGTGATTATAAGTAAAGCTATAAACATTTGTGTAAAGTGTTTTATATGTACGTATTTTCATTAGACATTTGATTTTTAGAGATGTATTTAAGTTTGGTTCCCCATGAACGACCAGAGACTGAAAGACGTGGAGGTGCCCTGGGGAGAGGAGAGAGGGTATGTCCTTCATCAGTCTGTCAGGCCCAGACCTGTCAGTTAAACATGGGCCAGTGGGAGCAAGAGGCCACTGTCATTTTTGCTGGAGACATATGTCAAATAGAAATTAAAGTTAACATTATTTTTCTGAGCCCCCAGGGAAAAGCATAAGTACATGATGGCAACCCTCAATTTGTAGGCCTCCTGTCATCTAGGTGGCTAAAGTAATATTTTCATGGACTGGCAATCCCGCTAGGTCACCTGTGTGTATATGATGAATTCTTCTTCAAATCACGGGTAACTGTTCTTTAATAGATAAGGAAGAATAGAGCCTATGAGTGGGCCGTTTACTATCAGATTCCTCAGGGTCATTCAGTTGAACAAGCTCTCTTTTTGGCAAATTTAGGGGGAAATCCATTCTTAGTTGGAATAGTTACACTGGAATCTGTACTGTGCACAGGATGCCAAGGTTATCATCAAGCCTCACTGAGGGTTTTAGGTTCAGCACTACTTCTATCTGCTTTCTCCTCGTACCCATCAGAAATGGGAGTGAGAGAAGAGTCACGGCTCTACCAGGAAGAGCGTCTGGCTGGCCTTGGAATCCCATCGCATCCCTCCCCTAGTGCCCCTTACACCCTAGGGCTCCTGTGTCCTCTAGCCACTCACGGTTAAATGTTCTCAGCTCCCAGGAGGCACTTGTGTGAGCTCGGTTGGTGTCAAGCTCTTGGATGAGGGTGGGGGCTCCCAAGGATGGGGGTGCTAGAGGGCAATCTGCCCTCCCCAACCCAGACCTCAGTGTGCATGGGCTTCGAGCTGACAGCACTGCCGTCATCTCAGGACAATTTCTCAGGAGCAGCAGAGACTAGAGAAGAATGTGTGGCTAACATTCAGTGCTCCACATGTGTCACAGTCATGCTCTGTTTTAATTACATCTGTAGAGTATTTCAGCTTTATTTGCGTGAGTTGATCCTACCTGAAATGTTATTGTTGTTAGGAGTGCCGAACAACCAACTTACAGACAGAACTTTGCATACAGCCCGTGAATAATTTAAAGAGTTAGATCTATCAATGGTTGATGCATTTAATTGTGATTTGGGGGCTTATTACTGTGCATGCTGGTTGGCATCTGATCATCTGAGGTTCAAGTTTCATTGGTACCCGTAATTAGCATTGAGACCTTAGCAATTTTAACAATAGTAATAACAGTGATTTTAATGGTGACAAGAAGTAACTTTTTGAGCACAATGGCTAAGAGAATAGGTGTGAATGTAACATCATCAGTGGTTCCAAAAGTCTGGAACTTTCCATGGGAAGGCTGTTAGGGGAGCATTGAGACATACACAACGGGCTAAGCTGGAGCCTGATCTCGAGAGGAGGATTGCGTCAGCCTCTAGTTGTCACAGGGCTCCACTGTAGGGTGTTACAGGGTGAAGACTCCATCCCATGTGGGTGAAAAGCTGTAAATGGTAAGGCTGGGGGCAGGGTGACCTGTCACCAGGTCACTGCAGTAATCAGGGAAAGAGGAATCAAGTCCTTGGGACAGAGAGAAGGCAGCAGGCCCAGAGGTTATTTTAGGAAGACAGATTCACCTGGAATTGGTAACCAAGTGAATGGGAAGAGAAGGGACGGATGTAGGGTGTCTGGTTTCTAAGCGGTTGATCAGTGGTTCTGCTCATTAGAATGGGAAGCAGAAAAGAAGGAGCTGGTTTGAAGGGCAACACAGACAAGCTTGGCGTTGCATCTGCCGCAGAAATCACTAGAAACCTAGTCTGGCCTGACTGAAGCAAGATCTTCCTGATATTTAAATCTGTGCAGAAGTGAGTTCCCCACCACCAGGAGTATTCAAGCAGAGGCTTATATAACCACTTGTTGAGGCTGTAAAAGAAGCGATTCCTATATTGGTTTGGAAACCAGAGTAAACAACCTTTAAAATCCTTTCCAACTTTAAGATTCTGTGATGCTAAAGGAGGAGGAAAAAAATCTGTTTCATGCATTGTTGCTGCTCCTGGCAGATTTCAAATACCACGGTGACATACACCATGAACTAAAAACAGGTAGGGAAGGGAGTGATAAGTGCACGCTCTGTACGTGTGTATCCATAGCTGTATATTTACCTTACGTGCATTTTCACATGAGGTTGTTTATATCCAGAACCTTAGTTACTATTCAACAAATCAACATTCAGTATCTGGGGTACTTGTCAATGTCGGGGGCTCTGACACAGCCAGCTCTGTGCGTATGTGTAAATACGTGGTTGTGTATGTGTAAATAAAAAGACAGGGCCATGACTTGTAACTAAATGATTACTATTTTCTATTTAGCACAAAATCTATTCTGTTCCTGCATGGCAGTAGTTTACAGATCTTTTGCAAGGCAATGAGTCTGAGGAGAGTGAAATATCAATCTAAGTATAACACGAGTATGTAAACAGATTGATGAATTGCTAGATCACTGGGATGCCAAGCATATGGAACTGTGACAGCGCTCTGAGGGGCTGGGGGTAATTTTAGCATTTCATGGAAACTGGAGACAAAATGCAGCCACGCTCCCAGATGCCCACACTAGGCTGTTTTCCCTTTCAAGGCTGTACGGGACCATTAGCATTCTGAACATTAAAAATGTCACTTGCTAGGTTGTTTTCCTCCTAACGGGGGATTAATGACTTCCATGGGGGTGAGGCCAGAAAACAGCAGACACAGACTAGGGGGCAGGGCTTCAGTATCTCTTCCCTTAAATTTGTACACATATCATCAAGCTTCCTGAGCATTCAGCAGGTCTTCAAAGGACACATGATGCAAAAAAGAGTCAAGAAACCTTTACTCTTCAGGAGTGCATGGGGTTCCTGGGAATTCTTTTGTGATTTAAGGAATGTTAGGCTGAATCTGTGCAGTCAGAGTGAGGGTGAGAATGACACAGTTTCAGCTGAGTTTATATAAGCACAAAAGACAGCCAATCTGGAAAATGGCTTAAGCCTTCACTGAATTCGGGTTCTGCAAATCTGACTGAATTACCAAAGAGAAAATTTTCTGCGGTGTTCTCAGAGGGAGGTGTGGAGATAGGCACAGAAGGCTCCAGTTAGCCCAGGAGGCTAAGGGTGAGTGTGGTGATGGCCAAGTTTACACAACGCCCTCCTACTGGGAGTCGCCACGCCTGGTCTCTGAGCACGAGGGACACGGGGCTATGCCTGCCGCTCTAGGACTTCACTGTAGCTTCTGGAGACCTGGCAGAAAGGCAGTGTGGACAGCATGTGGACGATGAGGGGGCCCTGCTCTCAGCAAGGGGACCCCAGCCCTGGGCAAGGGCAGGCGCTTTCCAGAGAGCAGAGGAGGGCCCCCGGGTGCCGGGCTGGGCCCCGGAGGAGCTGGGCTGAGAGCAGGCCCTGTCACCGGACTGCACTCTGGCCTCCGTTCTCCCAGGAGACCCGCCAGTAGAAAGACTGGAAAGTGACCAGAACGAGAATTATCACTTGGCAGCATTTCCCATCCCACTGTGGTGGAGCGTGGATTCTTCATGGTTTTTTTAAAAAGGAAATGAGAACGCTTTAATTGAGAGCTTGCTGTGACTTCCCTCAGGGACTATAATCCATACCTCTCAGCGTTCATTCCAACTTCATTAGGTGTTGATGGCAGACGCACCCCTTGAAAGGTCCCTGCGGGCCCCCCCAGGGGCTCCGCTCCCGGGGCACATGCTCCCCCCGCACCTCGGTGGGGCAGGCTCACAGCAGGGTCTCAGGGACACATATGGTTTCTGAGAGCGAGCACCTCAAACGGAGTAGAAACAGGCACGCAGAGCCCTGGAGTGGCACCCGGTGGGGCTTGGTTTGGGGGCAGATCTTACGAGGTTTTAATGAAATGCAAACTTACAAACATATAGGACAGAATAGGCTTTGAGTGAAGGGCCTGATTACTGTTCTATGAGAGGGTGGGTAATGGGGGGTGAGGGGGAGAAACGGCAGCCCCATGGGGCCTTGTCCTGGACCCCAGGGCTCTAAAGCCCACCGCACTTCGCAGGGGAAGCTTCCCAGCTTCACTCACTGTCTAGACCTTGCTGTCCCTTCCTCACTGCACGTCCTTAGTCAGGCGCAATCCTGATTAGGCCAGCTGGCCCCCCTTGGGGTGTGACCTTTGGCAGAAATGGCGCGTATTTGCTCCCGCGTGACTCCCAGTGGCAAGTCCACTTGGATAAAGCCCCTCATCCAAGGCCATCTCGCTGCCGAGGACCGGTGGGGTCCTCATGAGCAACTTTCCTGCTTCGAGGACTTCCTTGTTAAGCCCCTTTATCACTGGGAGCACTTGACCTCTAGCTCACAAAGCATGTCACGGGGCCGGGGGTGTGGGGCCCTCTGACTAAGGTCCATCTGGCTCTGCTTACCTTGGAAACAGTGTTTGTGTTTTGAAACTGTTTATGAGTTCTGTGAGCAATGACCTGCAAACACAGATACCAAGAAATTCCGGGGCCAGTGTGTCCAGATAACTAGGGTATAAGGACAAGAGCTGAACAATAATAGATCTGGCGCCCATTGCTTACGCTTTTGAATGTTCCAATGGCATTCCTTCCTTGCTTGGGGTCTTGGGTTGAGGGCAAAGAGCACGGGATTTTGAAATGAAGAGAGTGTATTTGAGTCTCCACCTTGCTGCTCACCAGCTGTGAGAACTGAGGTCCGGGCAGGACTTCCAGCTTCAGTTTTATGAGATGTAACAGGGGCCAATGACATCTACTGCACAGGAGTTTTGAGATGTTAAATGAAGCAGTCAGTGCTTTCTAAGTACTTCACAAGTGTTTTACCTCCCCTGTCCCATTTTATAGATAAAGAAACTGAGGTCCAGAGGGTTGAGTAACTTGCCCACGTTAACACAGCTGCTAAGTATTCTGGAGCTCAGGTCAGAGTAGGGGGTCAAGAGAGGCTCATGAAAATCATATTAATGTCATGTTGCTGGGATTCTAGCTCCCTCAGAAACCTGCCTTTTGGGTCAAAAGAACCACGATGTTCTTTACTATGCTGACAAATTATATGAGGCTCAATGATCTCCTGTAAGACATCCTTGGAGATAAAAGGGAGCATGAACACCCATGGCATTTGTTCTCTGATCCTTGTAACATAAAAATTATCACAGAATTATGCAGAACTGTGGATATAAACTGAAGAAAGCATTAACAGATACTGTCCTTAGCATAGTGTTTTGCAGAGTACACGTTCAGTAAATATGTTGATCGGGCACCGAGGAAGATTAGCTCTGCCGTGTTCTGGTAGAAGGCCAATAAGCCCTGGAAAAGAAAAGACATTTCATATTTCTTTAAGTGCCCTGCTCTGGAGGAAACCAAACAAGTATACAGTTATGACAACAGGGCTGGAGGCAGCGTGACACTCTAAGAGCTCCAAGATCAAATCAGTTCTAAACACTTGCCACGGCACCAGATGATGTTTATTCCAACAAGAAGATTATTGTAAGGCACCCGTCGGATCAAGCTTTTCCTGTCACAAGGACACTGTGTCAGTCAGCTAAAACAAACTCGTGTGAACTCTGCCTCCAAGTGTGGCTGCTCTTCCCTTGTAAAAAGCACACCTACATCTTTATGCATTGCTCTTCTGACTTGATCCCCAGAACAACTGTGGGGAATGCATACAACCGGTGTTAACTGCGATCTTTGTGGAGCAAGACAGGCGAGTGTGTATCCTGCACACATGTAGCAAAGTGGCTAGCATACAAACAATAAACAATCAATCATATTGTTTGTTGAACTCCAGCATATAAACAATCAATAATCATTGCATCTTGCCAAGGGGCAGACCCCACTCTAAGCCCTTGACACACATGACACATTTCCTTACAGGGACAGAGTTGTGTGAGCCTGGGAGACTGTCACTCAATGGCTGAAGCACTTTGGCCTCGGTTCCATCATCTGGAATATGGCAGTAATGACAGGGCTGACCTGATAAGGTTATTGTGAAGATCCTAAATGCTACACATGAGCATGGGAACAGCGCTGGGAAGCCTTAGTGCTCCACAAATACTGGCTCGGACTTGTACGTATCCCAAAGGAACCTCTCAGGTCTTTGGGGAAACCAGGGTTTGTACCCAGGCTGCCTGGCTCAAGAGCCCGTGACTCTAAGGAGAATTTATTTCAAATGAGTAACCAAATAAGTGAGTACACAGCTGAGAGTCCTATGGCCAGACAGTGGCCCCGGGAGACCCCCCGGTCACTCGCCCCACTGTTCTAGCGCTGGAGCTGGCCTGGGCTGGACAGGGCACCCGTCTGCATCCCGGGGCAGAGGCAGGAGGTTGAGTGGGCTTGGTGCCCCCCACTCCGTGGCACTCGGCAGCCCCTCCAAGCTGCCACTTGCTGGTGCCTGGGCTGCTCTGTGGCGTCCATCCTGCATGTCAGTGGCTTGCAGATTTTTGAGTCCATGGAGGAAGAAATGAGCTGAGCAAGTATGTCGGTAAAAGGCATTTGAACAGCATTCCCCAGTTCGCAGAGCTCTTTCACCCCCTTTGTCTCACCCCATCATCGGGCGGCCCTGGGATGAAGATTATTTCTGTTTCCCTCTGTCGTCTCCGAGGGCAGGGGCGTCAGGCGACTTGTCCGAGAAGCAGGGTTGGCAAACCCGGAGCCCAGACTTCCACCAGGGTCTCCCTCCCCGGGATCCCATGCTCCTTCCTTGACCCTTTACCCTGGTGGAGGGGGGGGGACTTAGTCCTTGGCCTCAAATAAAAAATTATTTCATGATATTTCCAGTGTAGATTTAGATCTCGGGAAATCTTGGTTGGAACCTTCCTGAAGGCAGAGGAATGGGACAAGACGAACTCCCAGATCACATCTACAACCCTGAAGTCTGTGATCCTTTTCCAGGATTTTAGGAAAGAAATAAAATTATTCACTTGGAATGCTTGATACAGGGCATACCACAGCAGCAATAAAGAGCTACTTGTTGAGACCATTGAACAATATGCTGTATAGGAAAACACAGGAGAAAGAGTGGGACATCAGGAAAATGATTTCACTCACTTCATACGTTATTGTCTTATTTTGGTGATATTTTATTCTGAAACTTTTGTCCATAGCCCTCTTCCACGTAGAACACCGCTCTCTGGACCCTCCCCTCTTCCCCAGGCTTCTTTCCCTCCCTGTGTAGAGGTTGTTTTTCATTTTGAATCCAATTGCTTCCTTGGTCTGGAGGGCATCGCCCTTCTGAGCATGTGGCATAATTGCTTCCACGGCAGTGGGTGAAGCTAGAGACAGGCCATTATGTGAGACTCTGGGCTGAGTGCAGAGATGGGAGCTGAGAGTTCCTTTTAAAACTGCCATCCTTAATAATAGCAGGACAGAGGTAGAAAATTACTGGCAGGATAAATTGCCTTTTCAACAAGGTTTTTGTCCCTGTCTTTTAAAAAGCTGTGCCATGCTGAGAAAATTTCTTTACATTTTTAATTGTAGATAATTTTCTGTAAGAAAAATCTCCGGGTGAAAACAGCCTAATGAAACGTGCTTAGTCTGGCAAAGCCCTGGGTCACGCTGAAGGAGCACATCAGCACACACATGAATGGTGTTTGCTGTTACCTAAACGTGTAAGCAATAGTTTACATCCCGAGCAGTGGAGGCGGCCAACAGTAGGACCGGCCCGGACTGGGCTTTACCTTTGCACGCACTACGAGGGGGTAAAGGAGGATTGACGTGCTGCCACCACATGGTGAGCCAGACCAGGTGAAGCCCCCCAGGAGTCCCGCTTACCTGGAGCTGGGCCCCTCCGACCTGGAAGGCAGCTAAGAGTCCGGGAAGAGGCAGAGAGCTCAGGGTAGCCCAAGCCCCTGCTCAGGGAGGACAAGTCCCAAGCTGAAGTGCCTGCTCACAGGTGCACCGCAGACCCCCCCGCAAGCCTGTCTTAGGCGAGCTTCTAGCAAGCTTGGTTTTCAAACCCTACAGCAGGTTCAAATCGATCCATTGGTGTGGAAAGAGTGAATACACTATTTTGTACATACTTATATCATTCTAACAACCAATACCAGCCAGTGTCACACTGGTGTTAGGGCCTCATTTTAAAGATGAGAAACGCATCCAGAGGTCAGTCAGCCGGTGACTGGTAGACTCGGTCTTCCCATTGGGGGGTTCTGTGGCCCCAAAGCTCACATTCCCCCATCTTCTCCCACTGGTCTTTCCCAAGACGGGAAATAGAGAAGCTCTCATGTCCGGGGCCTTGGCAGAAGATGAAATGCAGTCGGCACTGCAAGTTTACCCGGCTCTGGACCAACCAGAACCAAGGGAGGACCTCACCAGTTGCTAAACACGTCTGTTCGGAGGGTTGGCGTCACGGCCCGTGGCCCTGAGATGCTCAGCCGCACGCAGCCCACTCTGTGTGAGCAGGAGGGTGCGCCTGAGCGGGGCACGTGGCGTAGCTTTGCCTCTCTCTAGCCTGGTTATGTCAACTCTTTGTGCCTCGGTTTCCTCGTCTGTCATTAACATAGTGATTATGCTACCTATACTTCCTGGAGCTGGTTTGGAGCATTAGACAGGGCAATTTCTGTAACTAATTAAAGCAATACCTGATGCTTAGCAGCCATTATATGTCAAGCAGGAACAGTTTAGAAATTCAGAAGCTCAGATCTTTCAAGGACTACATCCAGGTTCTTATTGAAATTGCTAATCTGCTCATTCATTCACTCAAGACACAATGAGTAAGTACATCTTAGGAGCCAGCAGTGGGTAGCCACTAAGTGAATAAATATGAACAAGCTACCACATGTTCCCATGATTCACAGTTACTGTACTGACACAGCAGTGGGAGTGAGTGTTGCTGCTTTATAGGGACCCAGCAGGGCAGGGGGAAGGTCTGTGGGCGCTCACATCCTGCCCTGACCTGGACAACTCAGGTTGTCTCCCAAGCCGTGCTCAGTGAAAGGGGAGGAGGGAAGGGCAGGCTCAGGGAGGATGCCGCACACACAGTGAAGATGCCCCAGGAGGAGCAGCAGGTGGTTCTGCTGTTGGGGTGCAGGGTGTGTGCGGGGCAGCAGACGGGGAGTGGACAGAAGGGCGGCTGAGGCGCGGGCAGCACCGTCCTAGCAGGGGCTTGCATGCCAAGCTGACCCTCAGGCACGCTCCGCAGCCCTCGGGCTTCTGTGGGACCAGGTGCTCACCCCCGTGAGGACCCCAGCATCCAACGCCATACGAGCAGCCTTCTCTCAGGGATGTTCAGTTTGTGAGTTCAAATTTATAATGAAATGAATCAATGAGAACAACAGAGGTAACAACTAATACAACAATTCAGGGTCATGTATAACAACTCCACTTCCGTGAAATATATGTATTTATTTTGTGTAATGATTGACAAAACTGATTCACTCAGAGAACTAGCTGCAAAGAATAGCTTTTTTCAAAAGAGCACAATTTGTAATCTTGAGCTAGTCAACTGATCTGGAAGCTTAAGCTAGAGAAGCAGGGAGACATTCTTACTTCCAATTTAATTATCATACACCTTTCTTACATTTCTTATCATAAATATAAAAGTCAGATAAGAAGCCCCATAACCCTAGGATGAGTGCTGACATGATCTACCACTCACGATCGAGATGGGACTGTGGGGATGCACGTGCGCCTTGCCTGGCCTGTGAGCGTGCAGGGGCACGTATGTGTGAGCCAGGAAATACCTTGTATTGCCCAGCCGAAACAGGGTAGGTTGGTGGGTCCTCAACAAATAATAGCAGATTTTAAGATTAAGATATCATCATCGCTAAGAATTCAGTCAGTAGCTGGGTATAAAATCACACGTGAGCCTTGACGTCCCACATGATGTTCGTTCATCCCCCGTGTCCAGGAGCCAGCCCAGGCCCCGCCCCGTGGCAGGTTCCCCACTGCTGTTAGTTGAATGGCCTGAAGTTGAGGAGAGAGGGGTGCCCTGGACGTTTGTGTTGGGCCTTTCTGTGGTGGGCACGTGGCAGATGAAGCCCTCACCGCTGTGACTAGGCCCCTGTGAGGGGCACGGAAGGAGTGGGGGGGGGAGAGTCAGAGCCCCTGCGGGCCTCCGCGTGAGCACCTGCGGGCAGGGGAGGATGCCCAGCCAGAGCTGGGCCGGCGCTGGATTTCAGTCGGCTCTGGGGATTGGGTTCTGCCCTTGGTACGGCGAGAGCCCCTCGGCCAGGTCACACACACCTGCCTGATTCCGCTCCGCGTGCGACCCGCCTGTCCTTTACGTCACAGCTCACAGGGAGCAGCCAGTGGGAGGTGTGTACGACCAGAGACGGTCTTTCAGGGATCTGAGGATCAAGGGTAAACCCTACCCTAGCGTCACGAAGCCACATACAAAAGACACCGAAGCAGGGAGCCTTCGGCATGCCCTCCCTTCCTCATCCTCATGCAGGGGTTGATCTGAGCTCTAAGCTGGTCCCCTGCAGAACAACGAGACTCGCTGCCATTGCTGTGTCAGCACGGCACTGGGGAGTCACCCTGTCTCTCAGGAGCACCCCTCCCCGGGAGGGAGCTGGCTGGACTCCGGGGGGTTGGTATGGGGCTCCCTTCCTGGGCGGAGTCATCCATCCCAGTGGAAACTTTCCCCAGCCTGGGAGTCATGGGTGTTTCATGACCCACAATGTAAAGGTCACTGGGTGTGAGGGGGCTTCTCCTGCTCGGCCCACAGATCCTTATCCGCACAGATGGAACCTTCTGATAAATGCAGGGGAACTCCTGTCTCCACCTCCTGGAGCAGGAACATGGGGAAGACACAGTCAGGAGCCCTCTCTCCTGCCTCCTGAAGACAACGATGTCCCCCCAGAAGTCCTCCGTGCCGCTCGGGGCTCTCCAGCCCCGGTCCTTTTCCAGCCGGCAGGCCCCAGTCACTGGCCCAGACAAGCATTGCTCACAGCCTGGCAGCTCAGCTCACTGGCTCCCCAAAGGCCAGCCCCCAGGGAGACAGCCATGGAGGAGGGACAGACCACATTTTCTGCATATGGACGTCAGCCTCATCAGTGTTTTAGAAGCAAAGGCAAATTTCCAGGACCCCCAACCTGGGAAAACTTCTGTTTCCATGTTTGCTGTCTCGGGTTAAGAGATGGGGGCAGAGATACAAGGCCAGGTGCCCGTGAAGCACCCTCGGTTTTGCGTCCGGAAGACGAGCACTATTGGGAGGACCAAGGGAACAGTGAGGACCAGGGAAAGATGACAGAGAAAGAGGTTCTTAAAGGCATAACCCTGGGGACTTCCCCCATTTCTTGGTGTCCCTTTTATACTTCCTGATGATAAATTTAGAAGTTGATGTCTATCTGCAGAAAGAAGGGAAAATACAGGGAGTTAGACTTTTGAAGGGAGTCATCTGTGTACCTTATTTACTCTTAGATAAGTGACATGCCCACATCATTTGCTCTTGGTAAAGACTACTGGGCTGCTTGTTTGCCAAAGACATGTGACTTTTTAACCATGAGCAGTTTGGGGTGTTACCAGAACAAAACCCTTAATTCTGACTTGCCAATCCTGCTCACATGCACGCACACACACCCAATTTTTTGAGCCCCTATTTATAGGTGTTACTAGTGGTCTGGGCCTCCACGCGTTCCTCTTTAAACAGCTGCATGTCCATCTGTTGTGGCGTCAGACCTTGCTCGCCGCCAGCTCTTCTGTGTTCCGCACATGCCCGAGACTCACCCCGTGCTCTCCCCAGCTTGCTGAACCCCCCTTACCCTCCAGAGAGTTCCTCATGCGAGAGGAGGGTCTCTGGGGTGTGCAGGGACATGAGAACATGCCAGCCAGGACCTATAGGACTGGGACAGTGTCTAACTGCTCCGCTCATTCCTGTCCATGACCTCAACTGCATAAGGCAATTAGCATGGGCAGGATTAAATGCTGCCTAATTTAATTCAATTACTCCTTACGGCAAGGAAAAATATGGTTGCTGCTGCAACAGGACCCCGTGAGGAGCACGGCTCCCGGCCTGTGACCCGCCAGCGTGTTACCCAGCTGTGAGAAGCAAATGAGGCTAGTGGGAGGGGAGGGCAGAGCTGGGTCCCTCTGCACTAAGGCGCGGGGCTGGGTGTCCGGCTGCAGGGGCCCCGAGGAAGCTTTCTGAGAGAAACGCACAGGTAATGTGAGCATATCTGTTACCAAGGATTGCAGCTGAGGTGTGGAGAAGCCAGGCATGGCTGAATTATTTACCAAGTCCTGCGGAGAAGGGATGAAGCCGAGCGAGTGGCAGCAGCTGGTGGAGGAAAGGGAGCTATTTTCCCAAATTACTGTCTTCAGGGAAATTTCTTATTTATGGTTCATAAGTCTCTATGAGAGATTTAACAACTAAGAAGGCAGTGTAGATCTTAAAACTTTTTAAACTTCATCTTCACCTCGCTGCCACTTACCTCATTGCATTTCAGAAGAACTGACACCACCACCCGACCTGCACCTGCGGTCGGCCGGTCTCTGTCCGGTGCTGTCGGTGTGCGTCAGCTTCTTGTATTCTCCCAAGAACACTGTGAGCAAGCGGCCCTCACTACCCCCACCTTATAGACGGAGGAAAGGGGCCGAGGGAGGCTGCACCCTGCCCGGGGTGGCATAGCTGGTGGACAGAGTGGGCTCCGGCCGGATCTGTCCATCGCAAAGCCCTCGTTCCTGACCATTGTGCCTAACTTGACCTTATTTGCCGAATCATCTTTGCCTTTCTCCACATGTCCCCATGGCATGAAGGAGAGAGGTTCTCCCGCATCTCAGAAGGACGCTGGTCCACAAGATCCCTTGCCACATGGAGCATACCACCATTTCTTCACCAGCATGAATGACCATCTAGCAGCTTTGCAGGGAGTTTTGAAAGCCTTAGAAACTCACAGGAATGTGCCCAGGGGCTTACCACACTTGCTCAGGTCACCACCGTGACGCTTCAATGCCAGAGCGGGGCAAGCACAGCCTGAAGATGGGGAGTCTGATGCTTCGGGTGCTACTTATGTCATTAGTGATGGTTCTCCACCGCGAGGCTCTTCTAGGGCCAGGGTCACTTTCTGAAGATTCCATGGAGCTCTGCTGACATGTTAGCTCGGGCGTCGGCCCTGCTGTGCTTCTGGCAGGAGGGACGCCAGTCCCCCGCCCTGATCTGGGTGGCACAAGCCGTTTCCTCCCTCCACCAGAGCATCTCCGTCCTCCAGGACGATGTGCCACCATGATCGGGAGCCTGATGCGACCTCTTAGGACGTCTCCGCCCTGTGCCCAGGGCTTCCATGGCCCCTGCGGAGGGTGCAGCGCATGCTGACAGAAGCCAGATCTTCCTGGTTAGTTCTGATTGAGCTTTGTGGAGTTAGGTGTTTTCATGAAGCGGGTAACAGTTTACTGTCCTGACTAGCAACAGCGTATCCTCTCTGGGGACTGTGCTTGGACACATGGGGTGCACAGGGAAGCTGGGACCTGGCTCCTCACCCCTGGGCTGCACTTTTGAGCTGGCCCTTTGGCCTCTCCGCCTCTGCTCCTCGTTGCTGTGGGACATGACATCGGTGGAGCCCCCAGCCCATTCAGTCTCCTGCACAGGAGTGGGATCGGGGTTCGGGGCTCTGAGCCCTCCGACGGCCAGGCTGCAGGTTCCCGTTGTAACTGCTGCTGTTACTCAGAAAAGGAAAAGAACGTCCCAGTGCCAGGGACCAGGGCTCACACCGATGGCTGAGCAGGGGTCAGGAGCCTGACAGCCACCGACATGCTGGCTCCCAGGTCCATCCAAGGGAACCCAGACAGAAAACGGTGGCCCAGTGGGTGACTCTGTCACTGTAACTCGAAGAGCTTTTGTCTTGATTTCCACACCAGCTGATCTCCTGAATCATCACACCTGAAGCAACACAGAGCAGCAAGCAGAGCCACTTGGCGTCCGGGAGCCGGCGACACCCCGGCCTGCCAGGACCAGCCTCCTTGTCGCGGGGTGTGGGAGAAGACGGGCCTGTGGGCCGCGGGGCCTGCGGCCTGGGGCTGCTGCCCTGCTGTGGGGGGCAGGCCAGGCCTCGGGGCTGCTGATGAGCCGTGTGGTGTCTGGCGAGGCCCGGCCTGCGAGGGGGTGTGACTCATCGTGACCCTTTTCAGTAATGCTGACGACTCGTTCCCTTTTCTCTCCTCTCCTGCTCTGCGCCAGAGCCGCCTGAAATAGCAGCAAATTAGCCTCCTTCTGGAAAAGGCAGAGAGGGATCAAGGACCCCCAAGGAGGCCCCCAGGGCTCTGCATCTGGGGGTTCTGCAGTCCAAGCAGCTGTCTGGCAGGGAAGGGTTGGCAGGGTGGTGGTGTCTCCCGACCCAACAGCAGACGGGGTCGAGGGCAGAGCCCTTCTACTGAGGCACAGCGGGGCTCTGCACCAGCAAGGGCCAGCTCTCTCCTGTGCTTCACACTCTCCAACCCCACCTGCCGACCCTCCCATTTCCCGCTCAGAGGCGCCCTTGCATCGAGCGATGTTTCCGTCCCCACGTGGAAATGTGACATGTGGTGGGCCTTCAATGCCCCGGCTTCCTGGACTGTGGGGGGAGCTGACCCTTCCCTCAGACGCCCTCCCTCCCACCCAGCACGTGGCTGGGTAAGTTCCTTGGGCGTCGACACCAGAGCCCCACCTGCCTTCTCTCGCGGGGAAGGCGTGTACGTGCACATCCCAGGGGCGCTGGCGGTACCATCTGCTGGCTTACAGGCTGGCAGGATTTCAGAATTTCAGGCAGGCAGGTTTTGCTGATGTTGGACCAGAACTGTCAGGAAGGAGCAGTAATCGTCTAATGGATGCGGTGCCCTCCCCGGACCAGCCCTCTGAGAGGGACAAGGGCTTTTTCTAACACCAGAGCCCAAGTATTTACGTTTGGAGAGACGAGCAAGTGAGAGAGAAGAACACGTTCGTCAAGAGCTGGAAAACACGGAGGCAGTTTTTAACATTCCCTATTCCCTAAAATAAACTGTCTAGCTCAATTTTTTTTTTTTTTTTACCCTTTAATATTTAAGCCTGTTTCCTCTCTTTGTCAGCCTTGTGGGCCTACGACTGACCCTAAGGACATCCCAAATGGTAACTAGAGTTATCAAATTAAATACATTTCCAAATTAAAATGTAAGGCGGGTATTCAACATGTCAGAATATTTGCAGAATGATCAGCGAAGGTATTTACATTAGAGTTTTCTCTGAGTATTCTGACCCCAGAACGCCCTTTAGTTGCTGAATACCTTGTATTCATAAAGCATCTGGATTCGTGATTCATGCGGGATTTGCCCCTGGTGACTGGAGGGCAGATCTGGCCTTCGCCATGTTTTGTATGATTACATGCAGTGTCTCAAAACTGGGACATTTCTCGTAAACACCCAAATTTCTAGCTTCTTTTTAAAAATCCTAAAGTCTGGCAATCGTGCCTTCACAGGCAAGCATAGTGACACTTCACCGGAACTGAACGGCTGCTGACTGCAGAATACCTTGCCACACTCCCTGCTGCTTTCTGCTGCTGCACAGTTAACCTCCTTTTCCTACATGGTCTGCCCTGCCTCTCCCAGCACTGGATTTGTGCCGGCTGACGTAGTCCTACAGCCCACTGGCGGTCAAGCCTTCGGACTGTTCACCGTCGGAGAAGGAGCACAGCTCAACTCCCGTCACGGCAGTCCCCCCGCAGAGGGCTGGTCCTCGGCACAGTGACGGTCAAATGTGACATCCTGTGCCTGAGGTGCTGGGAACCCTAATGCCGAGGATATGTTCCACCTTTGCCTCTTTGATAGCAGAAGAGCCCCAGAGAGGCCATCAACAAAGGGTGCTGTGTGTCGTCCCCTGATATGAAATGTGAGCCACAAACACCTCAGACGTGTTTGTTTTATGGTTGTTTGTCACTCTGGGTGCTGATTTTGTAACCATAATAATCGTTTTTAGAAGAATAGATAGCTGGGTCAGGGAGTGGGACTGGGAAATAAGAAAATTAACTAGCTTCCAGGTAACAAACTAATTAATTAGGATGGATTGAGTAAATTGGGACTTCTTGCAGTGTTTTGAGCTGGTTCAGTAAGGGAGAAACACTGATGAATACATACAAGTTGAGGATTCAGAATGGGTAAGTCCATTCCAAAGTGTGTATATGAGTCCACGGGTGTATGTGAGCGTGTTTGAGATTGTCTTAGATAATTCTAAAGTCTTCCATGTGCCTGAGAGCAATATTAGGAACTGTCTCTATTATTTTACTATAAAAACTTAATTCACAGATATAACTTAGATTTTTTTTTAAATTCTGCTGGAGAATTAAAAAAGGGATGAATATGCCTCCAAGAAGATAAATCAGTATTTGTGAAAATGCATGGTGCTGTTTAAGAGACTTGTCAACTAGTAGTAGGTCAATGGGAACAACATTTTATTCACTCAGTCATTCATTTATTATCCTATTAGCAGATATTACTAGGCACCCATTCTAGGATGAACTATGTGAAATGGCCAACACTTGAGCTTTAACCTGTTAAAAACAGAAATCTTATGAGGTTAAACATGCACCATGCCAGGTGTTGAGTTAGGTACTGGGGACGCAAGAATGATGAACAAGGGCAGACATGGAGGAAGGATTGTGAGGACCTAGGGAGGAGAGA
This sequence comes from Manis pentadactyla, assembly GCF_030020395.1. Taxonomy (NCBI): domain Eukaryota; kingdom Metazoa; phylum Chordata; class Mammalia; order Pholidota; family Manidae; genus Manis; species Manis pentadactyla. The sequence continues at coordinate 1,781,494 of NC_080020.1, forward strand.
AGTCCATTTTACTTCGGGGGTAGAACTGGTGAAAGCTTCAAAATGAAGGGGATTTGTAAACCCTGGAAGAAATCCTGATGGTATGGAAGCCCTGTGCGTGTTGCAAAGGAGAGCGTGTGGGCTGGGGATGGAGGTGGGGCTCGGCACTCCAGCCCAAGTGAAGAGCCAGGCAGAAAGGCATGCTGCTCGATTCCCGGGTGGTGAGCAGTTTGGGTACAGGGTCAAGGTGGGCACTGCAATTGGCAATAAGGCTGGACCTCTGGGCTTGGGGCTCACAGACCATGTCAGGAGCTTCTCCTGATTGTGTTAGAGAAGAAGAGACTTTGGGTGTCCAGTGGAGGTGCGACGTGATCACCTTTGTCCCTTAGCGTGGGTAAAATTGCAGTATTTCCAGAATCTCTCGCCTGGCCTTAGTGCATCTCTGTATCAATAGGTGATTACAAGGGTGGGGCCAGCGAGGGCATATCTGGACTGGAGAGGTTGGGTGGGGTCCCTTTTTGCAGCTGGGTTGTGAGAGACACGGACAAGTAGATGTGGACAACTACTTGTGGGCAATAAACAGGTTTCTCCCACTTTATTTCTCCCTTTGACTGATTTCTGTTTCAAAGGTAATTTGCCCTGGGCTGGGAGACAGATTTTCCCCCCGGAGTTACACTTAAAGGACCTTCCCTTTGCCACATGTGGCAGGTGCTGGGCTGTAGGTCAGGAGATCCACAGGTACCATTGACTGACCTGGACAAGAACCCAGCAAGACAGGTAAGTGAGCGTCACCCCTACTTACGGCAGAGGAAGATGCAGTAGAGATTCGTAGACGATCCAGAATGGAAGGGACTTCAGAGGTCTCTCATGATGAACACAGTAACGTCCTGGGCAGACCAGGCAACCTCCTTTGTACAGTTATTAGTGGTATGGGCTAATATACAATGAGGGCTGCTATTACAGCCCTGTGTCGGTTTATCCCGTATTATCCCCACATAGGCCTATGAAATAGCGACCACTACGATTCCCGTATTTCAGAAACAGAAACAGAAGACCGGAGAGGTTGCATACCACGCGCGGAGCCTCACGGCTGGCCTGCGTTGGAGCGGGGACCCACGCCCGGGCCGTGCGAACACAGCCTCGCTCTACTGTGAATAGCAGCGATGCGGACAAAGACTCCTGACCCTTCACGACAAATCCTTTTAGAGAGCCTGAACCAGCTCTGATTTAGTCCCCAGGATGCCGTGTTCAGGCGCCGGTCTAGACCACACGGCATTGAAGTGAGTAGGAACACGCGCACCCAGGCACACATTCACACCTCTGCTCACGCACACGCTTCGAAATGGGCTTAACCCATTCCGATTCTGGGTCTCAGGAGCACAGGAGGCAATCAAATGCGGTGCTGTCTCTCGAGCAAGTTCCGCACTGATGAGATGAAACTAGAATATTGCCACAACCTGAATTCCAGGGATGCCACGTAAAGGAGCCGGCGACCGTGTGTACACTGACGGACTCTCCTTGGAGGAAAGAAGTGTTGATTATTCATTGGCACAGCCTCAGGGGACATGAGCGGAATTAAAGAAAGAAAGAAAGACAACGGCAGGTCTCACCCTTGAGGCCCCGTGTGCATTGCCATTCCTGGGCGCCCTCAGGCCCCTCGCTCCCAGGCCCCTGGCTCTGTCCTCTCCAGGAAGTCCTGAAGCCACTCCTGTCGCGTGGCCTCCCTCTGGACCTCGGCAGAGTGCTGACAGCCCGGCCTCGCGGAGTATGATTCGGATCGTCCTGGGACGGAAAAGAGGAAGCACGTGCAGGTGACAGTGGTGAGGGAGAGAGCCCCCCGGGGCACGCCACCCCTTCTTCTTTCCACTTCCTGCCCTCCTGGGCTCAGCCCGTGGCAGCCTCTGTACGGAGAAAAACGAGACCCGATTGCCAGGGGACTGACAGACAAGATGTAGTAGGGACGGTGCCAGATGGACAGTGTGGAGCGTGAAGGGAGGGCGAGGGAGTCCCAGAAGAGCTTCCTCCTCACTTACCGCGGGGAAGGGGGCCAGAGCCCTGGGCATCGCCACGGCCTGGCTGCCTGTGCGGCCGGAGCTGAGGGCCAGGACAGGCTGGCCCCGTTTCACCCGCTTAGCGCCTGTTTATTTTTTGCTTAAAGATCAGTCTAAGGCGGGTCCTTCAGAACAGCCTTCCACACGGTGCTCCAGAGACCCCGGCTCTTTGCAGACTGGGGCACATCCCTGGGCCTTGATCCTTTACCTCTGAACAAAGGCCAGGGTCTCAAGGGAGCTGGGAGGGTCGCAGGAGGGTCTTCGTGGGCCAGGCCTGACGGCCCACATCATTTCTGCCTCTGTTCCTGCAGGCAGAACCGAGGCATCGCCGGCCACACAGACACGCGCGATGCACGGCCCCACCACAGCCCCCCTGGGCAGGAGGGAGGCCTGAACCTTGGCGGTCTCTGGAGTCTCTCCTCTGCCTCCCCCATCATTACAGGGCAACAGAGAAGCTTCAAAATACTGTCTCAGAAGGTCTCCTTCTCCAGCCACTCACCCATCTCAAGTGATCCCACGGGCCGTGCAGTTCCCAGCAGGATTGTAGTTGATCCCGTGGGTCAAATGACTGGGAGATGAATTATATTTATTATAAACGCCATTCTTTTCATGTTGCTATAGTGTCAAAACATTTTCTATCAGATGCCAGGTTCCTGAAAATATTGTATTAACTGCTTTCAGGATTAGCGGGTTTTATGGTAGCTTGACATTTGTCAGCATCTTTATGATGTCATGGACACTTCGGTTTACAGATATTGTAGAAATATTACAAAGATAGTGATGCTCACGTTTGTGTGGTGTCTGTGTTTAAGATATTTGGAGTTTAGAAAGGATTGGCATTTAACGAATCTTCAAATGCTCTTTCTCACGTCTTCAGACGTCCTCGCAGTGACTTCCCGGTGGCCCTGTTAGCAGGAGACGGACCCTCAGACAGGGCGCAGAGGGACCTGCTTCTGTCCGCCCAGTCTGTTCACCCGCGGTTCCCGAGGGGCCCTCTCCCGGGAGGAACATCAGCGGTTCTTTGTCGCTCAGAAGCATGAAGGCCCTCTCTCTGTCCCATCCCTTTTGAGCATTTCAGTTCTGAACACATGAATGGCTGAAACTCTAAGTGTAAAGGGAAGGAAAGTGATCATTTCCAATCCAGTGTAAGATACCTACCTTGAAACCAGATTAAAAGATATCCATATCATATCTACATATCTATGTATGTTAGCATATCTGTGTCTATACATTGTAATGTTCTTTTATTATTCCACCTACGGAAGTCGCATCCTCATTGTGCGTTTCTCCATGCGGGAATGGTTCCCTCTATAATTTTTATAACCCTACGCCAACTCCCAAAGTACATGTGTGCATGCGTGCATGTGCGCGCACACACACACACACACACACACACACACACACACACACACACACACACACACAGGACTTGGCTTGACATAGCTGCCCGTGACTGTAGGTTGCTTTTGATGTATTCTTATTGGAGAAACAAGATGTCGAGGCAAAGCAAAAACAAAACAAAAGCCCACAACTCAAAACCGTGTGTAAGCATCAAGCAACGTCGTGAGCAGGCAATGGGAGAGCCCCCCGCACATCGGGCAGGAAGCTGGAGAGAGGCGCGAGGGCAAAGGGCACACCGTGAGCGTGTGAGCTTACGTTAAAGGGCGACTCCAGAAGTCGCTCGCATCCTGCTTGTCAGAACCTCGTTATAGGTCCACACCTGCTGCAGGGGAATCTGGGAGCTGGATTTCGGTTGGGTGTTTTGCGATGAGGACAAAAACCAGAGTATTTTTAGTAAGAAAGAAGGGGAGAAGGGACTTTAGGTGGGCATCTCCCAGTTGCTAGCAGAGCAAAGTTATGTTTTGGGGGGTCACTGTTGGGAATGGAATTCTAGAACAAAATAAAATCAGTCAAAGCAGGAAAAGGTGTCAAACTGTGCTTTCCCCAGGGTGAGCTGCATCATGGAAATGTCAGCTCTGCTCTGAGTTCTTGCTGCAGCCAAGGATCTGGGCTGTCGTAACTCAGGTCACTTAGTGGGCATCCCATCAGCAAGCAGCAGGAGGAAACACGGTGTCCAGCGATCACGGAGCTGAAGGCAGGGCTCTGTTCACTGGGGTGTGCGAGAGCTGTGCCGCAGCCTGATAAATGGGGGATCGCCGGGCAGCAGGAAGGTCAGGACAGGAGCCAGGCTCAGAGACATGCCACACACTCCTGCGCTTGGCAGGCACTCGGGAATCGGTTACACACGGGGGCAGCTGAGGTGGGGGGAATGCACCATTCTGACCCCTTTTCTGCAGAGCTGGGCAGGAGGATGAGTGGGGCAAGTCAGATTCGATCCTGGGCAGTGCCAACTCCGGAGGCTCTTGGAACTGTCCACGGAATGTTCTCAAAGTCCCTGAATTATTAGGCTGGTGCCCCCCATACACGCAGCCTAACACGAGAAAGATGCGGTGCCTCTCCCCTCTCCCGGGTCTCTCCCCTTCTGCCTAGCCACCGGGAGGCAGGGAGTCGAGTGCCTGAGCAGAATTAGGTCAGACCAGAGATGAATAACAAGCTGACAGAGGGCGTTCGGTGCCAACATTGATTAAATGAGAAGTGAAAAGTGAGTCTCACTCTGAATCCAAATATGGGAATTTCGAAGGGAAAAGACTAATATTAGACTGCCTAAGAATTAGTACAGTAGGAAACGTTCATTATCAGAGAATCAGGGAGTTTCCATTCGTGTCAATACTTTATTGTAAAGAAGTACACTTTCAGGTTGGTAAGTGTTTAGAATACTCAAGCTTTATCTTTTAGGATAAAAATTGTTCATTTGTGATATTGGAAAAAGTCTTGGAAAAATAGTACAAATCACTGCTCTTCAAATACATATCATGACATACATTACTACTTCAGGGCTATTTCTGAGAGTTTTCTAATTGCCACCCCATCCCAGAACTGTAAGAGCAACTCTATGATACAGGAGACAGCTTCCGACAGTCTTGCTTCCACAAAGAAATGACAATCTCATTAATGATGCTAAGTTTATATTGTAAATATATTATCACCACTCTCACACCAACTGCTTATGCTAAAAAGTTACTAATTAGTTTCAGCAAATGCATTATAAAAAGGTGGCTAATTTTAACTATTCTCCTCCTCCCTATTTTAGAAAAAAAAGTTGACTGATTCAGAGAAAGCAATCTGTTACCTGGAGAAATGTAGATTTTTAAACGATCTTTGATCAGAGCTTTTAAGCATCTCCTGAAATGGTGGTTCAGGTAACAAAAGGAAGGGAGTTGCAGCCTCCCATGTGTCTCTTTCATCTCAACATTTAATTATAAAAATAAATCTGTCTAGCTGGGCTTACCTTTGTTTCTAATTCATCTCCAGGCTGCCTTACAGGATGCTGTCTGGACACCCGTCCTACTCTCTCGACAGCGGGTGGAGGTCCCGGGTCTCGCCCTCTTCTCCTCCCAGGACACCTGCCCCGCAGCCCCATGCGGACATCCAGTCCCAGCCCCCCTCCCCTGCCTTTCTTTAGCCACACCTTCCCCCTGACCTCGCAGGTTCCCTGTTCAGCCCAGGCTCCAGGCTGGAATTGTTTTTAACCAGTCTCTTCCCCAGACCCTGGTCGTCCTTGCACATCTTGTCTTCTGCCGCTTCCCTGCAAAACACAAACCCAGAGTCATTCAACCAGCTGTTTTCTCTACTTTTAACCACAACCACCATGCACTGCTGGAGAAACTCGGACGCGTGTGTACATTGATTCCACCTACAGTCCTGTGGTTTCTGGTGCCAGCCGTGTCCTCCACACCGCCCAGAAACCCTGTGCATTCCCAAAGAGCTTTCATTCCTCGGTGCGGTGGGGCCCCACTTGGCCCCTGAGCACCCCCAGCCCTGCCCCAGTGTCCCATGGACACAGTTCTTGCCAAGCTTTGCTGCGTCTCTTAAGTGGCCACCGGGGCTCGTATCCGGCTTATCAGCGGTCGCATTTCCGCCAGTGTCTTCGGTCTCTTAAGCCTCATTCTTCCCTTTTCAGATAAAAAGGGAAGAACTAAAATAATTCAGTGAATCATATTGGTAAGATTCCAATCTAATAATCCTTATCTTTTCACTGGGGTAGTCCATTTAAGATATATTAAATTTAACCACGGATACATGGAATTAAAATTTTCCATCCTAGTATTTGCTTTTCTATTTTTCCCCCTTGGTCTCTATTCCTTTTTCTTTCTTTCTTTCTTTTTTTACTTCTTTCTTGCTCTCTTTGGGTTGCTCCAGCATATTTTTATTTTTATTGTGTTTTTGCCTAGCATCATGATTCATCTGAATACCTGGGGTAAGGTACTATCATAAACTGTGGACCAGGATTTGTTTCAGGGTATTGACAAGGATGAGATTTGGATCTGGGCAGCAGCATGCGATTATTCTTTGTTTATTGGGCATCTACTCTAGGTCACATTCTGCTCAAGGTTCTGGGAATTAAGCGGGCAATAGAGACAGACAATGCTCTGCCCTCGGGCAGCTTATAGTCTAAAGGAAACAGAGCATGAACTCCAAGGTCAGAGAGTCCTGGGTTCAGAAACTAGTGCTGTCACCAACTTGTTGCGTGATCGTAGACAATTTTCTGCACCCAGTTTATTCAAGTGAAGAGGTTGGAATGATACCATCTTTGGAGGGGTATTTTGGAGGTTAGAGCAAGTGTAGAGAGAGCACAGTTGGGGCACAAAGGTGGAAATACATAGTGCTGTAATTAACTTATCATCAGATTCACCAAGCCTTAACCATCTGAATATTTTGCCACAAACTAGTATTATTAAATCTATGCCACCTGGAGACCATTTTAGTATTATTTGCACTCTCTGCCTCCCCAGTAAAACTGCTACAGATGTGTCTTAAATGGTTGTATTTTTCTGTGCTCTGATTTTCAATTTTGTGAACATGCTTGAACTCGTGGTACATGAGTTTGCAATAATCAAAGGGTCAGCATAATAACAACCATGTGCAGCATATGGTGACACTTACCATCTGCCTTATAAAGGCAGATGTTTAAAGTTAGTGTCGTATTACTTCTGGCGATTAACTGCTAGTTTAATGTTCATGCAAAAGGATATGTTAGGAAATCAGGATTATGACTTTAAGATAGTGCTACCTACCAACACATCTACCTGGAACTACGTAATGAGCCTGAAACCACTTCAAACGCTCTGGGTCATGACTACCACCTTCATACTGGAACTACTGGAAGTTCAAAGTCTTTATCATTGTCTTCATGCCGACGTTATTACTGGTGCTTATATGCATTTATCACTTATTCGATTTTCACCAGGACACCGTAGACCGACTGTCTCATGCTTTTCAACAGTATGTGCTTCGGGTTATACCTCCTTGGAGAGAGAGTTTACTGGAAAAAGTGGGGCTGGCTGTGTTGACTGGAGAGACTATTAGCAGTGGTTCTGGATTTTTACTGAGCCTGAGAATTGCCTGGGAGGGACCAGGAGGTGAGGGAGGGTGTGTTTGGGGGTGAGGGTTGGGAATGTTACAGATGCAGATCCCTGGGCTCCACTCCCTGAGGCCGGGAATGACCTCTCCATCTGCAGAGGCCACTCCGTGGGCACCTCTCCCTCCCGTGCTGGTGCCCAAGAATCAAGCTGCGGATGGGCTGTCCGCTGGATCGCTGCACTTCACAGCTCTTCTTGTCACTTCTCATGTGGCCATCCCACTCTAGGGAAGCTTGTAACCTTACTTTGACCCCACTTAACCTTTTTATAAATACTTAAGTAAAAAGGAATTACTTGAGCCATGTTCCTTGAGCTGAAAATCGAGCCATATCAACTCACAATTTTAACTATAATTTAAAGGAAAAATGTGAAATTAGGAATATCAAATCAATGACTGGCAAAGCTAGAGTTCAGATCAATTCAATTAGAAAAGCATTTGTTGAGGGCCAGCCTTGGATACAGAAACGTCCATCGAGGAGCTCAACATCCATTGGACAAGAAAAATGTATAAACAAAAACTAATGAGATGACAGTTTAAGCATTAAGGCCTGGAGAAAGATATCACTGAAACAGTGATGAGGAAACATGTAATTTTGTCTGGATGCCAGGGAAGAAGTGACATTGAAGTGGACTTTGAAAACTAGCTGAGCAGAGAAGGGAGAAGGGCTGTCTGGGCAGAGTGAGGAGCACGCTCTTGGGTGTGGCTGGGCAGGGTGACCAGGACAGCTGGAGTGGTAGAAACAGGAAGACAAATACACTGAGCCAGGTGGGAAGGGCCTTGCCTGTCTGCTAAGGACTTGGGACATTCCCTACTGGGAGCAGGGAATCGTTAGAGGCTTTTAAACACAAGAGTGACATGATCATATCTGTGCTGTAGAAATACAGCTCTTGCTGTGACACAAAATCAGAATGGGCCGTGATCTCTCCTGACTCTGGGCCTTGCGTGTACAGCCACCTCCACTGGCACGCCTCTCCCAGCCCTGGCCCCGGCCGCGCCTCCCGACGTGTGCTAGGCCATGTCCTGATGCACCTGGCAGCATGCGGTGCGCCGCTCTACCCAACTCCTGCTGGTCTCCAGGTCTCAGCTTTAGACCTTAGTTCTTCCAGGAAATCTTCCTGACAACCCCACCTGGCTCCTAAATAGGTCAAGGGCACTTAACATGTGCTCCCACAGGGCCCTGGGCCTACCCCTGGCAGAGCCCTTGTCAGATGGGGTCAAAATGCACTGTCTTTTACAGCAGGCTGGAAATGTCCCCAAGCCTGGGAACGGACCCCGGTCGCTTTGTGTGGGTAGTGCCTGTCACGCCCTTTTCTGGCTCATAGGAGACACTCCGCATCTGCTTTGAGCCAATCAGGCCTGAGAATATAAAGAGTTCTTTTCGGTGTGTGTCGGGTTGAGACGCGTAGTACACAGGTGGGAACTCAGCCCTGGGTCCGGCTCTGGGCTCTGGTCTTGTTCGCTATTCAGCATGTAATCTGGGGGAATTCACCTCCTCTGCTGCCTCTCGTTTTCTTGTTTGTCTTACGGGATCCACAGTAGCACCTAATTCATGCGGTGGTTCAGTGGTTGTGAGCAGCCAATAGAATAGTACGAGCAATGGCGTCCATTCAAGGTCTGGCACTTATTAAATGTGTGAAAAGTGCCTCAGGGCACAGAGAGAGGGACTTGGCAGGCTGACGGAGAAAGGGGCTGCTCCTCAGACCTACTGACACACAGTAGCTAAGAATCAGGTTTGGCACCTAATTTTTTAAAATAGATTTATCTTTATTTTCCCCTTCAAAACTAATTCTTGCTTACTTTATAATAACTAAATGATATAGACATATAAAAAAATAAAAATGAAAATCGGTACTTCTTAACCCCATCATCCAACCTTACCCAGAGATAAAAAGGTTTCACAGGGTGCATCATACCCTTTTCAGTACAGATACAGGTGACATACAGGCAACATAGGTACAGATTAATGGGCGAGTTCACAGACATGTGATAAAACAAGCAAAATAGTAGTGGTAGAGTGTAGGTGATGGCTGTCCAAGAGTGCACTATGAAGTTCTTTTAACTTTGTTACTTGGTTTAACTTTTTCATAATAAAATATAGATAAGAATAACACAGGAGTCCACAGGTAGAGACTTCTGTGATGTACTTTAGATAGGAAAGACCAAGTCACAGAATATCTTGCCTATTGTTTAATAGATATTTATAAATTATAATATTACTAAAATAATAATGGAACAAATATAGACATAAAAAAAGTTGTTGATAGAGATCTATGTATGTGTCATACCTGTATCTATACCCCTATGAATATCTATATGTGGGGCATGAGATACTCCATTTATACATGGACTTAGAAAATTTAAAAGTAAAAAGATGAAAAAAAATATACATTATATCATACAAATGCTAACCCAAAGAATGTTGGTATGGTTGCAACTTTCAAACCAAGTAGACTTTGAGGAAAAAAACATTACTAGAAATAAAGAAAAACATTTGATAGTAGTCATTTCATCAAGAATGTAGTAATTCTAGATTTTATATGTTTCTAATGATCTAGCTTCAAATGTATAAGGAAAAATCAACAGAGTTAAAAGGAGAAATAGACAAAGCCACCATCAGTAATGGAAATTTTAACAAACAGAGTCAACAAAACATAGAAGACTATGCATCATGATTAACAAGCTTGGCTCATTGTTTAAAGAAAATATTTACTGAAATAGGCGATATGCTGGGCCATGAAGCATCCTCAGAAAACTTTGATTGATGGAAATAGAGGTTTCATGTTTTCTGACTACACTGGAATTAGAGTAGAAATGTACAAAAGAAAGAAAATGAGAAAAATGGAACTAGAAAATGGAAATTAGAAAATATTTTGAACTGAATGATAAGGAGAATACCACATATCAAAATTTCCATATGTAATCGAAGTCATTCTTGGTTAACATTTACACTCTAAATGCACATAGTAGAAAAAGAAAAACTGAAAGATAAGTGACCTAAGTATCTAGTTCAGAAAGTTAAAAATGTTAAATCCAAATAAGGTAGAAGGAAAGAACTAATAACAGAAATCAGTGAATCAGGAGGCCAACATACAACATACCATAGATTCAACAAAGCTAATAACCTTACAGATTAAAAAAAGACTAAGAAAATGTATAAATCCCTAGCAAGACTGATGGAGAAGAATGAAGACAGAACATAAATTATTCTAACCAGGAAGTAAATTAGGGAGCTTTGTTACAATCTGACAGACATTAAAAAGATAACAGGAGCACATACAAACATCTTTATAGAAAATCTTTGTGGAAATAAATTCCTAGAAAAACACACATTGCCCAAACTGATAGAAATAGAAAATTTTAAAACTCTGAAGAGTCCAGTATCTATTTTAAGACATTGAGTCTTAATAAATATAATGATGATGATGACATTTGGGGAACCTCTTAGAGCCTGGCTTCCATTTATGATATAAATGGACCCTCTCCCCACCCCTGGACTCTCTCCCCACCCCGTGCTCATCCTGGCAGAGACGGGCTGCCTGACCCAGGAGCCGAGGCAAGGAGCGAGGCGTGCTCAGTCCGGGCTTCCCTTCCCATTACTCAGATGCCCCTTCCTGCCACCAGGACACCTCTGCCTGCTCTCCTGTCTGTAGGTGCCATCCTGCTCCCTCCCCTGGGGATGTCTGCAAGCAGGTGGGGTGGGGGGTCTGGGGAGAAACATGAGCGGGGCTGCAGCTCTGAAGACATTCCCCCTAACTATATCAATAACGCAAGTCATCCAATAACTCAAGTAATATTTAAAATAAAAAATAATAAAGGTCAAGTTTCTTGTTAGATTTGGGACTTCCCAAAGATCAGTGTCTGACCTCTGGCCCTTGAACTCCAGTTCTCTTTGTTGATCTGCCTCCTTCAGGAGAAAGCCCGAGGGAGCTCTCGCCCTGATCATTCCTCTGAGGATCAAGTCGGGGGGCCCCACTCCCAGAAACTGTTCCAAAGTCCCCTCCCCTTTCCTCTCCTCCCCCCTGAGCGGGGCTTGCCGGTCACCTTCCTCCTTTTCAGCAGAAACAGCTTTGCAATCAGCTTTCCACACAAGCGTTTCCTAACCATTCCTGTAAAGAAGGAAAAGCCCTTTTGGGAAAGTGTGTCTGGCGTCTGAAGGAGATCTGGATCCATGTAGGCTGGAGAAAACATAGCTCTTTTTAGACAGAAACATATAGGCCCCTTGAGCAGATCTGGATCTTCCTGAAATTCATGCAGATGTTTGGAAAATCTTTACAGCCTGAGCCTGGGCCAAGAATTAGAGAAAAAGATATGTTTCTTGCACTTTAGTGAGGGAATATATGTGATGGGGGATTTTCAAGACTGCATCCATTTCTGGAGCCAAAATTGTATAATACTGAGAAGGCAACTATGCATTAAATTTTGAGTGCTATGCAAATAAAGCCAAGTTGTCCAAATATCCAGAGTTAATCAATTAACCAAAATTCAGACCATGTGAACAAAATTGGAAACACCTCGAAGTTTTTTTAAATGTATTATATTTGTATGAGTCTTTTCTTTTAATTGGGTAGATTTGAGATGTTACACTGTGTAAATTTAAGGTTTATAGCTGTTACTTTGACACATTTATGTCTGTAATATCATGGATGTAGGGATATTTGTTCCATTAGGTAATTACAGTAGAATATTATCATCTATGCTCATTATATGAGACATTAGATCTCTATGGTTACTTACCACTCCCCACGAGTTTGTGGCCTTAAGACGCCAGCACTCTTATCCCCAGTCTCATCCACCAGAGGCAGGGTCACTCCTGATCACGTGGTTAAGTTTTTTGGTTCCACATAGAAGAAGTGTCGTACAGGACTTCTTTTTCTTCCTTTGGCTTAGAAGACTTGCTTTTAATGACTGATTAGTTACATCTTTGGGCAAGGACATGTCTCTTCTCAGGGACCATAGGGCTGTGCAATTACATACTAGCATGTAGAGGATTCTTACATAATGCCTGCAACTTCACTGACTTTCCTGGCTATGGCAGCTATAAAACCACAAATGTCTGAGCCATTGCTTCCTTATGTCTGAGCTCCCCACCCCGGGAGTAAGTAAAACGCTTCTCAAAAGGAGCAAGTGCCATTGGCTCTGTTCAGTTGCCACTTCCTTGCATCGTATGGCACCCATGTGGCTTTTAAGTGTGAACACACCTCCTCAAAACCCCCTCCCTGGATCCCAAGGATTAACTAAGGCCCTGGGGGGAAGGTAAAGTTTGTTTCTTATTTTAACATTTGCTGTATTTTCTTTATAGGCAATATTCAGTCAGCCCACCCCTGAGTTTACATCTTTGGGCAAGTACTTATTTATAAATATTCTTATTTATAAGAATGCCCCTTTACCAACAAGAAAGAGTATTGATAAAGCTTGTTCTGATGTCTCCAGAATTAAAGAAATAGAAAAACTGTTCAAATTGCCAATCTGAAATCGATGTTCCCTTCCCAATAGGAAAAAATGTTTTTGTGTAGCTGGTTCTGACACTTCCAGTATTAAAACATCTCCCAGCCTGACCTGCTGAAAACTCGGAAACAGTCTCTCCCAGGCTTGTGCACAGTCATATCTAGTGAGGTCTTAGGGCACCACCTGTCCTCGGCCTTCGGTTGGCTTGGCTGTTTCCTTTTCCTTGTTTTCTTTCTTACAGAGAAATGTTACCCAAAGTTTAGAGCTTGTGCCCTTTTCCTTTTTCTCCCAAAACTCCTTTTTTAGCTTCAGACATTCATACTGGGATTTTCATAAAGCGAAAGTCTGTGAAAATCATGGCGGTTTGCAGTCCTGAATTACCCCCCAAATATTACGCAAAACGTGGGTGTTCCACTGGCAAACACTACAGGCCCAGGGAAATGGAAAGAAGAGAGGCTCTTCAGGGATGGCAAGTTAAGAAGCAGGTGAATGCAGAGAAGGCTGTCGCCCTGTTCCCAGGGAAGCTGCTCAGTCACCCAGACTCCTCGTGCCTACTGGGAATCTCTGTAAGAGAACCAAGTAGGGCTGCAGGGAACACGGACAATAATACTGGGATTTCTTTGTATGGTGATGGCTACTACACTTTCACTTTCATGGTGAATAATTCATAATGTATGTAGTTGTCAAATCACTATGTTACACACCTGGTACCAATATAATTTTGTACATCACCTGTGCTTCAATAAAATGTACCATAGGAGAAGCATTCATTGCAAACCTAAGAAAAATATCATTTTGCTGAGGCTCAAAAGGGCAAATAAATAGAAATTCTGTAAAGACCCTTCCAACTTCATTTATATAAAATATATTCCACATTGTTGATCCACAAAACGTTTAAATCAAATTTCTTTTCAGAATGGTTACCTGAGCAAAATTGCTACACTATGTGTATATGGGTGGGTTGGTGGGATCAGTGACTGTAAATGATAAACAGGTAATAATTGTGTGGGAGGTAAAAATCTCTACTTTTATATGCCCTGAAATTATTAACTACTAAGTCCCAGACTCAAGAGAAAGAAAGCAATTTATTAAATCACAGGTTCAGTAATAAAAACTGCGGTATCTGTCTAAACTTTGCAAGAAGAAAATCTGTGTGCGCCATGGGGTTTTGATGGTTGATGCAACATCTTGAAGTTTACTTTTAAAGCTTTACCATGTCTCCAGGGTCGCAGTTGAAATTACAGCTTTGAAATGTCTAGAAATGTGCACTGGGTCCCTTAGGTAAATTATACACAAAGATATGCTTTAAGCATTTTCTAAATTTATAGTTGCTTTAAATGGTATTGAATTCGAGTGTTTAGGCCTCAAAACAGAAAACATACTGATGTAAAAAAATAACATTCTCTTTTTTATTAAAACATGTACATGTAGAAAATTTAGGAGATGCCTATAAGAAAAAAAAAAAGACATGATTCTGGCATTTTGAAATCGAGACCATGGAACCATCTCGGTACATATTCCCTCCGCCGTGATTCGCAGTGTCACGTGGTGTGACATCGTGTGGATATCGTGTAGCTCACTTAACCGGTTCCTTTCTGTTAGGAACAGGGCTGTTCTCCAATTATTGCCAAAACACGTTAAATGTCAATGAATGCCTCTGTAACGTAAGTTGTTCTTGTAGCTCTGAGAGGGGAAGGGTGTTCCCGGCCTGGGGCGAATCCCCTATGAAGTCGGTAAAACCGAAATAAGTCAAGGGAAAGGACAGATTGGGAGGAACGGTTCTCAGCGATCCCAGCCCGCGGGGGCTGCCACTGGCCCCGCCCCACCCCGCCCGTCTCCTCTCGCGCGACTCACGCTCTGCAGCCAGGGCCCGCCCTCCTCCCCGCCCGCCCCTTTCAGGACGAACCCCATTGGCGGGTTTTTGGGGACTGGCAGAAGCCAGGCCAATCGCACTGGGAGCGAAGCGGAGGGGAGAAGGTAGTTCCGCCGCTATCCCAGGCCGTTATTTCTCTTCTCCCTGTTCCCGTGGCAGCCACGGAAACAGGTCGGTGGTCTGCGCACCGCGCCCCCAGCCAGCCAAGAACCTCCTGGAAAGGATGGCTACTTGGCGGGGCTGCTTTCTGGGTGCCGAGAACAAAATCTGACACCCAAAGCGCAGCTTTTCAATTGTTAACCTATTTCTGAATGAATGAGTTTAAGTGTTTGAAACCACTGACTCAGGAATTTCTACATAAATATGTTTAAATAGCAGGAATTAGTCAATATCTACATTTAGAATGAAATTATTCATGTCATCCATCTGACCTGGTTATTAAAATGGAGGGAAGAGGGGGGGAGAGGGCCACCAAACAATTTTTGAAAAATCTGTTGCCTTTCATTATATCTTGTTTTTAAAAGGAACATCAAAAGATGAGTAATAATATAGAAAAGTTGTAGCATCGTGCCGTACAGTTCATTGCCTCGGTCCCTTCAGATGTTCACAGGGAACAGCCAAGAATCTCAGAAGTTATGTTAAACCCAGAACTGGGTCTCAATGACTCCTCATCAGAAGGTTCAGTGCAGTTGAGCCTCAGGGCCTTAAAGACAACCAAGAGCTCAACATAAAGATGAAGTGCTCGTCAAATGGTTATACATCAGTAATAACAACATGCAACGAATGCTTCAAAAGTAAATATAAACTAATACATGACTTTAAGGGGTCTTTGGTTTTTTTTCTCCTTTAGTTCTGATTCAAAAGGGTCACCAAAATTCATGGTGCAGGAAAGGCCAGAAAACCCTACTGCACTTGTGGTCTTTTGGAGAAATAATGTAATGGTTTTAAAAGTACCATCCAAACATTTTAACTTTATTTTGATGGTCTGGATTTGGCATAAGGAGAGTTTCTCTGGGCTGCCACCCTTAGACGTGATGCTAAATTAATGCTACAAGATTCTAGTCCAAGGTGAGTTTACCTACAAAAGGTGTCCTGGCACAAAACCAAACAGACTCAGGACCCCCAAATCAAAGCAAGGTGTTCTTATTCATTTGGGGGTAGCTCTATCTCCCTGTAGGTATAAATAATCTGGGGACAAGAAGTGTGTGCCTTGAATGAAGGGCAGCGATGGTCCCTGGACAGAGGTGACGAAGAGAACGCTGTTTCTGAAGGGTTTTCCAAGGGAAAGTCGTCCTTAAGGATTATGTAAAATGAAACCTGAAGGAGAAGCAGCCTGCACTTTACCTGCAGTATTTTCGTGCTTAAATTCACATTTTATTTAAATGCAGAAGTTGTTAGCATTTTGGAGCTTTCTTCCATTTGAAAATCTTTTAAATAGGTAATGTAATGTCGGAGCGTGCATGAGAGATACCCAAGATGCTTCTGGGAAGGATTCCAGGAAATTGGAGGTTAACATAATTGAGGGGCACAATTCTTGAAAAGTATAGCGACATCTCACATAAAAATATAAGACCAGACCTAGAGGAAAATAATTCAGAGACTGTTGAGAGAATCTGTGCTTCTGGGTAATGGAGATGGAGAGAGACTTTTTATTTTGGGCACTACTGTCTGGATCTTTTAAAAATTACTATTATGTGTATGCCTTGCTTTTAATAAAGGGAAAAAAACTTAAAATAACTATAATGAATATACCCTTTAAAAATAAATAGCTTAGATTTCAGTTCCTGGGGCTATGACTCAACACGTTGAATCTTTTAAAGACTTCATGGGCTGTATAGCACTAAATTGTCACTGTTTTTTCAGTTGAGCATCTATTAACTGTAACAAAATGGTCTATTAAATAAAAAATGGATATCCCTTCTAGCAATTTCTTTAAAATCTAAACATCAGTGAAAGAGAAAGAAAACAATATGAACTTAACACAGAGACTTCTATATTTTCCCCACAAATCACCTTGTTTCTACTTACTTTCAAACCCATCTAATGCCATAAAGCTAAGTATCTTTTACTTAAATTTAATGTAAGCATGGTACAGAATAACAGTGCCAAATAAGAGTACTCTTTAAAGAAAGGTCCGATAAGAATCTCTGGTGTCTGAATTCTGTTTCTTGAAAATGAAATTTTCTCCTTCATTCTCCAGCCCAGGTGAAATGAGATTGAGTCTTAACAAAGCAGTTTGTTTATTCCTTGTTTATTAATAGGAGACCAATAAGGCCTTTTAAATGAAATGTAATTCAATAGAATTAGTTTGAAAATAAACAGAGCACTTGTGGTTAACTCTGCTTTTTAAATTAACCTATCAGGTGCAGATCTCTGTAATTAAAGAATCCTAATTCACAATTCTCTGAATCACCGCATTTGGCAGGCAAATGCCAGTAATTTTCATTTCACAACACAGTGCCTCAGACAGTAATAAGCCAGAACGAAGCACATGCAGGTTTAATCAGGTAACAAAGCATGTCAAATACTTTCCCTGAAACAAGGGAGTCTGGCACATGAAGTGTGAACCTCCAAGAAGTCCCTTAGGGGATGTTATAGTCTCTGATCTGTACCTTTTCACAGCTTTTGCTGACACCTTTAAGAGGGAAAAAAAAGTCTCACCCAGAACAGGCATCAGAATTCAAAACAAATCGCTCTCAACGGGACCTCTGGGAGCCAGAATACAAACACAGGCGTGCACACACACACATGCATATGCACAGATCTATCAACGCACACATATGCATGCTCACAGCCAGGTGTATATCAGTGGAAATAAGTAAAGGGTGCTTAAAGAATGGTCTTCTTTATCATCAGGTAATTTCTGTCCAAATGCCAAAAGAAGGAAAAATGTTGTGCCAAAGTCTTAGGCAAATGGAAAAGTTTGTCTTTGGTAATTAGGGTTCCCAACTGGCTTCTTAGAGATGAGAAATAAGCCATCCAGTTATCACTGTTAGATAGAGACATAGGAGGCGGTAACTTCCCGTGGCAGGTCCAGGGATCCTCAGTAAGGAAACTGACACCTAAAAGCTGTGACCTGCAGAGCAACCAGGGAACTTGAGGGGAGAAAATCTTGCAAAACGTATCTTGTTTAGTCCACATGTCAGAGCCAAGTCCCATCTACCAGGGGCCATGACTGCCCCCAGCAGTGCCTCCATTAGACCTGGGCAGCCAGTTCGGCCAGCCCGGCACGCTCCTTTGGCCATTTCCACAGTGTTTGGACAGCAAAAAGGGCTCGCAGACCACTTGAGTTTTTTCCCACCTCATGTTGAACCCTCCTCCTTGTAAAATAATAAGGAAGGCTTCCTAGAATCAGGAGCCCTGAAGACAGAAGGTGTGGCCCCACATTCCTACGGGTGATGTAACCAGATCATCAACAAGAAACGCCTGCGGTCGGGAGAGGCAGCAACTGCAGCCAAAACATGTCGGTCCCCGGGGGGCAGTAGGGGCCTCCTGAGGGCGTACATTGTCCGAGGACCGTGACAGCTGCACTCAGAGCGTATTGTCTGATTTGCTCTTTATCATAACCAGACGCCAGGTAACAGAACCTTGGCAGAAACTTGTGCCTGTACAGCTGTATGAAAAATGGCAATTTAATGCTATTTCGTATTTAGGGACGAGTTTCAGGAACATTGCATGATTTCAACCGAAGATACCTGGGTAGACTAGAAATGTTTTAAGGTCCTTTCCTAGACTGAGACTCTACAATTGCCTTAGTTCCCACTCTGGTTTCCCACATCCTGCTCCCATTCCCCAGAGGTGGGACCGAGAGGGTGTGCATGCACGATGTTCAAGTCAAATGAGGGGCGAGCGAGCAATCTTCTGTCCCTCACCCATCCCCCAGTTCCTTTGGGAAAAAGTCACTTCAGTAACAAAAGTTCAAGGTAAGGGTCCCATACCGTGTCACTCGCTAGAGCTTCCCTTCTGGTGAGATCCGCTCCTCCGAGCCGCGAGCCAGAGCTAAACCCACAGAGCTCCCTCGACACGAGCTGCTATCAAATGGCTGTTTTTTCACCTTGCTGTGCAGGCACCAGATTCTTTCCCAGTCCGGAGACCTTGGGAAGCAGAGGGCCTGTGTTTTTGCCCCTAAGAGTGAAGAAATCAGAGTCCGTTACACAGGCGATTCCCAATATGATGCTCCCAAAATGTGGTGTTAAGTTTTTTTCTCTTAGCAAGATTTTTAAAAACAAAAACAATTTTTGGTCCAAAAAAACAGCATTTTGTTTTTTAAATTTAAAAAAATCTACATTTTATTAAATGATCACCCCAGTAAGTATAGTTCCTATCTGTTAACATAGAAAGATTTACAGTATTATTGACTATATTCTCTGTGCTGTATTTTCATCCTGATGACTCTATTATGATTGAGATTTTGTGCCTCTCTATCCCCTTCACCTATTTCATGCACCCACCCAACTCCTCCTCCGTGGCAACCACAGGTCTCATCTCTGTGTCTATGGGTCTATTTCTGTTTGGTTTTGTTTTAGATTCCACATGTAAGTGAAACCATATGATATTTGTCTTTCTCTACCTGGCTTATTTCACTTAGCATAATACCCTCTAGGTTCATCCATTTTTGTCACAAACAGCAAGAGTTCTTTCTGTTTTATGGCCAAATAATATTCCATTGTGCATATGTACCACATCTTCTTTATCCATTCATCTATTGACAGACACTTAGGTTGCTTCCATATCTTTGCTGTTGTAGATAATGCTGCAATAAACAAGGGGTGCATATATTTTTTTGTACCAGTGATTTTGTTTTCTTCGGGTAAATTCCCAAAAGTGGAATTGCTGGGTTGTATGGTATTTCTAGTTTTTAGCTTTTTGAAGAACCTCCATACTGCCTTCCACAGTGGCTGCACCAACTTACATTCCCACTAGCAGTGTGCCCTTTTCTCCACATCCATGCCAGCACTTGTTATTTCTTGTCTTGTTGATATAAAAAATAGCATTCTGAATTTTGAAGTAAGACTAGGCGCCTGTTTCCCCTCACCCTGACTATGGTCCATGTGCTCCATCACAATAAGCCTCAGTTACTGGGCATGGATGCCTGGGCATGGGGAGGAATAACAGCAGAAAGGAATAGGCACTTAGCATCATGAACAAGATAGAAAAAAAGCTATGCCATCAAATGGAATGTTCCATTCAGAGGAAAATCCTTAATGGATTTTTTTTTAGATCTACTATGTGGATTTTCAAAAGTAGTAAAGGCAACATGTTCTAAAATACGTGGACTTGGCTCAGACAGCCTGTGCTGTTTCCTCTCAACAGAGATCTCTTCCAGAAAAGACTCCCTGAACTGCTCTGGACATGAATTAAATTTCTTCTATTAAATCTGAGAGTATAAACACTTGAGAGAAAACCCAAACTGACCGAGAATGCACTTTTCTTTGGATGGTTCCTTCTGTATAATGCAGAGTTACTGAAAAGGATTTAACATATGCCTTTTACCTACCAATTTCTTAACTGGAGAACATTTAACATCAGATAAAAAGGAAAGCACTGTAAATTGCGGGTTTTTATTTTTATTTTCTTGCCATTAGACATTAGACTTCATTTTATCATATTTTTTTTTTGCATTGTATGGCATCGTTCTGCATTGGTAAGTTTACTTATTTATGGAACAATTGCTAAATACCAATAGTTCATGCATAAAGGATGTTCCTTTATTTTGAGGAACATGTGGCCTTTTGAGGAAGACGTATTTACAAACCAGTGGTGACAAGACAGAGGGATAACGACAGTTATTACTAGTTAAGGGAACCCACTCCGTGGGAGATGGGGGTGTCTGTGTGCTACGGGGAGTAGAGCTGTCGGAGATGGCCACGAAATGCTGTTTTTCCATTAAAATTGCTGTGGTGAATGCAGAAGAAATTATCCCAGCGCACATGTTCAAATTCTTATAAAGGTGCATTATTACACAAAACTTCTGTGGGTAAGGTTTTAGATAACTTTTAAAAAATCAATAATATATTCATTCATGTACTGCTAGTGGGTTTAATACATTCTCTTTCTTCTTAATAAAATAGAAGAAAGAAAGGAAATATCCATGTTTATACACAGTCACTTCTGTTCAAAATGACACTCATTAATGGACAGAGTGGGTAGCCACTGAGTAGCTGGCACAAGTCACTCGCATTTATATTCCATTTGGCTGCTTTGCACACTCACTTTTCCAGAGCTCTCTTGTTAGATATCAAAGAGGGGATTGTCTTGTCTGAAAAGTTTCACTGGTCCTCCAAGATGGACGCATTACTGGCCACATGTGTTTGCATCAAACAAGAAGTCCTGTTCATGATGCACTGTTGAAATGGCTGGAAATTGTACCAGGGGTCTCTGGGGGCAAAGCCTGGATGTTGAATGAATGTCTGATTGTCTCACAAGGGAGTTAGGACACTTTCGGAGGAGGCGCAGTGCTTGGCCTTTTCTCACAAGAGTGCCCTCTGCCAGCTGGATAAGGGAGCATCTCCTGTCCCCCTAGCAAGGCAGGAGTCCACCACAGGGTGACCAGGAGGCCGGGCAATGACCCATCCTTTGCATGGCTGCCCTGCGGGTTGGGTAGGATATTCTCAGCCAGACCCATGGGGAAGAGGTAAGGTGAATCCCCTAGGCTTCCCCTGTAAGTTCCACTGAAGAGGAGTTAAAAAATATACTTTTCTTTTCCTACTAACCCCATTCCTTCTGGGGGGATACATGAGCAGTTGTCAGTATCTGCAGAACAAAAGAGCTTGTGGATATCAATTCAGAAGCCTCATCGCTCTTGAGAATTTGCAAGATGGAACATCATTTTTGATAGAATCTCTCATCATGGGGGGGTCACTTGGAGGAAAGGGGACCTTTATTTGGGGGGCTGAATCATGGTCTAAGTGCTGAAGTTTGTGACACCGAAGTGTGTGCATTTTGGACGAAGACTGACTGACTCAGTTTTCCTGGGACATTCACCCACACTGAGCAAAGTCAGTGTCTGCGGTGGGGACAATGTGGTGGGGCCACAGGAACTGAAAATGTGATAGACACTCAAAGAGTTTCCATTGTAAGGAAAAGAGCCATTCATTTTTAGACCTGGAAGGAACCTTGGGGGTGATATAGTCTAACACCCACATTTTACATCATTTTATTTTTTAATAAAATAAACACAGTTGATAGACAACATTATATTGGTTTCAGATGTACAATATGGTGATTTGACAATTATGTATAATACTAAATGCTCCCCATGATAAGTGTAGTTACTGTCTGTCAACATACACAAAAATTACAATATTGTTGACTATATTCCCTATGCCATAATTCTATTTCCATAATGTACGTTAAAGATAAGGAAACTGGGGCTCAGAGAAGCCAATAATTTTCTCAAGGACCCCCAGCTGGTGTTAGAACCGATATTTCAGCTTTTCATCCAGTGATGTCTTTGAAACACGCGCTGGCCCTTCTGTGAAAGGAGGGAACGAGAGGGCGGCGTGCTCTTTGATGTGGCGGGCCAAGTACCACGAAGGAAAGCTCCCCGCCTACAGGTCTGGACCTGCTCATGAGTAAATGCTGGGCTTTGCTTCCCACCATCATCAGCCTCCAGTGGAACAAATCTTGATGGTTGAATAGGGTTTCACTTTCAACCTCAGGCTGACAGAGATGGTCATGATTCACCCAGATTCCTTGTGAACAGAAACAACTCGGCTTCCCACACCTCCAGTGAAGCCTGGATGGTGCTGGTGACTGGTTTCTGTTCCATGGGGTGCCCTTGAAACTGTATTTTGGATTGGTCGTCTGCACTGTGGATGACATCCACATTTCATCCACTGTCATGGACCCGCCACCGTGGCTGGTTGGTGAAGCCAGCGTCCTACCTGTGTGCAGACAACTCCCCGTGCATCCCCGAGGAGTCAGAACCACCCAGCCCAGCTGCAGAGTGGTTTGAGATTTGTTGTCTTTTAATGCTCTAGTAAAAATAAAAACTTGACTTAATGGCTAAGTTGTGGTCTCTTGCTTAAAGTACTGCTCTGTTGCACGTTCAGTGTGATCAAATGGCCTCAACCTTAACTGACAAGGACATCCAGAAACCAGCAGAAAACTAGTGTTTTTTTCTGAAGGGATTTTAAAGAAACCTGCTTATCTTCCAAAAAGTCTTGTTGAGGATCCTTACAATGTCAATGACATTGCTAGCTTTTTGGAGACATGCAGTTCAGACCATGAGACTTCAGGCTAAGGGATCACTGGGTTCCAAGTGACAGAGACTCACTCCAAGTAACATATGCTAGAAGGTGGAACTTGCTGGACGGGTGTGAGATGATCACTTGGAAGGGGAGGCACTGGGGCACGTGAAGGCCTGGAACGAAGATGTGGACTACAGTCAGGAAGCAGCGTCCTCTCCGGGCACCAGCCGCTGCCATCTGTGCTTCTCTCTGCATGTCGACATCACTTTCTCCCTTTCTAGACTGGCTGTTCTTGCTCTTCTGGAACCTTGGCTCTGCACCACTTCTCGGCCTCAGAGCACCCAACCAGCTGACCTAGCTTCTGGGTGCCCCTTCCAGATTTCTGAGGGAGAGAGACACTAATAGTTTCTGCCAAACTGGAGATCGGCTCCCCCTGTGCACTTGCGGTTCAGCTAACTGTGCTCAGCAGCAGGACGGGCCATCTGGCCGCGGGGACCCAGGCCTGCTGTGGGGAGAGGCAGGTCTCAGAGGACTGTGGTTCGGGCTCAGCAGCCACTCTCAAGGCAACTGCCAATAGTTGCCATTCCAGGAAGGAGCTCAAATTGATTCATACACATTGTAGAATTTATTCTCTCAACAACTTCTTAAATTTAGCAGGGTGAGCAACACTGCTTTACAGTTAGGAAAATGAAGGCAGAGAGTTGTCAGTTAATTGCCTCAGTCAGTTTGAAACCTGAGTTGATGGCTTCTGACTCAAGCTTTGCAATGTTTAATATTTATCTCTTGCATCCAGGGCTCTGGCTGGGTGCTCTGTGGCATTCCGAGAGGGATGGTGAACTTTGTGCAGTGAAGTCAGGCAGAAGATCAAGTATATTCATGGTTTATGCCATATCATTTCACCAAAAAAAAAAAAAAAGTATGCACACTTACATATATATATATAATCTCTTTCCCAAATCACAGGCTGGCTCACCAGCGAGTGTCCTGGTCCCTGAAAAAGTGTTTTCCTCAGATCAAATGGTGGTGGCTCAGCTCAATTTGGTTGAGTCTGGCATCTTTTCACCAATAAAAAGACTTGTTCAAACTCATGTTGAAATGTTCTTCCATCATTCTGAAAGTATGCACTTTGCTCATCTGAAAAATGTAACCAACTTGCCAGTTTCTAGGTTGAAATTTGTGTGGACTGCCCAGAGCAACACTGACCCAGTCTTCCTCTGACATCAGGCTCTGCTAGCGACTCCCCTTTCAGTTTCCTCCCATACATCCTTCCTACAGTCTTCTATACCTGGGTGCACGCACATATGCACATGCACATGCATGCACACACAGGTACATGTGTGCATTGGCACACATGTAGATGTGCACATGCTTTTTCTATTCTGTGTCACAAGGGACAAGGAATTAGTGAATGTGGAATATTTTGGACTGAAAATGCTGTAGAACTTACCTCCTTCATGTCAGAGGTTAACAAGTCCAAGCTCAGATAAGTTGGCCCCTTCCTACCCGTAGCACCTCATTCCTCCTCTGCAGAATTTCAGAACCACTGGTAGATTTCTACACTATAGTTTTCTGTAGAAAGTGTTTGGCAGCACATTCAAGTTATATTTGAGCCAGAAAGCATGCAATGCACTTTCCAAACACATGCCCATGTGTGCATGAACACACACACACTTCTAATGGGATCAGGACAGCGATTCCCTTATTTAAAAATATAGTTTAGGAAAGACCCAATAATGAAAGATCCTGTTCTTCATCCCTGCCCCAGAGGGCAGCTGACGCACCAGGGCCCAGATAAAATGTCGAGAATGGACTGTGAGAGGGACCACCAGCCTCGAATGTACGCACTCCCATGCCCGTGAGACCTAGGATTGACCACTTCTCCCTCATGGTGGGTTACTTTTGGTTTTTATTTTTCCATCTCCAGTAAAAACAGGAGCTGCTTACCTAAAAAGAGAAAGTGAATCCCAGAAAATGTGAGTTTAAAAGGGAATTAAGTGAATATTAATGTTCTTCAGATTCATGGGAGAAAAATAAGGATCAGTACCATATACCATGGAGTCTAAGTTGGAAATGATTTTAAATCTCATTTTGTCTAATTGCTGTTAGTTTATACATTGAGACACTTAAGAGAGAAGTAAAACATCTTGGCTTGCTAACTCTGCTCTATCCTACGAGTCTGGGTATAGTCAAAATACCCTTGGAAATGCAGCATAACTTGATAATCAGCCTTTCCAGAAAAACTATCATTTTTGATAAAATTACAGTAAAATGCACAATGTTATTGGTACTCAAAAGTATTAATGATATCACTATATAACACTAAAGCCTAATAATTATCAAGTAAAATTATTAAAAAGAACTGTTGAGGGGCGGAAGATGGCGGCGTGAGTAGAGCAGCGGAAATCTCCTCCCAAAACAACATATATCTATGAAAATATAACAAAGACAACCCTTCCTAGAATAAAGACCAGAGGACACAGGACAATATCCAGACCACATCCGCACCTGAGAGAACCCAGCGCCTCGCGAAGGGGGTGAGATACAAGCCCCGGCCCCGCGGGAGCCGAGCGCCCCTCCCCCCAGCTCCCGGCGGGAGAAGAGCAGGCAGAGCGGGAGGGAGACGGAGCCCAGGACTGCCGAGCACCCAGCCCCCGCCATCCGGGCCAGAGCGCAGACACAGTGCGTGCCCAGGGGGCCCTGGATACTGGGGGAAACAGGGCAGCAAGAACAGTGAGCGGGCACCGGAGGCCAGGTGTTGGAGGACATAAGAAAAGCGCGCGACCATTTTTTTTTTTTTTTTTTGCTTTTTTGCTGTTTTGTTTTGGCGAGTGCTTTTTGGAAGTCTTAAAGGGATAGGGACCCCAATACTAGGGAAACAGGGCAGAAAGACCGGTGAGCAGATGCCTGAGGCTGGCACCGGAGAATAAAGAAAAACGAACGACCACCTTTTTTTTTTTTTTTTAATTAAAAAATTTTTTTTCTTTTTTTTTTGGTGGGCGTTGTTTTGTTTTGGCGGGTGCTTTTTGGAAGTCTTAAAGGGGCAGGGCGGGTCACTTAATCCAGAGGTAGGGAATCCGGGACCTCAGGGCACCCTAACCCCTGGGCTGCAGGGAGCAGGGAGGCCCCTTACGGAGATAAATAGCCTCCCGGCAGCTCCTGCCCCAACGCGACTCCACCATTTTGGAGCAGCCGCCCGAGCCAGGCCACGCCCACAGCAACAGCGGAGATTAACTCCATAGCAGCCGGGCAGGAAGCAGAAGCCCTGTCTGCCCACAGCTGCGCAGCACAAGCCACTAGAGGTCGCTGTTCTCCCAGGAGAGGAGGGCCACAAACCAACAAGAAGGGAAGTCCTTCCAGCCGTCACTCGTCCCAGTTCTGCAGACTATTCCTATCACCATGAAAAGGCAAAGCTACAGGCAGACAAAGATCACAGAGACAACACCAGAGAAGGAGACAGACCTAACCAGTCTTCCTGACAAAGAATTCAAAATAAGAATCATAAACATGCTGACAGAGATGCAGAGAAATACGCAAGAGAAATGGGATGAAGTCCGGAGGGAGCTCACAGATGCCAGAAAGGAGATCGCAGAAATGAAACAAACTCTGGAAGGGTTTATAAGCAGAATGGATAGGATGCAAGAGGCCATTGATGGAATTGAAACCAGAGAACAGGAACGCATAGAAGCTGACATAGAGAGAGACAAAAGGATCTCCAGGAATGAAACAATATTAAGAGAATTGTATGACCAATCCAAAAGGAACAATATCCATATTATAGGGGTCCCAGAAGAAGAAGAGAGAGGAAAAGAGATGGAAAGTATCTTGGAAGAAATAATTGCTGAAAACTTCCCCACACTGGGGGAGGAAGTAATCGAACAGACCACGGAAATACACAGAACCCCCAACAGAAAGGATCCAAGAAGGGCAACACCAAGACACATAATAATTAAAATGGCAAAGATCAAGGACAAGGAAAGAGTGTTAAAGGCAGCTAGAGAGAAAAAGGTCACCTATAAAGGGAAACCCATCAGGCTAACGTCATATTTCTCAACAGAAACCCTACAGGCCAGAAGAGAATGGCATGATATATTTAATACAATGAAACAGAAGGGCCTTGAACCAAGGATACTGTATCCAGCACGACTATCATTCAAATATGACGGTGGGATTAAACAATTCCCAGACAAACAAAAGCTGAGGGAATTTGCTTTCCACAAACCACCTCTACAGAACATCTTACAGGGACTGCTCTAGATGGGAGCACTCCTAGAAAGAGCACAGCACAAAACACCCAACATATGAAGAATCGAGGAGGAGGAACAAGAAGGGAGAGAAGAAAAGAATCTCCAGACAGTGTATATAACAGCTCAATAAGTGAGCTAAGTTAGGCAGTAAGATACTAAAGAGGCTAACCTTGAACCTTTGGAAACCACGAATTTAAAGCCTGCAATGGCAATAAGTACATATCTTTCAATAGTCACCCTAAATATTAATGGGTTGAATGCACCAATCAAAAGACACAGAGTAACAGAATGGATAAAAAAGCAAGACCCATCTATATGCTGCTTACAAGAAACTCACCTCAAACCCAAAGACATGTACAGACTAAAAGTCAAGGGATGGAAAAACATATTTCAAGCAAACAACAGTGAGAAGAAAGCAGGGGTTGCAGTACTAATATCAGACAAAATAGAGTTCAAAACAAAGAAAGTAACAAGAGATAAAGAAGGACACTACATAATGATAAAGGGCTCAGTCCAACAAGAGGATATAACCATTCTAAATATATATGCACCCAACACAGGAGCACCAGCATATGTGAAACAAATACTAACAGAACTAAAGGGGGATATAGACTGCAATGCATTCATTCTAGGAGACTTCAACACACCACTCACCCCAAAGGATAGATCCACTGGGCAGAAAATAAGTAAGGACACAGAAGCACTGAACAACACAGTAGAGCAGATGGACCTAATAGACATCTATAGAACTCTACATCCAAAAGCAGCGGGATATACATTCTTCTCAAGTGCACATGGAACATTCTCCAGAATAGACCACATTCTAGGCCACAAAAAGAGCCTCAGAAAATTCCAAAAGATTGAAATCCTACCAACCAACTTTTCAGACCACAAAGGCATAAAACTAGAAATAAACTGTACAAAGAAAGCAAAGAGGCTCACAAACACATGGAGGCTTAACAACATGCTCCTAAATAATCAATGGATCAATGACCAAATCAAAATGGAGATCCAGCAATATATGGAAACAAATGACAACAACAACACTAAGCCCCAACTTCTGTGGGACACAGCAAAAGCAGTCTGAAGAGGAAAGTATATAGCAATCCAAGCATATTTAAAAAAGGAAGAGCAATCCCAAATGAATGGTCTAATGTCACAATTATCGAAATTGGAAAAAGAAGAACAAATGAGGCCTAAGGTCAGCAGAAGGAGGGACATAATAAAGATCAGAGAAGAAATAAATAAAATTGAGAAGAATAAAACAATAGCAAAAATCAATGAAACCAAGAGCTGGTTCTTTGAGAAAATAAACAAAATAGATAAGCCTCTAGCCAGACTTATTAAGAAGAAAAGAGAGTCAACACAAATCAACAGTATCAGAAACGAGAAAGGAAAAATCACGACGGACCCCACGGAAATGCAAAGAATTATTGGAGAATACTATGAAAACCTATATGCTAACAAGCTGGGAAACCTAGGAGAAATGGACAACTTCCTAGAAAAATATAACCTTCCAAGATTGACCCAGGAAGAAACAGAAAATCTAAACAGACCAATTACCAGCAACGAAATGGAAGCGGTAATCAAAAAACTACCAAAGAACAAAACCCCCGGGCCAGATGGATTTACCTCGGAATTTTATCAGACATACAGGGAAGACATAATACCCATTCTCCTTAAAGTTTTCCAAAAAATAGAGGAGGAGGGGATACTCCCAAACTCATTCTATGAAGCTAATACCAAAACCTATACCTTTACCTAATACCTAAATCCTAAGATTTAGAGATTTGTATGACCTAAGAGAATTGTATGACCAATCCAAAAGGAACAATATCCATATTATAGGGGTCCCAGAAGAAGAAGAGAGAGGAAAAGAGATGGAAAGTATCTTGGAAGAAATAATTGCTGAAAACTTCCCCACACTGGGGGAGGAAGTAATCGAACAGACCACGTAAATACACAGAACCCCCAACAGAAAGGATCCAAGAAGGGCAACACCAAGACACATAATAATTAAAATGGCAAAGATCAAGGACAAGGAAAGAGTGTTAAAGGCAGCTAGAGAGAAAAAGGTCTCTATAGCTTTTCTTCTTCCTTCCTAATTACAACCCTTAAATAGAATTCGTGCCTCATATCGAACTTACCGAGTATCATAATTCCTCCAAGTGGTAAAGATACCTCAAGACAAATGCTGGGCATAGAAGCCACAGGGCATAAATATGCAAAGAAGTAAAAAGCTAACCTTTTCAAACAATAAGGCTTCCCTCTCACTTACCAACTTCACATTTCCCTGTATGGCCCCGGAAGATGACTGGTTAGCCAGAGACGGGTAAGATTCCTCAAGGGAGGAACAACCTAAGACAGGCACAGTCGCAGGGGGGCCATCAGGTGAGAAATTGGGGATCAACAGAGGTGAGGCTTAGAACCTCACCCCCCCTGTTCTGAGAGAAATCTTCTGCATACGTGGATGTTTTATTGCCCTGGTCTAGCTTGGATTAACACATAGTCTACAGGCACACACCTGATCATCTACATGTGCTCTCTTACAACACTAAACTATGTTTTCTACCTTTATCTTGTATCTACCTACCACTTCAGCATTTTATTAAAAATAATAATAATAAAGAGAGAAATGTGGTATCCACATATAAATCAAGTATAAAAACCAAATGAGTATTCATATTTGAACTGACTGTTTAGAGTTCATAATGCATGAGCAAAACCGAAAGTTTCTGTGATGACTCCCCTTGTACTGTTCACTATGTAACTTATTCATTATGTAAGAATTTGTTCTACATGTAAGAACTTGTTTGTTATGCCTCAGAAGATTGGAGACTGACAAAAATTAGGCTTGGGGTGGATTAATGATTGTGCATTGAGCATTGACTCCCCTATACAAAATTTTATTGTCGTTAACAACCATTTGATCAATAAATATGAGAGATGCCCTCACAAAAAAAAAAAAAAAAAAAGGACAGACTTCCAATGGTAAAATAAATAAGTAACCGGGATGTAATGTATAGCATAAGGAATATAGTCAAGATATTGTAACAGCTTGGTAGGGTGATAGCTGGAACCTAGAATTATGTATATGAATGTTCTACCACTGTGTTGTACACTTGAAACTAATGTAATGTAATACTGTGCGTCAACTACCCTTCAATAAAAAATAATTATTTAAAAAAAAAAAAAAAAAAAGAACTGTTGAATAAAAAGGCACTCTAGAGGGGAATGCGTTTTATTCAGCTTTGGTCCCACAAATATTTGGTGAATGCCTATTATGGAGCAAGCAGCTATGACTTCAGAAATGAAGGCATAGTTATTTCCTGTTAAGAATCTGTAAGCTCATGGGTAATCACCAGCTTTAAAATATAAGAGTGGCAGAGACAGCCTTTTAAAAATTTTTAGTAATTTTGCTAGTTTATCAAAAGTTCCAAACCACCTCATTTACATAAGAAGTCACATATCCACACATAAGCACACACTGTAAATATGCTTCCGATACATATTAATGTGACTGTCAAAACTGGAGGGTCTGAGATTTTACCTTCCTTGCAAGCTAAGAAGTTAGTCTGTCACAGTAGAAGACAGAAGGGAGGCCATGTATGGGACGTCATGTCTGAAAAGAAAGAGCTATATCTCTATAGATATTGGGATCTAACAAATTATGTTTCATTTCCTTATTTTTGTTGGCTACTGATTTGAATGTGATAAGTTCTATGAGCACTCAAGAGAAATAAAGGTGTAAACTAAGTACATTTTCCCTATCTTTTCATCGGTGACATAAGATACAATGCAGATAAGCACATGGGCTCAGCTGTAGCCATGGATACAAATAGAGGGACCCGGTATATGGGGGCGTGCTGGGTGGGGCCGGGAAGAGCAATGATCAATTCATGGTCTGCTTAGAAGTCCGTAAATGTGCTCAATAACAATAGCAAGACACCTACCTTCTCCATATCTTTACATTTTGTAGGTAAGAAATATGTGAACTGGAGCAGGCTTTTTGTTTTATTTTGTTTTGCCTTTATTTTTTTTTTGTAATGTGGGTGTGCTTGTTCTTTATTTTTCAAAAAAAACATTTAAGCTTCTTACATCATGTTTGGAAGCCTCTGGGGGATTTTAAGCAGAGGAGTGACGTGATGATTATACTTTGGAGTATGAGGCGTGACTGTCTGTCCCCGGCCCTGCTGCCAGCTGTGTCCCACCAGACGTTCCTTCCTCAGCCTCGGACGGCTGGCTTGGGCGGTTGGGATCCCCTCTGTCACCCTGCTTCTAGCTCTTCCAGGACAGGACGGGAAGCAAGGGAAAGGGGAAGAGGATCTTCCGTGGGATCTCTGCGCCATGCGCTTCTCTGCCGTGGGTGATGTGTTCCCGAGGCCACTCCCCAGCTCATGCCTCCAGGACACCCCAGCCCTTCACGCCTGTGCAGGCAGGACACCTCAGAGAGGGCTGCAGCCCAGCTTCCCTCTGTGGCCTGTATTTTCCCATGAAAACTGTGGATCCCTGTGGGAGGCCAGGCTGACCCACGGTTGCTTCCTTTCCTGCATTTGGTCTCGTCTTCAGATCGCCGCCGAAGGCAGGCAGGCCCCTGCCCGGGGTCCGCACACCGCCGTGCCCAGGGGATGCGCGGCCGGCTCTGAGCACTCCCTGTGGGGCTCTGCCCGGGGTGGCTGCCTCCAGGGCGATGCCACCCAGTGGCCGTCGCTGGGAGTGAGGTTCCCGGGTCCTTCGTGGGCACCTCCACTCTTCATGCCTTGGCTGGAGGGACAGAGACGGCCTTCTTCCCATGAGAAAGTGGGGGGGAAGCAGGGCATCTTGCCCTTTGACCAGGACCCCAGCCTCCTGCCCCGTGGTGACCGAGTGGGCGTGAGTTTCCCCTAGACACGTGTCGGATCGGTGAGAGACCTTCACCCCTCATGGCCTCTTGTCTGTGACCTGGGAAGGGGGTGCCGGGGGTCCCACGGCTCGCCGGCGTGGTGGTACTTCTGAGAGCGGGACTCCAGACCGGGGCAAAATGCCCATTACTCGTTAAGAACCGCGAGGCACTGACTGGAAGGAGGGGAGACCGGAGACGGGGGCTCAGGCCGCAGTCCGGGCGAGGAGGGTCCGGCTGTCCACACAGACCTGGACAGCGCCGGCGAGGGGGCTGACCCCGTGCTCAGCCCCGTGTCTCGGGGAGGCCGGCGGGGGCACGGGGTGGGGCTCCAGGGGTCCGACGGGGGCGACAGCCGGCGGAGCCCCGGGACTGGGCAGCTGCGGACACCCACGGGCGTCCTCGGGGCCACGCGGGGTGCGCGTGTGACACGAGGAGGATCGGGGGCAGGCGGGGCCCCAAGAAGCACCCGCCCTGAAGGGCTGGGCTGGTTTGGGGACCGGGGAGGGGCCGAGGGCGGGAGGGGGGGCGGGAGGGGAGCCCCCTGGAGGGGCCGGAAGCAGATGCCCCCTCACCTCCGCCGCTGGGAAGGTCCCCGCGCACCCGCATCAGGCCGGGGCGCTTCCTCCCCGCCCTGGTCGCCTGCGCCCCCGCCCTGAAGCCGACCCCCCGACGGGCGAGTCATGGGTCCCCAGAAGGAGCGCCTTCATCCCTCTGCCCAGGGCTTCGCCCGCCTCCCCAGGCACAGGCCCCCAAAGGCACCTGCGGACGCGGAGAGCCACCTGGGCCGAGGCCTCCATGGCACCGGGCGCTGCCGGCCCCTCCTGCCTGCGGCCTGTCCTGCTGGGCCCGGGGCTCCCTCCCGGGTGGCAGCGGCTGCCCCCGTGGGGGTCAGGCCCTCGGCCCTCAGCAGCCCGGTGCCCGGAGCTCCCCGAGGGCCGCACCACAGACCCTCAGCCCCGACGAGCGGCTGGAGCCGGTGCGCCTTGGCCCAGCCCTGCGGGAAACGGCCTGTGTCTGCAGAAGGGAAAACAGCCCCCGGGGACGGTCGGGGACCCTGTGCGCGGGGTTCCCAGGTGCCTCAGTGAACTTCTGTTGTCCTCCATCAAGCATGGTCTATTTTTATACTGTGGTGCTCAGTTTTGCCTCTGTCAGAAATTCACACTGTTGATGTAATAATGTGGAGCACCCCTACCTCTAACAATTACAGTATTGTCTAAGATATCCATTATAATAATAAAGCATTGTAATAATTGTTTTTCTTTCCCACGGAACTTTAATTTTTTTTACACTCCATGCTCTGATCTAGACCACCGAAAAACTGCACGAGGCCATTAAAAAAAACTACTTCAAACTCATCAAGTAGTAATTTAGGCTGTGAATTCTGAAAATTCGTCTTTGAGAAATTTGTGTATGAAATACAGCATATATACAAAAAAAAGTGTATAAAATGAATAGAGAATACAATTAGTTCCCATCACTCAAGCCAAGAACATCAATACCTCAAAGGGCCCCTCCCAGAGCTCCCCGCAAGCCTGGTATGGAGGTTCATCACCTCGCTTTTCTGCGCTGATGCTGCCATCCATGTGTGTAATCTTAGAATACTGGTTTACTCTGTATAAGGTCCTTCCGAGGTCCCCTGTGATAAGGTCCTTCCGACGCCTCCAGTGGAAAGACTTCTCTTCTCCAGCACATGGACTTCTACTTGGAGGGATGCAGAAATGACGGGGACAGTCATGAGAGTGACAAAGAGAAAACGTGTTTCTCAACACCCCGCCAAACCCGGTGGAGACTTTCGGGAGGAGAGAATCCACCGAGTGGAGTCTGGTTCACTTACAAAAGCGTCAGGTGAGCGAGCCGCCTGCTTTCATCAGTCGTGTGCTTCCCTCGCGTGACACCGAGTGTTTCCGTCTCCCTGCACGCTCCCTTCCCCAGCTCCCGGAGCACCTCAAAACTCACACGGCATTGCCCCCCAGCTCCTTCCGAGCAGCCTGCCCACCTGCAACACCTTCACGCCCTGGCAGCCACGCTGTCGTGCGGGCAGCTTGCAGAGGGCACGGAGGTGGCTGCCCAGGAGTCAGGAAGCCCGCACACAACTCCGGCCTTCCAGGCCCCTCCAGGGGGCTGCAGGCACCCGACGCTGCTTTCTCCTGTCCCTGCAGGGGTTGTCTGGCTCTGGCGGGGACTAGTTTCACTTTCGCAAATGAAACATGTCAACTAACCCTTAAAAATACCTTGCAAATATGTTCTTGTGAGCACATACATAGATTCTGGGGCGTTTGTCTGCAAATTCCTAATAGCTACTTCAAGCTATGTCAAGACAGGAACCTTGAGATTGTAATATTGACCTACCAGGTCTCAGAGTCACCCACTGGGCCACCTGCCTCTTTGGCCTCCAGGTCAGTCGTGCCCCACAGGGGCGTCTCCCCCCCAGCAGTCTACCCCGAGAGCTGGCCAGAATGTGCTCAGAGAAAGGAGAAAGCTACACACAGCCTCAGGCCAGCTTCCTCAGCTTTCCCAGGAGCACCTTCTCCAGGATTATTGACTGTATAAATACTCCTCCCCTTTAGGAAATATCCCACATTTTCCTTGGTGTGAGCACATGTAAGGCCTCAAGAAAGTGCTGCAGTGGCTCCACAGATTTACCAACACTGGGCTTTTCCTATTTTATTTAACACTTTATGCAAGAGAACAGCAATCCGATCCACCAAGAGCTGCACCAAATTCTCCCTGATTCTTTTCAGGCTCCTGCCAGCACCAGAGAACATGTGGCTCAGGTCCACCCCGTGAAGGGTCTGCTTCAACACACACTCCTGCAAGCAGCATTCAGTGAAGAAGCCGCAAGTTGGGCACCCAGGATAGAACAGTGTGTGGTTACACAACCAGCTAGTTAGTTTGGACCATGGACTCAAACTTACAAGTTTTTCTCTTTGAAAGAGACAAAGACGTGCACAGACAGCACACAGCTGCAGGCCAGCACACAGGTCGTCATGTTTCAGACTTTCTCCGAAGTTACCTGCACCTAATGAGCAGGCCACCAGGGTCTTTTCTAAGAACAAAGGGACAACGGGCCTCAAGGGCAACGTTCAGATTCTTCTGCTTAGAAAAATGTTTTAAACTTCTGTGAGGAGCTCAGAAACCTGGAACACTTGCACTCATCCGGCTCAGCCTTGGGCATAAGCAAACCCCCATCTGTCTTTAGATCCTCGCTTGGGAAACACAAGGAACAAAGCAGTTCATTCCTGCCCTACGTCATCCACGGGCTGGTGTCGCATGTCCTGGGCCTTCACACCATGCTGCAAGGCCCCCCCAGAGCAGAGAATTCAATGCCTAATTCCTGCCAGCGTTCTTACAGCAGTGAACGGTGTCGGCTGCCTGTTGTCATGCTATTACCTACCGCAGACATTGGTCGTAAGAAATAAATGGCACAGTTTGCAGGAAAATTTTTACCACAGAATGCTTTCTATACACATGTTAATGACAATTATCTTGTACAGCAAGAAACAGCAGGTTTTGTTTAGTTGACTCTTTTGGGTGCTAAACTGCTGCGTCTATCAAAGCATCATGAACTCACATCTCTATTGCCATTTCTCAGGCTCTGAATTACACGCCTCCCATGTCCCTTCGCCTGAGTTCCATAGGCACTGAAGGCAGGAAACATCCTGACCAACTTCCAGTGGTGTTGGCAGGAGCGGCTTTATTTTTCCAGGCACAGAGGTTTATGGTACCCAAAGATCATGTCTAAAATGTCTTCATTCTGTAATGATTTTGTTGTTTTTGAAACATTTCCTGAGACTGTGCCCTATCCAGGACTCACATCTGCGGTTGCTTTGAAATTGTATAGTTGATCAAAATATTTGGGGGCACAACGGAGACATAAGTATCATTTTTAAATCAGCATGGTGTCTGAGCTAGCGTCCTGGCCCCTGATCAGTTACTCAGCCCAACACCTTGCCCGTGAGAGCTCCTTGTGCAGAATAGTGTCATTGTTATTGAGCCCAGAGACTGCGACGACCTTGAAAACACACCCTTCCCAGAGTTCTCTCTTTAGACCACCGCCTTATTTTTCTAGCTGAAACATCTAAGGTTTCTTCTTTGCTCTTTATGCGGCGTGGGAATCCCAAAAGGTCAATCTCTGAGGCTTTCTCCCGACCCTTTTCATGTCTAGGGAGTCTTTGTAAAGCAGTACAGGAGGCCCTCCGCGGAGCATGCGAGCCGTGGTCTCTTTTCTGAGAATTTCACCCGATTGCGGAGCCCCAGCAGACCCGTTAGCTTCCTGGCGCTGCCTTGAGACCCCTGCAAGCCAGCCTCAGCTGGGCCCTGAGCGTGACTGTCTCAGGAGCAGCCGTGCAGTGCTTCACTAGCAAGTAAACCTCAGAGGTCAGAACACGGGTCCGCCCCTCTGTCGCATCACGGCCGTGACCCATCACGGGCTCCTTCCCTGGAAAGATTTGGGATCCAGCTTTTTCCATCTTGGGATGCTGCCTCACCACACGGCTCCTAGGGGCTGTGGCAGGGGAAGAGAAGCCCGGACGTGGCCCCTCGGCTCTCCCACATCTCATCTTGGAAGCGGTATAACTCATTTATGCCCACACGACGTGATCCAGGGTGAGCCACGTGGCCTGCCTGTTGCCAGGAGGCTGGAGGCTGTAGAAGGAGCCCGGAGCGTGCGGGGTGCACCTGGGCGGCCATCGCCGGCTAATTCCTTTGCTTCCGATTAAACCTGACTCCCATGGCTGGCACACGATCTCGCCTCCACTACATGAGAGAGATCAGGTCATGAAGGCCACCATTTGTTCCTCTAGCACCCCTCCGTTCCCTTTGTCCCTCCACACAGACATCCCGAAGAGCTGGCGCTCATCATTCTAAGGTTTGCTCTTCATTCTCGGACATTTTACCAGCTCCAAGCCACAACTTACTTCTAGCCTTGTTCTCACACCAACATCTGCACCTTCAGCAGGTGTTGATCTCAAATTCAGACCTAGAACTATCTTGATTTTTTTTTTATAGCCGTTTAACTTCTTTCTGGTTCGTGAGATACTCAACCTTCTTTAGATTCTTTCTCATCCAATTAGACACTGAAATTGCCTCTAATATTTGGCCCATTATGGTGGATTCTTTTTTTTTCACAAATGGCCTTCCTCTGAGCTGGCCCCTGCCCGTGTGTAAGGATCTGAAGGAGAAGAGGGTAGGTGGGCAGGGCTGGGGCAGGCCGGCATGCCCTCTGGTTCTGCCGTGTGTGGAATCGCCCTCCTCATTCCCAGTCGGCCTTGCATGGTGTTCTCTCAGCCCCCGGCCGAAGTTCTCCGCCTCTGCTCTGAGCTCCTGCAGCTTTGTACCTGCACCCCCATTCTCGCCTTTACCTCTTTGAACTGTACTTACTCCTTTGGACCAAGACCCGTATCTGACTCATCTCTACACTCACTTCCTGAAATAGTTGCCTCGCAAATAGATGATCCATAAATATTTACAGAGGAATGCCTAAAATATTGGTATATTTAAAAGGTAAATGACTCTGATATTATTCTAGGGGAAAAAATGAAAAGGTAGAGGAGAAGAGAGCTTAAACGAGCCTGGTGAGTCTTGGGAACCGAGGAGGCTGGGCAGTGGGCACGTCCTGAACTCTTGTGGCAGCTACTGTTGTGTGTGTGTGTTTGAAATTTCTCATAAAAATGGTAAAAAAAAAAAAAAAAAGCAACAAATATCTCATTTCAAAAAAAATTGAACAACATGGTTAGAGGTGGACTTCCCATTTCAAACAGCTGAGCAGAATAGATCGTTCTAATAGGTTCATTTTAGGATACTGAAAGAATAGAGTCCGAAAATATCTTCTGGCTTCCAGCCCATAGCTCTTTAAAAACTGGGAATTATGTACATTTTTATTCAGAGAACGTGTCTCAGGGTCATTTTTAAGTGAATCAAGACTTGGGGTGCTGCTGAGCTCCGTAACATTGCTCTCCCCACTTGAAATGCTGTTTCTACTGTGTTATTTGTGGATAAACTTGACTTGCTGGTGTAATTTCTGTCAATCCGCATGGAATATTAAGATTTCTATTCTGTTTTATAAGTTCAGTCATAATGTAACCTTTTATTATCCTACCTCCCTTAATTTTTCAACACCTTCTTTGTATATAAAATCATTACTTAAAATAAACCCTTTACTTTAGAATAATTTTAGATTTTCAGAAAAGTTGTAAATATATTTCAGTGAGTTCCCATATGTCCCACACCCAGTTTGCACCATGACTAACATCTTACATTATTAGGATGGTACGTTTGTCATAACTAATGAACTAAAAACTAATACCTTATAACTAATTGAAATCTACACATTATTTAGATTTCCTTAGTTTTATGTTCCAGGGTCCCATGGAGGATAGTATATAGTCATCATACATGAGATAATTCTTGAAAGGACATTTTATGTTTCTCTAATCTAGTATCAACTCATTGTTCTCCCAGAATATTCATCTTGCCTGAGAAACGTATGGTCCCCTTGCTCCCTTTTAAAATATTTTATTGATTAAAAATTTGGCTGTGCCCTGAGCATCCCCTTATGAGTTCATAATCACACTGAAATTTCAGGCGGGAAAAAGAAGTCAAAACACCAAACTCCTCCCTCACCTGCAATTCAGGGCTTTTTGAAACCTTTGACCTCAGGGCTTTTTAAAACCCCACACATTGGAAACGCCCAGAGTGAGCTCAAGTCCATGCATTCACTTGTTTGCCTTCCCTTCATCAGTATAAATTAGCTCAGAATCCCCTGGGAAATTTTTGCTAATGGAGAGCGGAGAAATGATGGCTCCTGAAACCCTGTGGGTGGAGGCCTGGTGCCCAGTAGAAGGAAATCATGTCCTAGATGCAAAGCAAGTGGCATAAAATATGTCCCAGATGGGAAAGAGGAAGGAAGAGGAGAGGCCCCCGACTGATTGCCTTCGGCCTTTGACCTTGCATATCCAACCTCACGCATCCCCACAACTGGCCACGGTGCTGTCTGACCACAGGCCAGGAGCAAGATTCCCACTGTCACTGGATGGAGCGATGTCAACATTTTTGCTGAAAGGGGAGTGTGATTAAAAGAGGGTCAAAGCCCTAAAATCATTCTATTAAAATGTTGCTTCTTTAAACTGTCCTACTCAGGACAAAGCTCCAGCCCAGGCCCAGTTCCGGACGGCCTTCGCCGGGTCTCACGCGCTGCCAGAGAGGAACGCTGGGTGTGCAGGAGGGGCTGTTCCAGCCTCCCGCTGTTCAGGGGGGCCTGTCCGGCCCAGGTCCACGCTGAGGTTCTGCAGCCCTGAGGCCACGCTCTCCCCATCCCTGCACGTGCTATTGGAGGACTGGAGTTGGCCCAGTAGTTCGCAGCCAAATGATAGTCCAGCGAGGTGAATCATGAAAACGCTGTTAAAGTGCCTCAGAAGGCTACGAAAGTAACCGGGTCTGGGGGGCCTTCAAGCTTCTGAAGAGGGGGCTGAGCAGTAGAAAGTGAGCTGAGAGTCATCCCCAGCCACTCTCCCTGGACGACCAGTTGCTCCTGGTGCGGCAACCACCGTGGGAAAAGAGAAGCTGACAGAGACGGTGGCAGTTGCATGGGGCTGAAAATTCAAAATTAGAGACTGGCTGGAATAAGAACTGGTAAGAAAGTGGGTTGGAGAACCACCCAGAGCATGGACAGTTTTCCTTCCAAGATATTTGCCTGATCCTGGGAGGCTGAGAAGCTAAGCAGGAAGTTCCCAAGGAGCATGTTTGAGTTATCATGATCTTGTCACACCGAGGGAACGAGGACCGGAGCTCGGGACCGGCTGGGGGAGAGGCCCAGGGAGTCCAGCAGGCTGTGGCTGTTGAGGCCGGAGGGGGGATTGGCAGAGAAGACACGGGACAAGGCCCAGTTCAGCTTGAATCTCAGACAAACAATAAATAATTTT
Source organism: Manis pentadactyla (assembly GCF_030020395.1). Taxonomy (NCBI): domain Eukaryota; kingdom Metazoa; phylum Chordata; class Mammalia; order Pholidota; family Manidae; genus Manis; species Manis pentadactyla. The sequence continues at coordinate 1,821,560 of NC_080020.1, forward strand.
ACAGCATAAGTAGGACCATGTGATGATTAAGACCCACTTAAAATAAGACATTGTTCATTGTTTATCTGAAATTCAAATTTAAGCAAGCATTCTGTATTTTTATTTGTTAAATCTGGCAACCTTCCTTTGTGGACTTACAGTAGGCAGCATAGTCCAACGATGTCCACACCCTGATGTGTGAACTTGGGCGTATGTTACTTCACATGGCAAAGGGGGCTTGGCAGATGGGATTAAGGTAAGAATTTTGGGAAAGGGAGATTATTGGGGTAGGCCAACTCTAATGGCAAGAGTTCTTTTAACAGGCAGGTGTGCAAAAAGCAGGAAAAGGCAATGTTACTATGGAAGTGAGAAGCAGAGGGGTTGGAGGTTGCTATACTGCTGGCCTTGGAGACGGAAGAAAAGGCCGTGACAAGGAGTGCGGGTGACCCTACGAGCTAGAAAAGGCAAGGACGCGGATTCTCCGCTAGAGCCTCCCGAGAGGAAGGCCACCCTGTCTACACCTTGATCTCAGCTTGTCGAAACCCATCAGACTTCTGACAGACAGAACTGTAAGAGAGTAAAGATTGTATTTCAAAGCCACTAAGTTTGCAGTCATTTGTTGTTGCAGCAATAGAAAACAAGAGGGTTGTTCCTCAGGAGGAAAGTAACTCACAGGTAAACCGTCTTCCTATAGCTGCAATGCAGCTCCTAATTATCTCAGGGCACACTTGGATTACGACAGTACCTGCCAAGCAGAGGGAGGGCTGAAGTCTCTCTGGAGGAAGATAGCATCATCTGGAAACTCTAAAAAGTTATATGAGCAATGTCCAGAATTAAGTAACAAAATTACTAGACAGAACCCTATGACAGAAAATGCAAGGAAAATACTGACAACAGGGACTCTCACAATTCGATCCAAACACTGGAATTCACAGACAAGGAACTTAGAGCTATGAGTTATATGATTAATTAGAAGAGTTAATTGTGGTGAAAATAGATTTCAAAAATTAAGAATCTCACACAGAAATGAACATTTTCAAAAAGAATAAATATTCTTGATCAGAAAAAAAGAGCCCTAATAACTGAATTACATACTCAATAGATGGGTCCAAAAGTAATTTAGACATGTAGAAGAGAGGGTTCATGGACTCTGAGATAAGTCAATAACACATCCAAAGCGACCTATGTGGAACATGGAAAGGAGCTATAAAAGCATGTGGGATATTATAAAAAGGTCTGATATTCATGTAATTGAAATTTTAGAAGGATAGGGGAGAGAGAATGGGGTAGAAGTGAGATTTTAAGAGATAATGGTACCATATGATTTCACTTATTTGTGGAATCTAAAAACAAAATAGAGTGAACACAACAGCAGTAAACTCACAGACACTGAGAAGGGACTGGTGGTCACCAGGGGGGAGGGCTTAGGGTAGGTGGGTGGTGTGGGTGAGGGGGATAAAGGGGAACAAAAGTTCTCAATTATAATATGAGTTGATCATGGGAATAGTAGTGCAGCATGGAAAATACAGCCAGTGATTCTGCAACATCTTTCTACATTGACAGATGGTAACCACACTAGAGGGGGTGAGGATTTAATGTGGGTAACTGTTGAACCACCATGTTGTACATTTGAAACCAATATAAGATTGTGTATCAGTGATACTTGATTAAAAACATACACTTAAAAAAAAGAGATAATGGTCAAGAATTTTCTAAAATGATGAGAAACATAAGCCAGAAACTTAAGAAGCTCAGTAAAACCCAAGCAGGTTAACCCAAGGCCTATGAGGTGAAAATTTTGAAATACTATTGAAAGATAAACAAGGAGAGTTGAACAAACTAGCAGAAATGTTTTTGGATAGAAAACTTCAACCTCATAAAAACGTTAGTTCTCCCTAGGTTAATTTATAAATATAATGTTAGCTCAATTAAGAAAAAAACAGTAATTTTTTTTTCTGAAGCTAGACAAAATTAATTATAAAATTTATTTGGAAGGATAATAAAAGCAGTAATAGCAATTGAAAACCTTAAAGAAGAACAATGAGGGGCTCTAACTCTGCTGAATTGTTAAACATGTATAAAGACTGTAACAACTGCTTCTATTAGAAATGGTAGCAGACCTGGTGAGACTGACCACTTCTAACTTATAGGCTGTGGTCTTTAAACGTCATTTTCCAATAAAATAAGATAAGCCCACTTAGAGAAATGGCTGATGCCAGAACTGGGGCAGAAAAGATTTAAGATAAATCAGGAACATTTTGTTGTATCCAGAAAACAAGGAAATTAAGGTTACTAGAGTCAAGTTCAAAGGATTTGGTAGTCAACTTATAGACAGTCTCACTGACCAAAGATGATAACATTTGAACATCAAAAAGGAGAGTGACCATAACAGGCTGAAACATATTAAATATGTGAAAGTCCAGGCATTCACAATTACACTAAAAAAGAAAAACTACGACAAACCATCGGTCAGCTTTGAAGAACGCTAGGGAACCAACTCAGCCTTCTGAAAATTGGTGAAGTGAAAGATGTAAACATGTATATTGTCCTTCCTAGGAGTAGTCATATGCTTGATGAATGACATTTCTACTTATAAAATAATTCCAGCCAATAAATAAAATGGGAAAATAAATAAAAAGGAAACAGTAGAATTGGAATACAGGGGTTTCGTGCGCCCCAGCGGAACCTTGGATCTGGCAGCAGTTACCAATGGCTGGTAGAAAAGGGAGGCGAACTTGGTAAAGAATGCGTCAGGCGGGCCATGCTCCAACCCACCGATCAGTCTCAACGTCGCCGGAAAGAGAAACAACCACAGAATAAAGGGAACGTCTAGGAAAGGACACAGCATCATCTGTTTGGTGTTCTTAACAAAACGTAGGTCCTGAGTCTTCTAAGTCCCCAGATCCAACTTGCTGCTACACGAAATACATTAGAAACAGGAAACGGTTAAAAACACAGGGATGCAAGTAGTAAACTCCTGAATGTAGGAAGCTCTACAGAATAAATAACCCAATTTCTTTAGGAAATATATTGCAGTAGGAGAGACAGTTAAGAGGAGTCAGGGTCTGTAGTTGAGATAGAAGAGACATCCGCATGGACGTAGGGCTGCTCGGGTATTTACGACTGGGGGCAGCTGTGTCGTCTGCAAGCAAATGCCGTGGGAGGCCCCGAGGGTAAAGCACACGGGGAGAGAGCGTGAGTGGGGGCCCTATGCCAAGTCTTCCCTTTCGTCTCCCCTCAAGGCCACTTGGCTTGAGAAATGTGCCTGCCCATTTGGGGCATGTATGGGGTGCAGGGCTCAATGTATGTCATCCAGGTGCAGGGATGGCCTCTCACCCCCAAGGTAACCCAAGGCCAAGCTTCCATTATTGGAGACTTTAAACTCCGTCTTTATTCCCTTCAAATATTACTGCCTACGCGCACAGGTCAGGTACCGTGGGAAGCATTTCACATACATTACCTCATTTACTATTTACATTACCCTAATTTAGGTCTTATCTCTATTTTATGAATAAGAAAACAAACTCCAAGATGGTAAAGATGTGCGCATGGAAAGTAAGGGACAGAGCCTGAATTCCAACTTCCAACTATAAATTCTAAGTTCTTTCCTCTTAAAGTCCGTGGAAGAGGGGAGAAATTAAGCTCTGCTGGGCTGGCCTGATGACACATGTCACACACACACACACACACACACCCCCGACATCGCCTCCATTATCAGGGCCTCTTATAAGACTCGGCACCAAAAGTAGATCTCTTGGGGAAACTTTTTCTCTTTCTCAGATCCTTTTTATTTTGGAGTTGAAAGGCAAAAGAGAACTTTTTTCTCCTTAATCATTTTGAGACATTCAGAGTAAAATGACACCCTTGTCAAAGTATTCTTAACGCTGTGCTCAGAGCTCCATAAATGCAGACAGATGATGGAGGGGAGAGAGGGGTGAAGAGGAGGTGTCCCTGAATTGATTAGAGATTGCTCAAAACGGATCATGTTCCGCCGAATGATCTTCATTCTCTCCATTGTTTTTTCATTCTGATGGAGCAGCATCTGACTGGTAGGCGGGGACTGTTTTGTGTCTTTTTTATGTAGTTGCCAATGCCACCCCCCCTTGTGTCTTGTCATTTGCAGGCACTGGGGTGATTACGTGCGTCTGTGTGGGAGGGGGCTGCTCAGAGCAGCGGATCCCTAGGACAATGGAATGTGAGCCTGGTAAGGTGGGAACTAAGGCCTCAAGCAAGGACTCCGGGTGGGAACTGCCTCTCATAACAGAGGGAACTAAGAAAGGAATTTCATTAAGACGCGTATTGAGAGAAGACGCCCCGGTGCTCCAGGGCTCCCGCTGCCTCTTAGGGAGCTGAAAGCACAAGCCCCTGTTTGCTTTTGGAGAGCAGACCTTTGAGACAGGTGGGAGGGGACTGATGATTCCAAGAAGGACCCTCCCTGCTCGCCTTCAGCTACTAAGTGAGTGAGGACAGGCTGCTAGACTCTTGTCATTCAATCTGTGGAATGCCCCATATTACATATTCCTCACAGGGCAGGAATCAGAGCACAAAGCCAAGTGGCCTTCTGGAGTCGGCCAGGTTTGCAGCCCTTCATTTCCATTGTCCTGTGGTGTTTTTCTACCACGTGGGCACTCAAGGTTACGGAACAGATTATAAAGGGAATATTGTGTTTCCACCACTTTTGAGCACACCAGTTGATATGTTTATAAATGAGACAAACCTTGAAATGATATGAAAAATTAAGCCCAGGGAACTAAATCATTAATGATCAGCTTACCCTTCACCATCACGGCGACAACATAGGAATATACCATTCCTGGGAAAGAACTCAAAATCCTGGCACAAAGCTCAGGCTTTGTGAGTTACTGCTTTCTTTGTCTTCTTGTATACAGAAGGAATTTTGTGGTTTCAAAAGAGCCTTTCCATGGTAGAATACCCATTATTCTGTTGGAAATTAGCTGAAGCCACTTCAGATTATCTGACAGAAATGCTGGCGAAGACCTGCTTAACCACGCGAAGGCAGTATGTGCCTACTGGCTGCCTGAGGGAGACTCAGCCAATCTCATGCCACTGCCTAGTTATCAAACGGTCAGCGGGTAAGCATCCTGCCAAGTCCAGGTTGAGGTGAGTTCATAACCATTCAGGGATACCAGGAACACGACTGAATATACGTGGTGCTCAAATCTGCGGTTTCAATTTGACTGTTCGGGCCAGCTGACGTTGGGAGCGTCTCTTGATGTGCTCTAAGGAGTAACACTTCTGTTTAAGAAACTCTCATAAGCTAAGACAAGAGTGAAAAACAAGTTCTCATAATTCATCCAAGAACTTGTCAGTCACACTAACCCGATTTAGAAACCAAGGCAACGGCAGATGAGCTTACTGGGCACCTTTTGGCACAAATGATATCCATTCATAGATTTTGGACTTAAGAGCTCCCAGGTTTTTTCTGTGGCAGAATACTGACTCTTATCTCATTGATTGTGTCTGTTCAAACACTTTGTGAAGACTTGCTAATCTGGAAGACAGGAGTCGCCATCGCAGTGATACTGGAGCGGGAGATGGTGGGAGGGAGAGGTGACGGCCACGGGAGGCATTGGCTTTTAACAGGATGTAAGTAGGCGGGCCATTTTTAAACACTCCAAAAATGGATCTGTCATCCAATCTCAATTAAAAATCATCTCTTATTCTGGGGCAATCTAAATCAGGAAGTGTATACTATAGTGAAGCCACTGTACATGGGTCCACCGCTTTCCTCACATTGCGTTTCTTTGCGCAAATCTAAATATGTTGCAGGTGCTTGATGGCTCTTTGTTGTGTATATTAATTTAATTAATTAACAAATGGCCTAATTGTAGGAATTCAAATCAGATGCCCTAATTTCAGAAAATGTGTCATAGAAAGATAATACAACAATATCCATGAAACCTCACACTCTGAATTTAAAATCTGCCAACATTTCAAATTTGCTTCAAATTTTTTTATGAACTAAGACTTTGCAAAGAAGGTTGAGGTTTTTTACATTTCCCTTTTCAATCTCAACCCTTTTCCTCCTTCCACAGAGGCGATACTAGATACCCACTCTCTAAGAGCCGATCTTGGTTGGTGGGTACTTAGAGCAAATCAGAAGGAAAGGGTGGTCCGGAGGCCTCCTGTTGACTATACTTGAAATAGTCAGAGCCCTTCCTAAGATGTAAGAGCAATCTAACAATAATCATGGAGATGGTGTATGAAGTCAAAAATATGAGTGTGTTTTATGATCTTTAAAAATGTGTGTGTGTGTGTCACTACAAATGCTCCTAAAGGCTCTTTTCTCCGGTGCAAAGAGTCTGAGACAAAGGTAAAAATTGTATGATTGCACCAGTAACAATGATTTTCCTACTTCAGCTCTAATCGAACCATTTCAAGTTGAAAAATAGAAGGTGTGGAGATTTAAAAGGATGCAGAAGATTCCAAGCTTTTTACAAAACGTTTGGAGTATGCATTTTATAAAGCACGTACACTTTATGTAAGGCATTTAGGAGAGCGGTCCTGAGACCTTGTTGAAATGTCAGGGAAGCTTCCCCTGATCCTTTAAATCAAGACAGGTGACGCTGTCATTCATTCTCTAGTAAACTTTTATGTAAGTTATTGCAATTATAATTAAACTAGTTTGTGAAATTATTTAAGTCAGCTTCCACTGTATTGTAGCTTCTTTGACAACAGGGTTACGTCTGTGTGGTCACTCGTATGTCACCGGTCACTAAATGGGAGGTACAACTGATACTTGGAAGGAAGGGAGGGAGAGAGGAAAGGATTAGTATCTATTAAAGATTTGGATGTCTTATTTGGAGAAGTGCGTGTTACGTTCCTCTGCCCATTTTAAAAATCAGATTGTTTTTTCGTTACTGAATTGTGTGAGTTCTTTATATATCTTGGACATTAACCCATTGTCAGATACACAATTTGCAACCATTTTCTCCCATTGTGTAGGTTGCTTTTTCATTGTGTTGATGGTGTCCTTTGCTGGACAGAAGCCTTTTAGTTTGGTGTCGTCCCACTTGTTGCTGTCTGCCTTTGTGGCTTATGCTTTTCATGTCATATCCAAAAAGCCATCGCTGAGGCCAGTGCCCAGGAGTCACCTCTCTCAGGGAGCCTTGTTCTTTTTGAAGACTGAAGATACACTTCAAAGGATGTGGAGATAAATCGCTTAATGAAAATACTGTTCACCATGAGTAAATACCTGTTCCTGCGTTTGCTCAAGAGCTCATACCCACATTTCCCAGGGAAAAGGAGTCTTATTGATGCTTGGTTTTACTCCTGCTCAGTTGCAGCTCTTCTTTGGAAAACTAGAGCCTGACATAGAAGCCCCTGGAAGCCTACTTGTTTCTACTTCTCTTGGCATTTAAAATCTTTGTGTGAAGGTACCAAAGGTACCAAATTCTCTCTCATTCTACCACTTTTTCCTGAACTATGCAAGGTCTGCAGTCACACTGGTGAGCAAAACATGCACGGTCTCTGCTCTTGTGGATTTTTGAATCCAAAGGAGAATGCCGAATTAATTAAATAAGAAGAGAGGGGATCCGATTTAGATGGGAGGGGAATTGGAGAAGCCCTTTCTGATGAAAATGATGTTGCAGCTAAGGCGTGATGGGTGTGAGTGTCGGTCAGACAGTAAGGTTGTGCTGGGGGGAGGATGGACCACTCTGGGCCAGGGAACCGTGAGGGAGGAAAGACCTTCACCTCCTCAAAGAAGACCAGGGTCTGGAGAGCGTCAGGCAAGGGACAAGGCGGCAGGCAGTCATGCTGGACAGACAGACAGTGGTCAGATAATGCTGGCCTTCGTGGCACTGTTGAGAATTCAGGTTTTATTCTAAGTGCAATTGGAAGTCATTAAAGGTTTTTGAGCAAGCGAGTGATAAGATGTGACTTATATTTTATAATTATTCTGGCTACTATGGGTGAGACCTACTGGAGAATGCGAAGAATGGAGAAAAGGGCATCAGCCTAGACTCACGCACTTTAGCCAAGATGTAGTGACGACTCGGACGAAGATGTCATGGAGACAGACAGGGACGGGACTGCGTTTAGGGACAACGTGGAGAAAGAGTCAAGATACTTCTCCAGTTTCTGTTTGAAGAACTGCAGTTGACACCCAGGAGTCTATGAGAAAAGAGCTGGTGTGCAGGCGCGGAGAGCATGAGGTTTCTGAGGCACGTTTTTGGGATACGGCACGTGGTAGGCTCGCCGCTTGCAGAGAGCGCCCGCTCCTGGCACATGGGCACACACACCACTGGCCAAAGGCCCCCCGGCCGGGCCTGCAGACAGCTGGCCTTGGACCTCCATTAGGCACCTTGCATCTCTTCAACTAAAACGTCCAATAGCCTTTTCCAATCTCAAGGGAACTCTGAGGTGGGAGGGTAACTTGGGGAGAGAGAGAAGATAAAGCTCCTTTAGCCGGCTCCTTTCATCCACCTAAGAAGCATTTCCAGAAAGACGTATTTGAGTAAAGCAACCAGATAAGGAGGCCCAAATGCTTCTCTTGTCATTCAGCAGTGGGTTTCTGCAGTGAGGCCCCACTACTTCAGTCATTCTGGATTATTAGCTGAGTGTGTGTTTTCTGCCACTGATCACTTTGATACAGTCATTTACTATAAAAATACCAAAGATCATATATGTTTTTCTTTAAAAAAAAAAAAGCAACAACACTTACCCTTCTGGGATTCCTTGTTAGTATGAAAAACAATGAAGTGTTGACTATATCTAAAGATACATTTTTTTTGTCTTCTGAGAGTGTGAGAGTGGCTTCTAGGTATGTAATCGAATCAAGGGATTTCACACTGTTCTGTAGCATATGACAAAAATACGTTAACCTCGAAAAAATAAAATCAAAATGGGTCTGAGTTCCCTCCTAACGTGGTTCTCTCTGAAAACTTAGTGTAAGACGTCCAGTTAAGTTTTCTCATGAGTTAGAAACCTCCAAGCGACAGTGTTTAGTCTGTTGGAATCACCGCACTTAGAATATTGTTGAAATGAAAATAAGTGGCAATCACTGCTTGGGTTTTGAAACATGTTCAACATAATTTCTATATGTCCTTAAAAAACACATGGCTTAGACCCATAAACCTAATAAACACTTAGAACTTAATGCCGCTGATAGGGGTTTATCTCTTCAGGCTTGTCTACACAGCCTGCTAAGTGATAATCCTAATTAGAACCCTAATTATGTTTCTGCTCAGCCTATTTTTAGATAGCCTTAACATTTGATCTGTTTTGTCTAGTTTTACAGGTGGTAATAGATTAAAAACAGGTTTCAAAATAAGATACGACTATTACATTTCCAAAAATAGGCGATTGTGGTCCCAGGGCCACTTTGTGTTCAGTGACTCACGAAACAGCCGTTTGATGGTGGGAATTGTGCCCACACGCCTATCCCTACCCTGGGAAAAACAGGCCACCCTTTGTAGTTAGGGTCTTACTGCTACCAGTTAAACTTCAGCTCCTTCAGTTGAGAAGCTTGAGTTTCTTCCATTCTTTTCCTCTAAAATAACCGACCTTCTCAGTTCTGCCCAAATCCTCTGGTTACGTGAGCCCAGGACTCTGGTCTGATATTACCTCCCCTGCCTCGCTGCCCTCTAATAAAAAAGCCGCATGCTTTCAGTGTGGCCTCTCAAACTGCCGTGTTCATAAAAATGCAAATTCCCAGCTACACCCAGAGGGTCTCCACCTCTGGTGGAACCTGGTTTCAGGGGTCTGGAAACCTACATTTTAAACAAGAAAAATCCCAGGTGGTTTTTGGACAGATTTTGAGGAAAATATTGCTTTACAGGACTTATTTTTCATTTCCAAATACACAGTTTTGAATTTTCCATACTGTTTACAGTTGTTTTCCATGAATGACAACATCTACAATTATAAAGCATTAGACAAGGAGATGAATGTAAGGTGTTATTTTTATTATTTTTAATATTTTTCCTGGGATAAACATTGCTCAAATCAACGTGCTTCCTCCCACGCTTTACAAGGTGGAAGAGAGGAAGGAAATGCCCAGATGCTGCCGAGGCGGGGGAGACTCCAGGTGAGTTCGCTTGGCTGGGCTTCAGGTGGACTGTAGCGCTGCTGCCCCCACTCGAGAGGCCTCTCAGCTCCCCTGTGCACCCCGGGACCCCGATGATTTCGATGCAGGTGAGCCATCGGTCGGGCCATCTGACAAATGGGGTGCATAGGAGCTCAGCCTCTCCATTTGCCTGATGCTTTTCAAAGCCCCCACCTCTGCCACTGAAGACTTCACCTGCTACCCATGACCACATCATGCCCTTATGTCTTCTCAATGGCCAATTCCAGAGTCAAAAGCAGATAACTCTGAAGGCAAGTTGGCGTTTACAGTTTTTCTTCTTTTATGAGGAAACCACCAGGTCAGCCTTATCTACTCTGGGTAAACGCAACAGTGCTGGACAGGATGCCTCCAAGGGACGCTGTTTTGCAAAGCCGGAAGTTTGGCGGCTGGAAATATGAATATAAGCCATGCTAACAGGATGTTTTGGTTTCACACTGAATGGCACTCGAGCTTATTACCTGAGTGTGAGTGCATTCTGTAAGGCGTGCCCTTACTGATGGTACCTCTTCCACGCCTATGCCGTTCAGAAAAAGTGAATCAACCGCTCCCTAATATTTATTCAAAAGCTTTTATTGAACATCTACTGTGTACTAGGAGACAAAGAGACAGAGTAGTAAGAACAGTCTGGCCCTCAAGAACAGACCTGCTAGTCGGGGGAACAGCCCACTCGAGCATGGTATGTGCTACAGCAGAAGGAAGCAGGTCACCAACAGGTGCAGGGAAGGACAGCAAGGAGACATAACCAAAGAGGGCTTCCCAGAGGAAGGGACATGGAAACTGGGCTTTGAAGGACAAATAGAAGAGAACCAGCAGGACTGTATTATAGGGAGGTAGTGGCTGACACTCTAGGCAAACACCGTGTATGCCCCAAACAGAGGTTAAAAAGAACATGGCCTGAACGGAAGAACACAAATTGCTCAGTGTTTGCCGAGGAAGGAGGAGCTGCATCAGGTGACATGCAGGGAGTCTAGCATTTCTCAGGTTATGACAGCCTTGGAAAGACTTGAGGTATGTGATAAATATGGTAGGATTTGGGTTCATTCATTTATTCATTTGCTTCATACTTGTGACAAACCAGCTACGTGCTGGTAGGCATTGTGCCATGCTGAGCACAGAGAATATACTGCAGGAGAAGACAGCGATGGTGCTTAAACTCAGAGGGAGAAGATACCCAGCAAATCAGCAAATGGAACAGTTTCACTGTCGTAACTTTGCTAAGCACCAAAGGAAAAGGGCAGTGGGTACTTGAGAATATGAGGAGTTAGTTGTTCCTCCACTTAAAATGAGTGGAAGAGCTCCTTTTAGGAGCTGATCATCAAGTTGAAGCGTGACAGAGGAGCGAATTAGGATTGGGGGTCATCTGTTGACTTACTTCAAGTCATGTTCATTCCCGAGTGGTGTGGGGGGATCCACTGGGTGAAGCATGTTCTGGGGTGAGGTTAGGAGAGAGAAATTCCCTGAGGCCTGGAAGAGGTTGGCCTGGGAACCAGCAGAATGCGAGACGGCCAGGCGTGTGCTGGACACGCAGAGGTGGCCAGAGGGGAAGCCGGAAAGGTGAGAGTGAGAAGCAAGTCAGTGTTAAGTAGAGAGTGACTTGCCTTGACTTACTTCTGTCAATATGTTTCCTCAGCGGGTGGGAACGGACGGGTTGAGGGGGTGGCGGTGAGGCAGGCCCATGGCTGGGAGGCTATTTGGGTGGCACAGGGGAGAGGAGAACAGGACTTGACCCAGAGAACGGCTACGAGGTGGGCAGACGTTTTAGAGTCTGCGCTGGACGCAGGAGGAAGGACAGAGCCTTGCAGACATCACACTGCTGTGTGTGACCCGCTTGGTTAGCTACAACCAGAGCCAAAACTAGAGACCAGGTCTTCCCACTGTTTGGCAGTGGTCTCCCGATACATAACGCAACCTCTGAAGGGGAAAACCATCTGTGAAGCCTGGACAAAAGCTGTCCTGGCTCCCGGTCAGATTGCTTTCATCCGACAGGCTGTCCAGTGTAACCCGTGCGTGACGCGGCTGTTCCCAGTGAACGGAAGGCAGCACAAGCAAGCAGTGAGCATGTAGTTTTGATTTTCCTCTCCATGAGTCACCTGTTTATTCAGACGGTTTTTATTTGGAACATATTCACCCCAATGCTTTTGTAAGAGATGAATGTGCAAGAAGTTATTAGTAAGCTCAAATATTTCCCTTCGATTGGCCCCAGAGGACGTTGGCTGTATGCTGAGCACAGGACAAAAGACCGTTCGCTGGTGCAGCAATGTCTTCGACACCTGCCTTCCTAGGGTGAGAAGCGCAGGGGCAGAGGCAGCACGCGGTGTCCTGGGCTAATTCAAAATTCCCCAGGAGGTTTGAAGGACGGTGTCTTTTTAAAATGCTGGCGTGTTCATTCCTGTGCACATGGACGCCCATCCCTGAGCACACAGGGAAGGACCTGGTCCCCTCTTGGTCGGTGTGGGTGCTCTGACTTGCTCTGAATACGCCTGTCTTCAGTCCTACCTTTTTTCTACACCCTGTACTCTTCCCAGGGAATTCTACTCTTTCTTCTCACTCTCTCTTTGTCTCTCCCACACATTTGCAATAGTCCTTGACAATGCATAGAGGGAGGAAAAGACAAGATAAAATGTTTCAGAGAAAAAAAAATGGCAGAAGACATTTGCTGTTACAATCATCACATGTAAGTGCCATTTATTATGTATTGTTCCTTCAAATTAGTAGCTTCATCTAATTGAGCTGCGCTGCTCTCTTGAAAGCTTCTCTATCAATGTCAAAATCAAAGCTGGAGGGCGGAGGGATGGCCGTGTTTGGGGAGATGGTATTTTACACGTGGATTGATCTAAAGGAAGTGCCATTCTCCCTTCTCTCTCCGAGAGCCTTTGTTCTTCGCGTATCACAAGCCCCACTGGAGTTACCGGCTTTAGCACAAATCCCAGAGAGGATTCTTCTTGGGAGTTAGATGCTCAGAGTTGGTGGCTTGGGCCTCAAAGTCATGTGGAGGAAGCCAGAGAACTGGATTCAGAGTTCACAGCCTGCCCCTCAACGGTGGGGTAACTTGGGGTGAATAGGTTAGAGTTTAGTCCCAGATCCCATCCTCCTTGGGCACATCAAGTCCCTCTACCTCTCTGTGGCTTGTCTTTGTCACCTGCCTTACAGAAAACTAAACATCAACCAGGCAGGCACTGAACTGGGTGTCTGTGTCACTCAGGATCCGTGAGCTAAGGGGCATTATTCTGATTTGTACAATGAGGAAACCAAGGCTCTATAAGCCTGTCCAATGTTAAGACCTGGGTCTTTCCACCACATGTGTCATCTTCCGTGATTTCTGCAGTTACCTTCTGCAACTGCTTGCCTGGTATATTATCAGTTGTTGCAAAGGAAGTTATCCCAAAATTTAGTGGCTTAAAATAACACTTGTTAGCCCACAGTTTTGGTAGGTCAGGAATCTAGGCACAGCCTAACTGGTTCTCTGGGTCTCTCCAGGATGTCGGCCAGAGCTCACAAGATGGTCCAATGAACTCACAGTCCGTCTGAAGGCTCCACTGGGGGAGGATGTGCATCCAAGCACATTCACCTGGTTGTTGGCAGGACTGGACCCTCTCTGTTCCCTGCCACAAGGGTCTCTCCACCAGGCAGCTCGCTGCACGACGGATGGCTTCAGCAGAGCAAGCAAGTGGCTAGGGCCAGAGAAAATGAGTGCCAGCAGGGCAGAAGCCACAGCCCTTTTATAACCTTCACAAGAAGTGACATCTTATTGCCTCGGCTGTGTTCTGTTCATAGAAGCGAGTCCCTGGGTCCAGCCTATACTCATAGGAGGAAAGTAGAGGAAAGGCACCAGGTAGCAGGGTCATGGGGGACCATCTGCCAAGTCACTGTACCCACCTGGTGGGCCCATGGGTCCTAAACACTGTGAAAGCAAGACAAAACTGAGAAACGACTTGCAGCTGAGGTAAGAGAGCGTTACTCATCCCAGCTTCAAGCTCCAAGTGTCTGCACGCAGCAGGTAATGTTATTGCCGACTCAACTGAGAACACATTTCAGTTCATACCAATAAGTTCCTATTTATAAAATATCTCTTTACGTCTGTGTACATACTGTGCTTCTCTGAAGAGTGCGTTGGGTGGGAGTGAGGAGGTGAATGTCTCTGTTTTTTAAGAAAGTATGAAATTGTCTGGACTACCTCATGTGCCATAGAAAAGAAGAAAATCTGACTTCTAAATTATGCTCAAGTTCCCCTCCAGCTCTGAAATCCATTTTTCTCATCTGTAAGATGGTTGAACAAATTCTTTTCTGACTACCTCCCAGGTGCGTTGGCAAAATTAAACAACGGATAATGGACGTGAGTGCGTTTCTTAAAATGATAAAATTCTATTTTACGATATGTATTTTAAGTTGTGTTTATTATAAAGCGCTACTCAACCCAGAGGTCTCTGATACTGACCCAGCATAAAATGCCATCAAATGCCAGGTCCTCTGAGCTGTCTTGAGGGAGGCGGGGGCCAGACGGGGAGAGCTCCCCGGAGGAAACGGTGCCCGCCCCCAGTGGCTGCAGGGACTGGCCACCTCCTGGCCCCCCAAGTGAGACCTGTTCCCCCAGGACGCTCTGTGCTTGACCGAGCCCCAAGTGGTGCACCGCTAGAGCCTCGGTGACAGTGACTCAGAACTGGGGAGAGAAATGTTTCCTCCAGGTAATTTGGCTAAAATAATTTAATCGTAAGTGATTTCATTCAAAGCAAGATGGCAGTGATGAAAATAACTTGTCTTAGGACGAATATTTGGTTTGAACAGATGATTTCTTAAAACCAAACGAGTAAAGTTCTCAAACATTAGATTTTTTTCAGTGTTAGTAATTTGGGTTCATCATCAGCCAGTTTTATAACTGTTTATGCAAATGTTAATTATTTTTGCTTTCTAGAAGAATTTTTTAGTAGATGGATGTACTGCTTTCTTTCTCTTTCCTGGTTTTCTTCCTTCCAATACATTTTCTACCAATGAAACCACTGTACTCTGTGGAGTTCATAATAGTGAAAATGTGGCAGCAATTTAACGGTTGTTTCCAACTCCTCGATATTGCAAACAGCACATGGCAGGAACATTTGGCTGAAATGACTTTGAAATTAAAAATTGTAAAAGAAGAAAAATTCTCAAGAGGCATAAATGTCAATTTGCGGCTATTTCATTTGGATTACGTTACCATTTCAGCCAAATTATTGTCTCGAGTTCCTTGTTTTCCTCCAAGACACATTCTAAATGTTGGCATCTTGAGGCAGCCCCAGGATTCGGGGCTCTGGACAGAGCATCAGCTCCGGTGCCTGTCTTGGGGATGGTAGCCAAGCGACTCCTGGGCGTCCAGCGCCTGTAGGAAGGATGTGGGGGAGAGCTTGAAAAGCTGGTTTAAGAGGCCCCCAGAAAGACCCAGTCTTGTTCAGTGGGGCTTCAGGGGAAATGGGATATCCTGCAACATGCTGGTAAGTTCAAATGACTGTGAAATCCACAGTGTCCCTGCTGAGGGTGGTTCTCATGCGGCCCAGGAGAGCCCGACTGTGCCTCTGTAAGCCAGGGCGTCCCTGCACTTCCTACTAACGCCCTCCCGCGCGTTTAAGCTGCTGATTGTCCAGGCGAGGTACAAAGATGGTCCAATGAACTCGCAGCTGCTCTGAAAAATAAATTCCATATAAAAAAGATGACACGCTGGGGTATGGGAAAATATTTGAACTTCTACTTTTATTTATTATCATATATAAAAAGATAAATGAAATGACATATATGAGTAGGTCAATAAGGAGGAACACTGGCTTCCTCCCTCACTCAGCGGTCCCAGGTCACCCATGGCAGGTGAGGACTCACGTCAGTGACCTACCTGTGTTCTACGCATTGCGATGGTGTGTAGTTGCGATAGTGAAGTGGATTGTACGATTTAATTCTAACTAAACTGATGCACCCCCAAATAAACAAGTGGTTCTAAAAGTTCCCACAAATTAGATAGAGACAACATTCAACCAGATTCTGACAATGGAAGAGCAAGATATCAGTAAGAAAATTCTAGTGTCTCCTTCTAATACAAACATTTATTAGGCATAAATGTGAACTTCCCCCTCAGTGTAAAAGGTGACATTACAGCAATGAATAAATAGCCTCCTGCTTTTCAAAAGAAATTCTGGCTGTCAAGAGAATGCTGGAAGCAAACGTTTGGAATGTTTCCACTGCTGGATTATTTTTGTGCCAGAAGCAATGTGTTTCACCTTAAAAACTTGTACCATATACATTTAGGAAACATGAAAATTTTTTTCCAGCATGTTTAAAACTCGTCCCCCTATCCCCTCAAAAGAGAGTTTCAGTGGCTTTTAAACTCATTTGTTAAAAATGTTAAAATGTAACACGTTCTGATTAGTAAGAGGACATCTTATTGACATCAGGGAAGATGGAAAATCGCTAGCCACATTTCATGGAAACTTTTGTATAATTATTGGAGGGGATGGAGTGGAACCCCCCACCTGGAGCTGCTCCCACTTTGGGGTACCTTTGCCGGCAAAACCCAATTTATACCCTCCACTTCAAATCACTGTACCGTAGGGTGATAAACCAAGATTTTAAAAACAGTAAAGTATATTTATTCTTTTTATTCTCACCACAATATGACTAATAACATAAGAAAATAGTTAACAGATAAACACAGTTACAGTGAGGAGGCTGCTAAGTGTTTTATTCGTAGGAGTATGAAATGAAAAAATTCTAGTGCCATATATTTAAGACAATAGTGACCATCCAGGAAATCGGTAATCAAAATGCTAGAAAAAAAGAAAACAATGAGTTCTTCTAAACAGCCAATATTTATATGAATGTCAGTAGCTGCTTTTGTTCTGACGCTGGGCCTTCACGTCCATACAGGTACCTGGAGTGAGAGAGATCTGGACGCCAGTACATACCTGGGGGAAGCCACGAGGAGGCCGGGGATGAGAAGACCCGACGTTGCTTACGGGTGCTTTTCGAGACTAAATTCGCCAAGAAAATCTTTCATTCATCATGACCAGAGTGAGCAGACCGTTCCACCAAACGGACGCCTCCTTCCAGACGGTCCGGGTCCACATCGCCGCACATGTGCTCACCTGTGACACGTTCTGGCTTCTCCGACGGCAGGTGCTCCGACCGCTTCCCACCCCGGCCGGAGAGCCCGAGAGCGTCTGTCCATCCACCCTGGGGACCATCACCAGGTGGGTCTTTCCCAAATGCTGTTGGCGTACTGTGCACACAGGACGGGCCGGATGAAATGTGACTGACAGGCCTCCTGCCATATGGCTCCGCCCTCTCTTCTGGCTTCATTTCTTCTTCTCAGTAACAGCTCAGTCATCAAATGGGACCACCCACCTCACCGTCCCAAAGACACAGCGCCCTCCCTTCTTCTCAGAAGGTTGTCTCCTTGTAGAACAAACAAAACCCACCATTTCTTCTCTTCCCACCCGAATCCTTCACTTATGCACATTTCGGATTCCATTCCTCTGTGACCCTTTCCCTGTCTATTCAAGCCTCCAGGGGCCACCATCTCCTTTGGGATGTCTTTAGTGCTTAAAATATGTAAGATACCATCTAGGACTCTTTTGAATTGTCTGTTATTTTACTGTACTATTCCTATACCTCCAACTACATTTTGAGAATGAGAGGGCCACTTTTTAACCTGTATTTGGAAATTCTTGATAGCACCCCCATACCGCAGTGGAGCAACAGATTCTCTTGGCGCACTGATTTCTCTGGCCCAGAATACTTGCCTCTTTATCGCTATTTATCTTGATGAACTCACTTCCCTAATCTGGCATGTCCTTCAGATAATTGAAATATCATCCCTTCCCCAAAGGGTAAAGGCCAAACTTCAATTCCATGCAGACTTTGCTATTTGTGAAAGTACAGAGGGAGCTCAGACCCTGTGAATAAGACTATTTGTTTAATGAGTAAATAAGTGAACACATTTTCAAATTACTCTCTGGGAGCTTTATTACTCTGGAAAGAATTAACCTAAAACATAACATTCATCTGGACCCTTGGGTGAACATGGATTTCTATTAAAATAGGCTTGGAAATAACAGCCTTTGGTTTTTGAATTCTGACATTGCCATAGAAGTATTTACACATGACCAACCCCTCATTAATAGTTAACAATCTTCTGATAACATTTTCATTCAAAAAATTCATTTAAAAAATTAAGATCTTGTGAATTTGCCAGAGGTGCTGACTCATGGAAGTCCTGCTGAGTTGTCCACTCTCCTGTGAAATGCAGGACGTCGGAAACTCAAAGGAAAGTGTGAAGTAAAAGCACAGTTTCTGTCGATGATGGTTTGATCGGACAGAATCTAAGTAACTGATGTCGTTAATAGATTCTAAACAGAAACCAAAATCATGCACGTGCTGACGGATCTTCCCGTTTGGCGGGCATCGTGTTTGTCTGCCGGCTGCGGCGTGTTTACAGCCCAAAGGCACGGAGTGGAGTTCATGAGCCATGCGGGAAGTTTGGTGTCTAATGCTACCCCAGTGGTACTTTCTGCCTTTTGTTACTTTCTTGACTTTTATTTTCATTCTGGGCACAGCACTTCTTGATTAACATTTTAGATGAGGATGTCAACCAGGGAGATGACAGACTGTTACTATTCTTGGTCTCACTGACACATTCTCTGTGGCAGAATGACAGTCACAGCTTCAAGTCACTGCACAGAATCTGCCTGAATTGGGAGGAAGGTCGGGTCAAAAAAGCATCCGTGTTCCACAGCACCGTCACTGTTTCAAGTAGCGCCTAACCAGAACCAGAGGGCTAAGAAGTGGGTCTGTGTGTGAGCCCCAAGAGCCACAGCCAGTGTGCAATGGGAAGATCACACCCCCGAGTCTGTGCACTTCTGCACCAGCATTTATTGAGCCTCTGTGTGCCTGGCATTGCGAAGAACACAGAGAAGTGCAGAAAATGGTCTCCCCTCCAAGTAGTTTGCAGTCCTGGTTAAGCGAGGCGGTCTGCACCTCAGAAGTTCTTGGCATAAATAACTGCCTGATTCTGAAGGCTCAGAATCTTCCATGTTGTTCACACCCAACTGCACAAAATCACAGCACTTGAGTTGTTTTGCAAGAAGAAAAATTGACAATTAGGCAGTGTTTATGCCAAGAACTTAATAAAATCAGCCACCTCTGAGCACATTCGTGACAAGGCTGAGGTGTGGTAAGAGGAGGCTCATTCCCTGATGGCAGGCTTGGGGTGCAGAGACGGCATGAAGTGGTCTGTCTCTGTGCTCTTCACTTTGCCTGTGTAGACAGTGAGGTCAGGGCATGCAGCAGTCATGTCTCTGGACCTTGAGATCCTGTGCTCAATCAGGGCTCAGTGAATGTTGCTGACCATTTCCCATCAACCTAGAGGTGCGGGGGACCAATGTGAAGAAGGAAGGGCTGTGTGAAGAGGCAGATCGGCCTGGTTCACCCCAGTTCTTGTCCTTCTGGATGGATTCTTATGGTTCTATGAAGAAACACAATCATTTACTTTCATTCCAATCTCCTGCACAGACCTACGCTGGCACTTGACCGAAGAGAGATTTTCAACAGAAATCTTTTGTAACCCGCTTTGTTTACACAGCTGCTCTGTTAGTGACATCCCTGTTGTTTTCCCTAAAGAAGTGACCACTAAATAGTTTTCTGTCACAGGTGAAAAGCTCTGTTTGTGTGTTTTCTGCCCATGGTCACCGGGATGAAACCCAGTGTGACACTTAGTGGTGTCGCAGGTAGTGGTTCGACATCTCACTCTTCCTGACACTGAAGTTTCCAAACTTTTTGAAATCACCTGGCCCTTCCAAAGACCTTTAAGATATTTCTGGATGACAGCTGGTTCTCTCTCTCTGAAGCCGTCTGTGAGCTGGCTTAGGAAGAAGCATCTATCGTCCCTCACACATTCCAAGATAGTAATTAGGTCAGCAAGTATTTTTGAGCGGCCAGTGGTCCAGTCCCGCCTGCCATATTCAGAGGAAGTCCATCAAATGTTCAGCAGCATTAGATGTGGGGGACTCATTCATCGATGGCAGTGGGAGGTTAACTGTATATGAAGAAGAGCCCCCCGCACAAAGTGCCCGTGACCCAGCGGCTCTAGCACGGTTCACATTCCTGTGCACTGGGAGGGGAGGAAGATGGACAGGATGCTCCACGTCACCCCCATCGCCCTCCACTTGCCCTCCCATAGTAACTTCCTGCTCTTATCATCCCCTCCCTTATCAAAGTTTCTTGCCTCCTCCCAGAAGGCACAAAGGCAGAAAATGGGGCTCCAAGCTAGGTAGCAGCCGTCTCCTCAAACCACAGGAGCAGTTTTTGAGCTTGTTGTGCACTCCGGAACCGCCTCCCTCCTCATGAGCTGAGAAATTCAACCAGGGATCCCCATCATCTCCACAACCACAGCCCTCAGACCAGCATCGTCTGTCGCAGGGACTGGGCCTCAGATCTCTAACTGGTGACCAGTCTGATCATTTCTACTTGGACTCCATCCCCCAGTGAAGGGAACTTTCCAGCACACAAGTGTGGCCACGTGATTCCAGTGCTTAGGACCTGGTAAGAGAACCCCTTGCCTCAGGTCATGCGATGCACGCCCCACCAGGCCCTCCCTCGTCTGCCCTTCACACGTGTCCAGTGCCACACTCACTGGTTTCCACCTTTCATTCTTCCTTCCATCCTTGCTCTTTGTCACACCAGGGCATTCGCTCACGCTTGCCCCTCTCCTAGGAATGTTCTCTGGTGCCCCAACTTCCCAATACGCATCCAACTTGGCTAATTCATTATTAAACCTTTGGTTTCAACATAAATGCCACGTCCTCAGTTCTAGGCCAGTTGACAATTCAGGACCGTTACCCTCTGTTCTCTTATCAGGCTTCCCCTTTCAAAGCAATCAGCATGACAGGCCGAGAGACCCCCCTTCCAGACTGGGGCTCAGCTGTGGGGCCCACAGACCGAATCTGGGTCTCCACCTGCTTTTTTAAATAAACTTTCACTGGCACACAGACAGGCTCATCCATTTACACACTGTCTGTGGCTGCTGTCGTGCCACAGTGGCAGAAATGAGTAGCTGCAGAGGGGACAGTAAAATATCTACTATCTGTCCCTGTATAAAAAATGTTTTCTGACACCTGTTCTGGACGATGAGCTCCATGGCTGCCGAGACTGTGTCTGTCTTGAGTATCAGGCACTGCAGTACCTGACAAAGTACCTAGAAGTTAGTGAGCAATCAATAAACATTGGTCAAATGGAAGAAGAAAAAAAATGAATGAAGGAATGAAGTTGGTATGCTTAGGATTTGAT
The DNA here is from genome assembly GCF_030020395.1 of Manis pentadactyla. Lineage (NCBI taxonomy): Eukaryota > Metazoa > Chordata > Mammalia > Pholidota > Manidae > Manis > Manis pentadactyla. The sequence continues at coordinate 1,842,927 of NC_080020.1, forward strand.
GAAAACCACAGGCACCCTTGTTTCCCCATCTTGAGAAAGGCGTTCATTGAAGGGAAGTGGAGAGAATGGGACCCTGGTCCTTGGTGTGGTCTTTGTCTTAGTCCGTGTGGGGCCTGCTCAGGTTTCACGCCTCCTGAATCTAGGCCCACCCCTTCCCAGGGCCGGTTCAGGTTCCTTAATCACCCTTCTGCACCTTCCTCTGCTCAGATGTTGCTGAGCGGGCAAAGGCCATGGAAGCTGCCCTCACTCGGGCCCCCGCGGGGAGGTCAAGGAGCCACGACTGGTGGTGGCCTCCAGAAGAACATTGCCTGGCCTCGGAGGCTGCACATCTTCGTGCTCTGAGTTCTGCCCTGGGAGCCCTCAGTCTCTTCTCTCCCAGTCTCCCGGGATCGCCTGGCAACCTGCCACCCAGAAGGATCCATGGTGGCTTTTCCATCCCAAGCCCTACCCCGCCCGCCCCGCCACCCTGCCACAGTGATCATCTGTCCCCTCCTTGATGTTATCATCGTCAGCAGGAAATCAAAACACCATGTATGTGAACGTAAAATGCTGTCATTTATTTATGCTACAGACTTCAGGAAGGAAAAAAGAAATCACAGCTCTCTTTCCATTAGGGAAAAAAATGGGCACAGCGTTTAAGCTTTGGTGGCCTTAAATCAGCCTGTTATTAACAGCCAGGAAATGTCTGACCCAAAGGTCCTCACTGCTATTATAAACTGTGAAAATTATAAAAATGGAAATAAAAATAAAGTAATTACCTCTTCGTGTGTTAAAAAGTTAAGCCGAATGGCTCGTTGCCATGGAGACGACTTCCTGTTTACTCCGCTGGTCTTTCCGCGGCAGTTAGAGACCAGACCCCAGCCGCTGGGGAAATGGCATCGAGCCTCCCAAATTCCACTAACATTTGTCGTAGGAACACAGTGCAGTCTGTAATTACCAGTCAGTAAAATCTGGTAAATTGTATTTTCAGGATATGTCAGTGGTTTTACATTTTTACTCGCTGTATGAAATCACTACCATGGGTGAAAGCACTACTTTATATTTTGAGATGGGGGGACCCTGTATTTAAAAATATTTTAGTTCCCCCTTTTGAAAGCCTTATACTATCTTTCTGCTGCAGAGAAAGGACTCCTGTGGGCAGACCTTCTCATTCCATTGCTTGAAGGAAGCCTGTGTCCTTACCAATGGTACGGCTGATAATATTCACATTAATAACTGCAGAACAAAGCTGCCATTCCTGTTAACTTTATATCAGATCTTTGGGCTTTTTACTTGAAAAATCCCAGGATTCTAAAATAAATGTCCTGGTGCATGATAATAAATACAATGATCAGAAAACCAAGGAATTCTTTGCCTACGTGTCAACAAAATCTAATACAAAGGTATTGAATGACTCTTAGGAGACAGAAGCACAGATTTGAGTGACAGTCTTTAGAAGAAAGATGTGTTGACTTGTGAGGAGATCCAGGCACCGTGGAAATGTGCAGTGTGGGGACAGAAAGGGAGGGACCTGCAGACCCCTCGGGACCCTGGGCTGGTCGGGAGGCAGCCTGGAGCAGTTTGACCAAAGAGCTTTTGCAAAGTGCTCGTTTCCAGGGCTGGCTTCACACCACGCTCCTGCACCCCCACTCCCCGGGCTTTCTGTCTCCTTAGTGGCCCTGCCCATGCCTCTGGCAAAGCCCACAGCTCCTCTGCCCTCTCTGCTTTCCCACCCCCCCCACTCCCCACCCAGGACCCCCACTGGCTCCTACCCCAGCCCTCCTGGGGCCCTGCAGGCTCCAAATACTGGACAAAATGAACCAGCGTGGGGCGGGACATGCCACGTCTCAAATAATCACAGCAATTTTTTGCGGTCTCAAGAGTTAATTAAATAGACAGGGATTCAACATCAGAAACTGAATTTGTGAAGTGTGCGTTTAAAGCACTATTGGTTTGCACCCATCCTGGGTGTGCACATGGAGTCCTTGAGTTTCGGAGAATTTACTTCCTCCTCCCTGGAAAACTGCGCCTGGAAGGTAGCAAGCTTATCTGGCGACCCTTGGACCTCTCAGTTTCTACCCCAGGGTCTTGGGCAGAGCAGAAACTAGATGTGGACTGATGGAAGGAACACGTAGGGTCTACACAAGGTCAAAAGGCGTAGTCTGCATGCCAACCCTCACTGTTCCTCATCCTCTTTGTGGGAAGCTCCTTAGCATTTTGATTGTCAACAAGCTTATGTTGTGTTTTTGTGAGTTGTAGCAGGTTTGGAAGGTGGGCCCAGCAGGTGGGCTAGAGCTCTGTGGGTCTGAAAATTGTCTGAAAAACCATCAACTGAAGGCAAAATGAACTTCGCTTTTGTTTTAAAGGGGTGAAATAGAGTCCGTGCACCATGGATGCAATGCTGTTGAGCAGCGTCACGCTCACCCTTGCAGTGGGGCTGAACTTTGTCAGATGCACAGGACCCTGTAGCTCAAATGCAGGACTGCCCCACCTAGAGGTGTGCCGTTTGGCTAAGCTATGGGTATTTTTAAGTCATCCTTTAAAATTACTGCCGAACGGCGCACACAGTCGTACGTATTGCATGTGCTCTCGCATGAGATCCAATTCAGTGTCAGATGCCACCTGCCTTTGTTAATGTGAATTAAATAGTTACATTTTTATCATGGTTACTAAGTATGGAATAAAAGATGGCCCAGCTTTGATTGGCAGGTGGAAAGGCTAGGTCTTTTCACTTGGGGCAGGCCAGAGGGGAGAGGTGGCGGTGGTGCCCTGCGGGATGCCCCTGGCAGGGCCTTGAGGTCAAAGTGGGCGCTCTGCAGTGGCGGTCAGGAGCTGAGACCGCAACGAGGCACGGTCAGGTGGCAGAGGCCAGAGACTTATTCCAGACAGAGGCCCTTGGCTATCGATGCTGGCAGCTCCTGCTGCTGTGGGAGTGTAAAATGCCCACACGGGTACCCCAGGAAACAGAATGGAGTCACCACTTTATTCATTTCTTCATAGGATTGCTTCCAGGCCCACTGGCTTTGATTCTTCTCTTCGGCCTCGGCCAGACCTTTTGGGAAGCCTCGGTTTTAACAGCTTATGTTATTCATCTGTCTTCAGCAAGTTACATAAAAAGTACTGAAAAGGAATGAACTTCTGCCTTCCGAAAGAGGAAGAGGCTCCAAGATTTCCATTGTGTTGCTCTGAAAAAGGAGGTGACGCCCAGCACACGTCTCCGTCTGCCACATGCCGAGCAGTGATAGGTGATGTTAGCAGGAAGGTCACATGCATTCTCCTGGAGACCCGGATCACCCAAGCAGCAGCATTTCATGTAAGCTCATTTTCCCAGTCTCTAAATGCTAAATGGTCAAACACTTCTGTTCTGGGGGGGAAAAAAATGATAAGTGAATGTGGAAGGTGTTTTTTTTGTTTTGTTTTGTTTTTTGTCATGTCTGCTCGGCATTAGTCATCTGTTCTGATTCACACAGAAACTCTGGGGCAACCGTGGGATGCACTTAATATGCTGGGTGTTGAGTTTAATCTGACACATGGAATTTTTTAATGGTGCAATTTTGGACAGGTTCATCCGGCATGAGGCTTTCTGTGTGAGGAGAGAGAGCTGTGGGGATGTGACACCTGACACTGCTGTGACATGAGGATCCAGGTGACGCACTTGCCGTGCAGCAGAGCCTGCAGAAAAGAAGGAGAGGAGATGCCCGGCAGAGGCCGGACTGTTTCAGTGCAGGGAAGTCATCCCTGGCACCACTATCACCATCATCAAACTCGTAGCGCGCTGCTGCCCTGGAGCCCTCGTGCCCCAGGCCAGGAGCCCGGGGGTGGTTCAGGCGCCCTGAGGGTCCTGAGTGGGTCTAGTCTTCCAACCACCCCCTCAGGTTACTCTCTCTCCTGAGAAAATGGCTCAGCACAGCACTGCCCTGTGGAGACCTAAGGTGAGCCTTAAGCCATGCAAGTTAATATGAAACAAGTGATATTAATTTTAATGACGTATTTCATTTAACCCAATATATCTGTGATACTGTGATGACAACATATACTCAATAGAAAATATTGAGATTTTACATTCTTTTCTTTCATGCTAAGTCTTCAAGGCCCAGTGTGTATTTTGTACTCTGGGCACATCGCACAGTCCAAGTGCCCGGTAGCCACACAGTGGACCTTGCAGGTAAATGACTGCCACTGTGTCCTTCTCGTGGGTGACTCATACATTGTACCCCTGTGGCTGCCCCTCCGGGGCGAGGTGACTGCTTGCCCTCCCACCTGCTCCCAGCGTCTGAGCTGCAGGACAGCTTAGCAGCCCTTCTCTGCTCCACCTCTCGAGGGCAGGCAGCTCTGACAGGTGTCCTGTGAGCCTTTCAGGGAAGGCTGTCAGAAGGCACAGGACTATGTAAAAACAACTCTAAACTTAAATCCCATAAAGGGACAGCCATACGGGAGCACTGCAAGTGCCACATCTCTAAGCAATTCGTTTCAGCCATTGCCTAGAGCAGGACCCAGCCCCGGGGACCCGGTCCTCAAGCCAGGCAGCCGTACCCCTGGACGTCCCTTCAGAGGTACTGCAGTCTAGGGCTCCTCACCCCTTTATGCCACTGGTGGAGTTCAGCTGCCAAGGATGCTGCTGTAAGCTCTGGGTTCCTCTCCATTTGTCTCCAGCCCACCACGCTCCAGTGCTTAACCTGGTCCAAATCGTTTCACCCCTTTCTCCTGCCAAAGGGAACCCCAGCTCTGGGCTGGTGACCCACCTCTCATCTCAGAGCTCATGGGCCTCAGGAGGCTGCCCAACCGCAGGACCGGGAGTGGACCTGGCTCGTCGTGGCCACCCCATCCCTCTTACTCACTTCTCCTTGGATGGGTAAACAGAGGCAATGTGATACTTAATTAGAACCATTCTAAAAAAAAATTGAGAGATCCTAGCTACTCTACAGACTGAGATTTCTATTGGAAATTAGGGGAAACAACAACATGAAATACAGAATCTTTGGGAAGTTTTCTGTCAAAAGGACTTCCTCTGGTCCCTCCGTGTAGGTGACATGCCCAACTTTGTTCTGCAGATGACCTCCTGTAACTCCGGGCCAGAGGGGCGTTCTCAGCTCGGGGCAAGTTCCCTCTGGATTCAGTGAGACTGAAACATGACAACAGAATGTTTGGGGTAGAAGGTCTTACACCCAGCTTTATTCTCGAGGTGGCAGGTCGAGCGCTAGCATCCGTCCACCTCCAGCAGGTCTGCCCGCAGCAAGCCGGTCACCATCTCGCCTCTGCTCCAGCTTCCGCCCCCGAGCACCGGGCAGAGCTCCTTAGAGCAACACAGGCAATAATGGCTTATTGCCATCACGTGTGCACGCACGCGCCTGCGCATCACATCACTGCACGTGCACAGTGGGCAGGTAGGTTAGGACCAGGGGGGCACCCTGGCCCTGGAACTTGCCTTTTCCCCACAGCACCTCAGTTGGGAGGGTGACGGGACAAGTCCACAGGCCCTGCTCAGAGCCAGGGAGCCTCACCGCGCTCCGGGGCAACAGGCTCTGCCCCCATCCCCGCGGAGCTCCGAGGGCCTCAGTCTGTGATACGCGAGGTGGGAGCAGGAGGCTCAGCACAGACTCACCTCGGGGCCTGGAAATGCAGCTCTTGGCCCCGACCTTGGGAGAGCGATGACCTCCTGCACCACTTCACCAGGCCCCAGGCTCGCAAAAGCTGGCTGCAGCCTCTTCTCGGGAACTCCGTCTGGCCTGCCCTGCGAGGACTGTTGCATTCATTCTCCACGACTTGCAGGCCCCCAGTTCTAACCTCACGTTCCCCCTGATGGGAGACTTTTCCTCCAACATTCCCTAAGAGCATCTCCACCCCCTGGTGCATGTCCGTGCAGCTTCCAGCCCTCCCTGCTCTTATTTCAGAGGCAGGCTCTTGTCTTGCCAATATTGCCTCGTACTAAAATTTCAGTTCACATCTCTAGCCTTGGCCTCTTCCTTCCCCAGCAGCTTGTCCGTGAAAGACAGTATATCACAGAGGTTGCAATCTGAGGCTCTAGTCTGTCCTCCCCGCCTTTGAACCCTGGCCCGGCCTCTTGCTGGCTGGGTGACCTTGGGAGAGTTAACCTAGCTGGTTCCCTTTTCTAATCCATAGGAATAATATTTCCAGCATGTGAGAACCAAAGTGGTTGATGCACGTGAACACATTTAAGACGTTAAATGCATCGAAGGTTGAAACACTGTCACGTGATAAGCACTCAGTAAACGTGGTTGCCAGGAAGTCGTATCATAAAGAACGGAGAGCTTGCTTCTCAGATCATACGGTCCCGATACCCGCGAGCTCTTCGTGCAGGGCTGCCGCGCTGTCGTGGGAAGGCCATTCCACCCGACCAGCTCAGCCAACAGGCTGATGGGGGTTCAGAAAGAGAACAAAACGGGTTTGTGATCACTCAGATCTGGCTTCAAATGTTTTCTCTGTAACTGATGAGTGCGCGACCGTTGTCAAGTCATTCATAGACTCTGGTCCTCAGCGTCTCATCCAGAGAATGGAGCTAAGAACATCTAACGAGAAGAGCCTGGGGGAAGATGAGTAAGAGTTGCACTAAAACAAAGAACATTTGGTAGGTGTTCAAAATCATCACCATCATTGTGACCTTCCCGGTGAGCACCTCTGACAAGATGCTAGAGTACAGGAGGGCGCCGTATTATTGACTAATACAGTTTGGATTATCAGCTGATTTTCTTCCGTGTGGTAATGCTGACTCGTTCAACTCAGGAATGGAGACAAGTGCATAAATACCTACCGACTTTGTAGAAATTTCCATTGTTTAAATTAAAGGTACTCCTTATTTTTAGTTTGTATACAAAATTGCAACACTGGAATATTCTTGCATTCATAAAAAGAAAAAAAAAAAGCAGGTAGATGTAAGTATTTCTAACCATCAGCTGAAAATGCATAATGCCAAATACGAATGGCTACAATAGGCTGAGGACCGGGCCTATCAGCAACAGACGGACTCAGTTTACTAATCAGTCACAACTTTTCTCACCCAGCGCTCTTTTTTAGCCATTGAAGTATTATGGACACGTCCCCACCACCACCACTAAACACACATATATGCACCCCCGCATGGCCCGCACAGGGCCTGGGTGTGATGGACTCTCCCTCCGTTTGGCAGACAAGTCATAAACACCCCCTGCTCTCACTGGCTACACTGTCATCTTAACAAAAGGGAAAGGTGATCCATCAGCCCACTGCACCTGCCCTCTTTGAGTGAGAACTTAGGAGGCACCACGGGAAACGGGGTGAGCGTAAAGGCCCAGCGCACTTGAGTACAAATGGTTTTAAATTGGTTTCACAGTACTTTTACTTTCAGACTTTGTTGAGTCTTTGCATATTTTAAAACCATTCATTATTGCTGCTGAGAATTTTTCTCAAGTTACCCCAAATACTCACCAATAATACAAAGTAAGCAAATACAAAGGCCCAAAGAAGGAATAAAAAAAATGAGCGTCCTCCTCGTTAGGGGACAGGAGTCAGAGTCGTACTGGACGGAGCACATGAGACCCCTTGGGAGGCTCGATAGGGTTTCCTCCAAGATGTTTTTCAAAGAGGTCCTCTTATTTTAAGTGCATTTTGTGACCTAAGACAAGAATAGCTGAGACGTGTCTGCTTTCCCGGAATAAGCTGTAAATTGACAGTTGAGGGATAAGCTGACCCCGTGGTATTTGGGGCTAGACGAAGGTTGCAATCGTTTTCCAATGTTTGGGTTTTTATAAACCAAAAGCACATTTTGCCCTACACCCTTTCCCCTGGATTTTAACAAGTCATGTGTATTTGAAGGGAAATTGAATCCATATGCGTCTGATCTATTTATACTTAAATCGTTAAAGTGTTGTTTTGTAAGATTATTTAGGTGACCAGGAAACCTTTGGAGCATCTTCAGAGCTCTGCCTCTCACACCGTGGAAGTCGTCATTCTATGAAGAAATCACATCTGCCCATGGGCCCAATAGCCTGACCTAATTATACATTCATAAACCAGATCTCTGGGGCCATTCTAATTTAATGGGCTGACACCACATGATTTCCCAATTCCAAGAAAGAAAATAAGCCTGTACGTGTGCTACCAGCAAATGAATGACTCCGAAGGCCCTCAGATAGCAATGAGCTTGTCTTGCCCAATATTGAGATGAGATAACAGTAGATGAATTACAAATAAATAGGGACTCTATAAATACAAAATAGAAAGAAAATTGAGAGCTTAAAAAGATGCAGAACAGTGCTTGGGATTATCAGAAATAATGCAGGATAGAAGGAAAAAGAAACCGTATCCAGGAGGCCACATACTGAATCATGGACGTGAGGGGCTTGTTCCCACAGGCGCTTGCGATCCTAGTTTTAAAATCACCACCATAGCGGGAGAGAAACCCAGGCAGGTGATTGCATTACACTTTGCAAAGGTGGTGTTTAGTGCAGGGCTGACGTCGGGATAAATAAGCATCACTAATGCTAAGGTATCCACCCTACAGAGACTTGCCAGGGCTTCTAGCTGGGATCCCCGCTGCATACACATGAGGAATCCACTACCTCGCCCCCCGTCAAGGTGAAAGAAGGGGTCAAGAGCAAGCTTAATGTTGAACATCCCGGGGGAAAGTATTCCTCTGGGCAAGACTAAGTCCGATTACAACTCAACCCACCCCATTATAAAAATTAAAATCAATTCTCATGGTTGCGGACTTTACACCTAGAGAATTTTATAAAAGCTGTTGTAAAATGCAGCAAATTTAATGAAAACAGTCACAGAGGGAGTTCTGTCTTCTAATGGATGCCAAGAACTCAGGAGAGGATGTCCCAGGGCCTTTCTTCCTGAAAATATGCTGTAGATGCAGACAAGACATATGCCTGGAGCTCAACTGGAGAGAATTTGGCTCATGGCCGGGCTACGAAATACTGGCCAGAAACCAGAATGAGCTCTAGTTTTCATGCAGCTGCCCTTTCTAACTATAAGCAAGGCATTCAGTGCTGAGCACAGGCTTAGGGAGAGGAGTGGGTAGGAGGCTGACACACTCACACACACACACACACACACACACACACACACACATAGTCATCTTTTCAGTGCCTCACCACATCAGAAGCCACATGTCAACTCACTGCACCCTGGAATAAAGATGCCAGTGTGTGCTTTCCGAGAAGAAAGCCTCAGTTCTCCTGAACACAGGCAAGAGGCAGACAGGCAGCGTGTAACACCTGATGGGCAAGGACCACATGCCAGGCTGAGACCAGCCACTTTATATATAACTGGCTCCAAAATAATCCTGTGTGATAGGAGCAACTAACACATACTGAACATAGTCTCCATCAATGACTTGGCCTATATTAGATCACTTACTCGACCCAGAGAGCCTGAAAAGTCGTGTTTGCAAGCTTGCCTCATTTACTTTCCAGACAGAAATAAATACATCAAATATTCTACGACTTTCTAATGGTTACATGGTACCAAACATAAGTTTGCCATATTCTATTTCATAGTCCCTTATTGTTGAACATTGGTGAAATTTCTGATGTTTTATCCTTAGAGATAATTCAACAATAAACTCCCTTTTAAATATGTTTCTGGTTCACTTTTATAACAATTCTATCAAGCCATATTATTAGAAACAAACTTCTGGGCCAAAGAAGTGGCACATTTTAAAGAATTTTCATTCATTTATATAATTGTTTCCTGATATATAGAATATAAATTCTCTTACAACACTAGAATCTCCTTGGGGTCTGTGATCATAACACTATGACTCCACATGACCATCATTATCATCACCTTGTTTCTACCCATTAGTATGCAGATTTTGTTACTTCGTGTTTTTTGTCCTTTTCAAAATTATTAATCGCCAGAGAGGTTTGTCTAATTCATTGGCTTTTTTCTGTTTTTTAACTCACAATGATTCAACACTTGTGTTTGTCCATTGTAACATTTTTTATTTCTTGCTTTCACTTATTTACCTTTTTCTGTAAAATTGCCCCTTCTTGGAGTCAATTTTTAAAAATTCCCTAGTAAGAGAGTAGAATGTTTTTTCTAATTCCCGTTTAATAATGGAAATTATCTGAGGTTACGGTTGTGCCCAGAGCACTGTTCCCATCACATCCTCTAGGCGTTGATATGTAATGTCTATCAAACAGGCTCTCATCTGATTGCCTGTTTGGGTCGGAGCAGTCTAGAAGAGCACTTTTAATGTCCATGCAGCCAGAGGGTTGGTGTGGTTTTGTCTTGAACTTCTATTACTGATTTCTGGCGTCGCTTTATGATGGCCTAAGAAGTGGGTCTGTACCCTCCATGTCAACTCTCGGGAGTTCATTGACTTACGGGGCAGCAATTTTCAACCTGTTGTGATTGTTCAGTTGATGCAAAACTGCCCCAAAATTGAAACTTAACTGAGCCACAATATGTAAAAAGAGGAAAAGCAAAACATTTTTAGTTGAACAGGGAATCGAGGGACCTAGGAACGTACTCACCATGAGGGCCCCCGGCTCTGACAAAGGCAGCCAAAAGGTGTCTGGAGACCCCATGGCTTTAGCGGGCACAGTGGTTTCATACACAATCAAAAGATGTGTTTCAGAGGGAGGGGCGGAAGATGGCTGCGTGAGTAGAGCAGCGGAAATCTCCTCCCAAAACAACATATATCTATGAAAATATAACAAAGACAACCCTTCCTAGAATAAAGACCAGAGGACACAGGACAATATCCAGACCACATCCGCACCTGAGAGAACCCAGCGCCTCGCGAAGCAGGTAAGATACAAGCCCCGGCCCCGCGGGAGCCGAGCGCCCCTCCCCCCAGCTCCCGGCGGGAGAAGAGCAGGCAGAGCGGGAGGGAGACGGAGCCCAGGGCTGCCGAACACCCAGCCCCCGCCATCCGGGCCAGAGTGCAGGGCGCTCGATACTAGGAAAACAGGGCAGCAACAACAGTGAGCAGGCACTGGAGGCTGGGCGACAGAGGACATAAGAAAAGCGCGCGACCATTTTTTTTTTTTTTTTTTTTTTTTTTGCTTTTTTGCTGTTTTCTTTTGGCGAGCGCTTTTTGGAAGTCTTAAAGGGATAGGGCCCCCAATACTAGGGAAACAGGGCAGCAAGAACAGTGAGCAGATGCCTGAGGCTGGCGCCGGAGAATAAAGAAAAACGAACGATCACCTTTTTTTTTTTTTTAATTAAAAACGCTTTGTTTTTTTTTTTTAATTAAAAAATTTTTTTTTTTTTTTTTTTTTTTGGTGGTCGTTGTTTTGTTTTGGCGGGTGCTTTTTGGAAGTCTTAAAGGGGCAGGGCGGGTCACTTAATCCAGAGGTAGGGAATCCGGGATCTCTGGGCACCCTAACCCCTGGGCTGCAGGGAGCAAGGAGGCCCCTTACGGAGATAAATAGCCTCCCAGCCGCTCCTGCTCCAACGCGACTCCACCACTTTGGAGCAGCTGCCCGAGCCAGGCCACGCCCACAGCAACAGCGGAGATTAACTCCATAGCAGCCGGGCAGGAAGCAGAAACCCTGTCTGCGCGCAGCACAAGCCACTAGAGGCCGCTGTTCTCCCAGGAGAGGAGGGCCACAAACCAACAAGAAAGGAAGTCCTTCCAGCCGTCACTCGTCCCAGTTCTGCAGACTATTCCTATCACCAAGAAAAGGCAAAGCTACAGGCAGACAAAGATCACAGAGACAACACCAGAGAAGGAGACAGACCTAACCAGTCTCCCTGACAAAGAATTCAAAATAAGAATCATAAACATGCTGACAGAGATGCAGAGAAATATGCAAGAGAAATGGGATGAAGTCCGGAAGGAGATCACAGATGCCAGAAAGGAGATCGCAGAAATGAAACAAACTCTGGAAGGGTTTATAAGCAGAATGGATAGAATGCAAGAGGCCATTGATGGAATTGAAATCAGAGAACAGGAACGCATAGAAGCTGACATAGAGAGAGACAAAAGGATCTCCAGGAATGAAACAATATTAAGAGAACTGTGTGACCAATCCAAAAGGAACAATATCCATATTATAGGGGTCCCAGAAGAAGAAGAGAAAGGAAAAGAGATGGAAAGTATCTTAGAAGAAATAATTGCTGAAAACTTCCCCACACTGGGGGAGGAAGTAATCGAACAGACCACGGAAATACACAGAACCCCCAACAGAAAGGATCCAAGAAGGGCAACACCAAGACACATAATAATTAAAATGGCAAAGATCAAGGACAAGGAAAGAGTGTTAAAGGCAGCTAGAGAGAAAAAGGTCACCTATAAAGGGAAACCCATCAGGCTAATGTCAGATTTCTCAACAGAAACCCTACAGGCCAGAAGAGAATGGCATGATATATTTAATACAATGAAACAGAAGGGCATTGAACCAAGGATACTGTATCCAGCACGACTATCATTCAAATATGATGGTGGGATTAAACAATTCCCAGACAAACAAAAGCTGAGGGAATTTGCTTTCCACAAACCACCTCTACAGAACATCTTACAGGGACTGCTCTAGATGGGAGCACTCCTAGAAAGAGCACAGCACAAAACACCCAACATATGAAGAATCGAGGAGGAGGAACAAGAAGGGAGAGAAGAAAAGAATCTCCAGACAGTGTATATAACAGCTCAATAAGCGAGCTAAGTTAGGCAGTAAGATACTAAAGAGGCTAACCTTGAACCTTTGGTAACCACGAATTTAAAGCCTGCAATGGCAATAAGTACATATCTTTCAATAGTCACCCTAAATGTTAATGGGTTGAATGCACCAATCAAAAGACACAGAGTAACAGAATGGATAAAAAAGCAAGACCCATCTATATGCTGCTTACAAGAAACTCACCTCAAACCCAAAGACATGTACAGACTAAAAGTCAAGGGATTGAAAAACATATTTCAGGCAAACAACAGCGAGAAGAAAGCAGGGGTTGCAGTACTAATATCAGACAAAATAGACTTCAAAACAAAGAAAGTAACAAGAGATAAAGAAGGACACTACATAATGATAAAGGGCTCAGTCAAACAAGAGGATATAACCATTCTAAATATATATGCACCCAACACAGGAGCACCAGCATATGTGAAAAAAATACTAACAGAACTAAAGGGGGAAATAGACTGCAATGCATTCATTCTAGGAGACTTCAACACACCACTCACCCCAAAGGATAGATCCACTGGGCAGAAAATAAGTAAGGACACGGAAGCACTGAACAACACAGTAGAGCAGATGGACCTAATAGACATCTATAGAACTCTACATCCAATAGCAGCGGGATATACATTCTTCTCAAGTGCACATGGAACATTCTCCAGAATAGACCACATACTAGGCCACAAAAAGAGCCTCAGAAAATTCAAAAAGACTGAAATCCTACCAACCAACTTTTCAGACCACAAAGGCATAAAACTAGAAATAAACTGTACAAAGAAAGCAAAGAGGCTCACAAACACATGGAGGCTTAACAACACGCTCCTAAATAATCAATGGATCAATGACCAAATCAAAATGGAGATCCAGCAATATATGGAAACAAATGACAACAACAACACTAAGCCCCAACTTCTGTGGGACACAGCAAAAGCAGTCTAAAGAGGAAAGTATATAGCAATCCAAGCATATTTAAAAAAGGAAGAGCAATCCCAAATGAACGGTCTAATGTCACAATTATCGAAATTGGAAAAAGAAGAACAGATGAGACCTAAGGTCAGCAGAAGGAGGGACATAATAAAGATCAGAGAAGACATAAATAAAATTGAGAAGAATAAAACAATAGCAAAAATCAATGAAACCAAGAGCTGGTTCTTCGAGAAAATAAACAGAATAGACAAGCCTCTAGCCAGACTTATTAAGAAGAAAAGAGAGTCAACACAAATCAACAGTATCAGAAACGAGAAAGGAAAAATCACGACGGACCCCACGGAAATGCAAAGAATTATTAGAGAATACTATGAAAACCTATATGCTAACAAGCTGGGAAACCTAGGAGAAATGGACAACTTCCTAGAAAAATACAACCTTCCAAGATTGACCCAGGAAGAAACAGAAAATCTAAACAGACCAATTACCAGCAATGAAATTGAAGCGGTAATCAAAAAACTACCAAAGAACAAAACCCCCGGGCCAGATGGATTTACCTCGGAATTTTATCAGACATACAGGGAAGACATAATACCCATTCTCCTTAAAGTATTCCAAAAAATAGAGGAGGAGGGGATACTCCCAAACTCATTCTATGAAGCTAACATCACCCTAATACCAAAACCAGGCAAAGACCCCACCAAAAAAGAAAACTACAGACCAATATCCCTGATGAACGTAGATGCAAAAATACTCAACAAAATATTAGCAAACCAAATTCAAAAATACATCAAAAGGATCATACACCATGACCAAGTGGGATTCATCCCAGGGATGCAAGGATGGTACAACATTCGAAAATCCATCAACATCATCCACCACATCAACAAAAAGAAAGATAAAAACCACATGATCACCTCCACAGATGCTGAAAAAGCATTTGACAAAATTCAACATCCATTCATGATAAAAACTCTCAGCAAAATGGGAATAGAGGGCAAGTACCTCAACATAATAAAGGCCATCTATGATAAACCCACAGCCAACATTATATTGAACAGCGAGAAGCTGAAAGCATTTCCTCTGAGATCGGGAACTAGACAGGGATGCCCACTTTCTCCACTGTTATTTAACATAGTACTGGAGGTCCTAGCCACGGCAATCAGACAAAATAAAGAAATACAAGGAATCCAGATTGGTAAAGAAGAAGTTAAACTGTCACTATTTGCAGATGACATGATACTGTACATAAAAAACCCTAAAGACTCCACCCCAAAACTACTAGAACTGATATCGGAATACAGCAAAGTTGCAGGATACAAAATCAACACACAGAAATCTGTGGCTTTCCTATATACTAACAATGAACCAACAGAAAGAGAAATCAGGAAAACAACTCCATTCACAATTGCATCAGAAAAAATAAAATACCTAGGAATAAACCTAACCAAAGAAGTGAAAGACTTATACTCTGAAAACTACAAGTCACTCTTAAGAGAAATTAAAGGGGACACTAACAGATGGAAACTCATCCCATGCTCGTGGCTAGGAAGAATTAATATCATCAAAATGGCCATCCTGCCCAAAGCAATATACAGATTTGATGCAATCCCTATGAAACTACCAGCAACATTCTTCAATGAACTGGAACAAATAATTCAAAAATTCATATGGAAACACCAAAGACCCCGAATAGCCAAAGCAATCCTGAGAAAGAAGAATAAAGTAGGGGGGATCTCACTCCCCAACTTCAAACTCTACTATAAAGCCATAGTAATCAAGACAATTTGGTACTGGCACAAGAGCAGAGCCACAGACCAATGGAACAGACTAGAGAATCCAGACATTAACCCAGACATATATGGTCAATTAATATTTGATAAAGGAGCCATGGACATACAATGGCAAAATGACAGTCTCTTCAACAGGTGGTGCTGGCAAAACTGGACAGCTACATGTAGGAGAATGAAACTGGACCATTGTCTAACCCCATATACAAAAGTAAACTCAAAATGGATCAAAGACCTGAATATAAGCCATGAAACCATTAAACTCTTGGAAGAAAACATAGGCAAAAACCTCTTAGACATAAACATGAGTGACCTCTTCTTGAACATATCTCCCCGGGCAAGGAAAACAACAGCAAAAATGAGTAAGTGGGACTATATTAAGCTGAAAAGCTTCTGTACAGCAAAAGACACCATCAATAGAACAAAAAGGATCCCTACAGTATGGGAGAATATATTTGAAAATGACACATCCAATAAAGGCTTGACGTCCAGAATATATAAAGAGCTCACACGCCTCAACAAACAAAAAACAAATAACCCAATTAAAAAATGGGCAGAGGAACTGAACAGACAGTTCTCCGAAAAAGAAATACAGATGTCCAACAGACACATGAAAAGATGCTCCACATCGCTAATTATCAGAGAAATGCAAATTAAAACTACAATGAGGTATCACCTCACACTAATAAGGATGGCTGCCATCCAAAAGACAAACAACAACAAATGTTGGCGAGGCTGTGGAGAAAGGAGAACCCTCCTACACTGCTGGTGGGAATGTAAGTTAGTTCAACCATTGTGGAAAGCAGTATGGAGGTACATCAAAATGCTCAAAACAGAATTACCATTTGACCCAGGAATTCCACTCCTAGGAATTTACCCTAAGAACGCAGCAATCAAGTTTGAGAAAGACAGATGCACCCCTATGTTTATTGCAGCACTATTTACAATAGCCAAGAATTGGAAGCAACCTAAATGTCCATCAATAGATGAATGGATAAAGAAGATGTGGTACATATACACAATGGAATACTACTCAGCCATAAGAAAAGGGCAAATCCAATCATTTGCAGCAACATGGATGGAGCTGGAGGGTATTATGCTCAGCGAAACAAGCCAAGCAGAGAAAGAGAAATACCAAATGATTTCACTTATCTGTGGAATATAAGAACAAAGGAAAAACTGAAGGAACAAAACAGCACCAGAATCACAGAACTCAAGAATGGACTAACAGGTACCAAAGGGAAAGGGACTGGGGAGGATGGGTGGGTAGGGAGGGATAAGGGGGGGGAGAAGTAGGGGGGTATTAAGATTAACATGCATGGGGGGGTAGGAGAAAAGGGAGGGCTGTACAACACAGAGAAGGCAAGTAGTGATTCTACAACATTTTGCTATGCTGATGGACAGTGACTGTAAAGGGGTTTATAGGGGAGACCTGGTATAGGGGAGAGCCTAGTAAACATAATATTTGTCATGTAAGTGTAGATTAGTGATACCAAAATCAAAGCACACACACACAAAAAAAGGGCAGTTCCTGTGTGGTAACCTCCAATGAGTTCTACACAAGGGTATAAAGGGCATATATAAGTGTAGGCAAAGGGTCTGTTTGTGTCTATACAGAAGATCAAAGCCTAATTGGGCTACCCTGAAAATGAACTAAGATACGATATGAAAGAGAACTTCCAACATCAGCACTCTCTGGAAGACTCATGCCAGAAGATGATCATCAAAAAACCCCAACAAAGATCCACGCACTGCTACAGCAGTAGATGCTCTCATCCCACCAGCTCCTGGACTTGCCATGGGAATGTGGAAGGAGATATCTAAGCTGGCCTGTGCATACAGTAAAACAACAAATTTGACTGGATCTATACTGTTGGAACTCAACCAAGAATTTGGAGAAGTGCAAATTGTAGCGCTCCAAAATCTTACAACTACAGACTATTTACTGTTAAAAGAACATAAGGGATGTGAACATTCCCCAGGAATGGGTTGTTTTAATTTGTCTGATTTCTCTCAGACTTTCAAATTCAGTTGGACAATATCCACCATATCATAGATAAGTTTTCATAAATGCCTAAGGTGCCTAAGTGGTTTTCTTGGTTTCACTGGAGATGGCTGGTAATTACAGATATGCTTTGGTTATGTAACTATACTCCTATTATGTTAATGTGTGTGCGCAATTTAAGTAGTAGTTTAAAACCTATACATGCTGAAGTTACTCTACAAGAAGATATGTCAAAGAAATAATCAATCTTCCCATGTTTTCTTCCGCCTGCTACTTCTATAGCTTTTCTTCTTCCTTCCTAATTACAACCCTTAAATAGAATTCGTGCCTCATATCAAATTTACCAAGTATCATAATTCTTCCAAGTGGTAAAGATACCTCAAGACAAATGCTGGGCATAGAAGCCACAGGGCATAAATATGCAAAGAAGTAAAAAGCTAACCTTTTCAAACAGTAAGTCTTCTCTCTCACTTACCAACTTAACATTTCCCTGTATGGCCCCGGAAGATGACTGGTTAGCCAGAGACGGGTAAGATTCCTCAAGGGAGGAACAACCTAAGACAGGCACAGTCGCAGGGGGGCCATCAGGTGAGAAATTGGGGATCAACAGAGGTGAGGCTTAGAACCTCACCCCCCCTGTTCTGAGAGAAATCTTCTGCATACGTGGATGTTTTATTGCCCTTGTCTAGCTTGGATTAACACACAGTCTACAGGCACACACCTGATCATCTACATTTGCTCTCTTACAACATTAAACTATGTTTTCTACCTTTATCTTGTATCTACCTACCACGTCAGCATTTTATTAAAAATAATAATAATAAAGAGAGAAATGTGGTATCCACATATAAATCAAGTATAAATACCAAATGAGTATTCATATTTGAACTGACTGTTTATAGTTCATAATGCATGAGCAAAACCGAAAGCTTCTGTGATGACTGCCCTTGTACTGTTCACTATGTAACTTATTCATTATGTAAGAATTTGTTCTCCATGTAAGAACTTGTTCGTTATGCCTCAGAAGATTGGAGACTGACGAAAATTAGGCTTGGGGTGGATTAATGATTGTGCATTGAGCATTGACTCCCCTATACAGAATTTTATTGTCGTTAACAATCATTTGATCAAGAAATATGAGAGATGCCCTCACAAAAAAAAAAAAAAAAAAAAAAAAGGACAGACTTCCAATGGTAAAATAAATAAGTAACCGGGATGTAATGTATATCATAAGGAATATAGTCAAGATATTGTAACAGCCTGGTAGGGTGATAGCTGGAACCTAGAATTATGTATATAAATGTTTTATCACTGTGTTGTACACTTGAAACTACAGTAATGTAATACTGTGCGTCAACTACCCTTCAAAAAAAAATAATTATTTAAAAAAAAATATGTGTTTCAAGGATCCTCAAAAAGAAGTAAAATTAGCTTTTTGTACATATTTACATATTGTTGTTAATTCAAGGTTATCAATAGTAATTCATCTATGTCTTTATTTAAAAGGCAGAATTCTCATGTTAAACGTCAGAATATTTTTCTACGTCCTCTGTTTTATTTTCTATCATTATCTTTTGTGTCTTTTGATTTTCCTAGTTTAGGGAAAGCTTTTCAAATGTATCACTATGTTGTTAATTAGAGATTCTATGTTACCGATTCTGATTCTTTACCATTTCCAGTTGGGTCCACCCAATTCCATTCTGTTGTCTTGCCAGGCAATGTCGTAGTTACTCAACCCTCACAGTAATGCAGTGAAATAGGTACTGTTTTAATCCCCACTGTACAGAGGAAGAAACCCCGGCTCACCAAGGTCAAGTGGCTTGCCCAAGGTCACACAGCTACTAAGACACAGAGCTAGGTTTTGAAGCGTTTGATTCTGGAGCCTTCATTAGAAACACCTACCTTTTTGCAGATACAGTTTATATGAACGTCATGTCACTTTCACATTGCCCTGTTAATTGCATTTCTTTAGGAGTTTACTCTCTAGCTGTTTTTATTGTTCCTATTTCTTAATAGTTCATTTATCTCATTTCTCTCTCTCTCTCTCACAAACACACACACACATGCGTTCGCGAGCGCACTCCTCCATATCTAACAGCACAACCACACCCAGATTGTGGACCCAGGCTTGGGTTTCTTCCATATGAGGTTAGGGTGCGTCAGATGCCGCCACAGAGCCTGCAGCCACCGGCACTGACTTCCCTCCCTCCTTGTGGCCCATTGAGCAGCTTTATGCAACCAATGCTCTCAGCAGCCGCTGCAACTCTCTCCGCTTCCTTTCAGAGTTGGGGTGTCCCCCCACAGCCCAGGGTTTGGCAGGGGGCTGCCTCTGGGCTGCTGACACATACGGGCCCACCGGGTTCCAATATCATAAAGAACTGACCCCCAGCTGCTTAGATCTGTTCTGGTTCAGCAGCTCCAACAGCCCCTGCCTGCTTTGATGTCCGGTCCCCAGAAATGGGCATCTTTTTGTGTTGCAATGACTGTGCCTTTTCCTTTTTGAAAAAATAGTGTTTTTTCTTTCCTGCTTTGTTATAGTAACACAGTGTGTAAAATTGAGATTGTCAATCGCTTTGAGATGTTTTAGGAGACATTCTCTGTCTCCATTTTATTACTTTTTAGGATTTGTCTCCATATACTTGTGCCACTGCGGCTTTTCCTACTTACCTTAGAAGAAGTGTGGCCTACAGTCTGTGCTTTCCAGCGGGCAAGGCCTGGGACTCGCCCTCGGCCTGGGGTGTCGCTCATGGGCGGCTGGAAATGATTCACAATTTAAGGGCAAATCGAGGTGCACCGTTTTAGCCTGATTCCCAGAGACTGGCCCACACCCCCCTTGTGCAATCATCCTGCACTTAGACTTAGAGCCAATCGCTTGTCCTGATGAATCACCCCAGATGCTCCTCCCGCGTCTGTTCTCAGATGCGCTTTATCGCTGGGATTCCTGCTCTGAGGATGCAACGTGCCGCTGTCAGAACGAACTTCCCCCCCATCCGCACACACTTCCCTGTGCGTGTTTTCCTAGAGAAGCCTCCAAACAGATGAAGAAAGTACTGGTGCGCCAGGTGTGTGGCGAGAACTGTGAGCCCGTTAGAAGCCTGCACGCGGCCACCGTGCTGGGGCGCCGGGGCGCAGGTGGACGCAAGCCCCACGTCCACCTCGTCTCAATGTGGCTCTGCTTCAGCTGGAGAAGCACCCCTAGGCCGACCGTCCTGACTTCTACTTCCAGCCCCCATGTCTCCTCACTGGTGGGATTTCTTCCAAGATTCTGGCAGTACTTTGGCTGTCAGTTTCATATAAATGTTTGTTGGTTTTGCTGTCTTTACGCTATTTGAGTAGCAAGTTAGGAAGAGGTTGTGTCAGGATCTGTTAGCCAAGTGACTTCAAACCAGAAATCTGCTGCTGGTTTTATTTTTAAGTACAAATTTGTCTGTAATTACTACCAATTGGGAGGGTCCTATTTCACCACGTTGGCAAGGAAACGTTGGTTTTTTTCCCCTCGGAGTAGACATCTACAGATCTTGATCAGACCACCCAGAGGCCACCTGTAGAAACTCCCTCTCTGCGTGGCATTTGGAGACTCAACTCAGTCCATTTTTGGAAGTCAGTCTGGCCCAACCTGAACTAGAAGGCTCAGAAACGTCCTTGAAATCAGAAGTCTCAGTTAACTGGGATTAGTACATATGGCTCCTTGGCATGAATTTAGAAGAAAAGTTATCCCCTTGTGAAGAAACTTTACGCCTATTAGACAAATGGCATGTTACACTTATTTTTGTAGAACAAGACATTTATTGTCATTTGCCAGAAATCTGTCAAAATAAATAGAGAAATACACAGCATTATGAGCAGAACCACTTCCGTGAGGGTTACGCCCCGCACGCTGTACAACCCACCCAACTGTGCACAACAGCCCTGCTCTGTGGTCTCGTCCCTGAGAAACTGCTTTGAGGGACCACAGGGGGCATATGGTGAAATGTAGTTGGTTGAACAACTGCGCACCCTCCTAAAACTGCACTCACTGAATGATAGTAAAAAAAAAAAAAAGTAAGACACTTGCTCACAAGGAGAAAGAGCAGGAGAGAAAGAGAAGGCCTCAGAATTATGGAAATCGGAAAGCAGAAGAAAGACTGGTAAACAAAACGGCAGGATCGTAGCCCATACTACTCGTCCCCCATCCCCAACTTCGGCCATGACCAATCTGGTCTCCATTTCCATGAGCTTGTTTTTTATCATTGTTTCAATTCTACCTATAAGTGAGATAGTATGGTATTTGTCTTTCTCTGCCTGACTTGTTTGGCTTACAAAATGCCCTCAGGGTCTTCCATGTTGTCACAGATGGCAAGATTTCATTCTTTGCATGGCCAGATAATATTCAATGGTGTGTGTGTGTGTGTGTGTGTGTGTGTGTGTGTGTCTGTGTGTGTGTGTGTGTGTGTCTGTGTGTGTGTGTGTCTGTGTCTGTGTGTGTGTGTCTGTGTGTGTGTGTGTGTGTGTGTCTGTGTGTGTGTGTGTGTGTACCACATTTTCTTAATCTGTTTATCCATCAGTTGACGCTTGAGTCATTTCCATTTCTCAGTTATTGTAAATAATGCTGCAGTGAACATGGGTATGTCCATGTAATTTTGATTTAGTGTTTCTTTTTCTTCAGATAAATACCCAGAAGTGGAATTGCTGGATCATATGGTAGTTCTAGTTCTAATTTAATTTTGGGGGGACCCCCCCATCCTGTTTTCCACAGTGGATCCACCGATTTACATCCCCACCAACAGTGGGGGGGGGGCTCCCATTTCCCCAACATCCTCGCCAGCACTTGTCATTTCTAATCTTGATGATGACAGCTTCCAGGCATAAAATAAAAATCCTGGGGATGTACTGTAAGCGTGGTGACTCTAGTTAATAATACTGTAGCGCATATTTGAAAGTTGCTAAAATAGTAGATCTTTAAAGTCATCATCACAAGAAAAATAAAATTCTGTAGCTATGGATGGTGACAGATGTTGACTAATTGTGATCATTTCACAATGTACACAAATACTGAATCATTATGCTACACATTTGAAACTAATATGTTTGTCAATTATTTCCTCAGTTTAAAAAATTGTTACACAGTGTAGAAGTTCTCAGCAACAAAATTATGTATATAGATTTGATTGAAATTTTTTTTCCAGGCCATTTAAAGAAAAAGAATAGTAAACTGCCAGTGGGAAAATCTGAAAAGAACACAAATTGGCACCATGGAGCCCCCTAAAGATTAGAAATTGGCAACATTAGGTAACTATGGATTTGGGAATGACGGCAGAGCTGGAAACAGGGCTGTTGGAATGGCTGCCAGACCCTCAACACGGCTCTAACTCAGCTCAGCTTGGCCTCGGCCTTACCCCCCCACAGAAGCCTGGAGGCTGGTCCTCTAGAAGGGGGCAACGAGGCACAGGGCAGGAAGTGGATGCCTGCGGAAACAGGTGGTCGAAGTCAAAGTCTCTTTAGCTGTTGAATGCTGGGATGTAAATCTTCTGTTCCCACTCAGCTCCCTGGACCCTTGTAACCAGCGACACACCCTAAGGAGGAAAACCCTTGCTTCCCTTGAAATCGGACCATCCCAGGAGAAAATGACCAGAGAGTCTGGAGTCGGGAGGTCCCAGACCCCACTGTTATGTCCTGAAGGGGCAGGCACCACCCCTCACATGCCGCCTTCCGGCTCCACAGGCCACGTCCTTAAACGTGAGCTGGCAGCCCAGGCGCCCGGGGCATCCGAGGAGCATCTCAAGCATGGGCGACAGACCAACACACACAGAGGACACCTCGGGGAAACAGCCCGTGCAGGGAGCTGGAAAAGAAAACTACACGTCTTCAGATCAGAGATGATATCAGCTCCATAAGGCACGATAAAAAGATCCTGTTTCTTAAAAAGAGCATTCTGAGAAGAACTCTGTGGATTCAAAATACGCTGGAAGGAAAAAGGCAAGATCCTGGAAGCAAAGCTGAGCCATCTCTGTAAAAGAAGAGAGACATGAGAAAAGAAATAGAAAATAGAAAAAAATTAAATCAGTCTAGGATGACCAAAATTCAAAAATCTAGAGTTCTAGAACAGACAATAAAGAAACCGGAGGAGAGTTTGGGGATGAATAGTAATGAGGACTTTAAAACACCAAGGAAACCAAATCAAGGCAGTTATTAATTCCAAGCACAATCCAATGTTGCAAATGAAAAGCTATGTTCCTCACATGACTCACTTCCAAGCAGCACTTACCCAGTAATTGTTATGTAATCACTGATTACATAAGACGTGCTCTGGGGATGGGGGCCAGGAGGGGTGCAAGGGGGTAAATCCTCACCTGTAATGAGAGGCCAAAAAGTGCGTAAAACCAGCAAAGTTTGGACATACAGGGACAAACACTTTTCTATCGTTGAAAATGGAAAGCTCTCAGAAAAGGGTAAAGGGAAGAGAGAGAAGGATGGATTTTTTTTTTTAAGGAGCCTTGAAAACTGATTGTTCAAATCACCTAACTGTAAATTATGTAAAGTATAATCTTGATTTTTTTAACAAAAAATCTTTTAAAAATCTATGAAAATAAAATCACACATAAGCATAAGGGGGAGATAAATTCAAAGTTACTAAGGGATGAATGAGGACTGGGTAGGAAAAAACAGAGAAAGGGGCAACCACCACCTCTATACCAAGCCCCAAAATCATGCTGCCAAATGCCGTCGGGACATCTGGCCCCGTTAGTGGGGACGCCTCTGCTAGCACACGGGACGCATTATTTCTAGCCAGCTGGTGAAGGAGAAAGCGCACACGCCATGCAGACAGCACCTGCTTTGGGAGGCGCAGGAGAGGGGGTAGCGCGCCCACCTAGGTGGCCTGCGGCCCCCCTGGTTTCCCGTTCCCTTTTCCTGTCCCGGCTCTGCCCGCTCCCTGCCCATTTGGGGCTGATCATTGGGCTGCAGTGCCTTCCCCACAGTGGAGACTCTCACCTTGACAGAGTGTGGGAAAAGCCCTTTTCTCCTAGTTTCAATACAGTCAAGGTTAGTTTGCTGAGCAAACACTCAGAAGACCGAAGCCAGCATGCAGGAGTGCAGAGACACCTCCTTTCCAAGGCCCACGTGTCTTCCTCAACTCTGAGGTCGAGAGGGACGTGGCTTGCCTGACCCCTTTTAGGAAGCATCGGCTTCCTCCTCTTTCCAGGTTTGGGCCCCATCCCACAGTCTGTGCCCAGATCACACAGTATTTGAGATGAGAAGAATGAGCAGTGTGGATTGTGTACTAGGAAGGGAGCTGCTGCAAACCACATTCATACGAAACTGAGAAGGAAAACATAGGAATATATTGTTCTTGAAAGAGCCCTGACTTATTCAAGGGAAGTGTAAAAATAAATCATTACTTAAAGGCTCTGGACTGTTTTGCCTTAAACTATAGGAAGAATACTTTCCCACCCTTTTCTTTCTTGAACTGCAGCAAACTGGCTCCTGTGAAAAAGCAGACACTTAGTAGGTCGCCTCTTATTGATGAAGAACTGGTCATGGTCAGATGTATACCTTTCCACAGCTCCTTCGTGGGCAGGAAGACAGCTCCCTGGACTCCTTCCCGACCCCTTCGGACGCCTGCTGGGGTTAGTGCCCACAGCAGGGCCTCTCCCGAGCTGTGTCACTGCAGACACACCCAGGACCTTCAGTGCGCAGGACTGAGTCATTTTCAATTAACCCTGAGAACATTATCTGCTCTGCAGATTATTCATACAGATACAGACCAACCCTTTCAACTACCTGACAGGATGGACTTACAAAGGTGTGTCCACGACAAGATGGAATTGTGCAGAACACAATAAGAAACAATATGAGTTTATGATTGTACTTCTCATTGAATGTGAATCTCTGATGGTATTCCAGACATAACATCAGCATTTTAGTCACCTTTCCTTGTATTTTTTTGCACCTCTTCTTTCAGTCAGCATGGAAAATTTTTACATTGGTTATATTTACCTAAAATTGATGCAATACGAGTGAACATAAAGACTGGGCTGACACTCATATTTTGGCCCTCTGGTGGGATGTTTTACCAGATTTGGCCAAGAAAATCCAAAATGCACAGACAGCTGGGCACGTCTAGTACGGTGGGGTCCCAGACTTTTTTTCTTTTTTCAGGATTTATCAATGACAATGGGACTTTGTCTCAGAAAAATACAGAGAGGAAGTTATGCTTACAATTCAAGGGATAATGGACTCCCTGGAAGCCATCCATGGCCCCTTAGCTATTGAATGTGAGTGCTGTTATTTCCAAAATAAAGAGCAGGCAACTTAGAATGCTTGCCTGAGGTAATTTTCAAACTTGTGTCTGACCTGAAGAAATTCCAGTGGCTAGCCAAAGTCCACCCCTGGGCGTGTCTGGTCAAGGAGACAATGCAGCGTTTGACACAAGGCATCAAGGTTGTCACACAGCAGCCATTGGTCAGTACGGACGTCTGACATATTTACTGAGGAAAACCATCAGGCCTCAAATGGTTGCTTCTAAAGAGTGTAAAACCAGGACGATAGGCAGAGAAAAGCTGTTTAAAAAACAAGGAGGATGTCCTTTAAATAGAAGATACGGCTGTCACCTAATTTACAACTTAATAGCTGTTTGTGATCACAGACAGGATGCCAGTTGTGTCACTCTCAGAAGGTGTATAAATCAAGGGAAGCACCTTTGCTGCCTTAAACAGCACCAGAAGAGGCCGGCTTCCATCCCGGCTCATTGAACAGGACCTTGAAGCCTAAAACAGGCAAGATGATGCTCATCGGTACTGGGGGGATTCAACTCCTCTCTCCATTGACCAGCATCACACTGGCATTGCTGGGGGTCGCGGACACTTTGCAGCGCCTGACCGCTTTGCCCAGCCCCTTCTATTTCATACGTCCATGGCTTATGTCCTTGGGCAGTGTAATGTGACTTGAGCATTTCCTGTGCTTTGAGAGTTCAAATTATTTGGTTCCTCTTAAAGTTATCATTCCTTGATTTACAATTCTCTGCAATCTCACATCTGGACTCCTGCAGCTCCATTCTCTGGTCTGTGACACTGTCCGGTCCCATGTTATGAGCACTTTATTCAGGGAGGAACAGTTGACAGTCACACATGTTGTTGTGTATTAAGAAAACCAGTATGCCACAATGTTACTGCTCTTGCATTGATTTGAGAGAGCAGATTAAGAAAGACAAAATGTCTTTTCTATACCAAGGACGTTGTCTGATAGATACTAAGTTTTAAAAACTGATCAAATGAAAATTAGCATGAAATGTTTTTGGCTTCATAACACAAGGGAATGGTCCTAGGAAAGGACAAACACTGAGAGCTTTATACTTGCTCATAAACCTGCTCTTCTGTCTCTTAGGAGAAAATTATTTTAAAAAATGATACTAGACAAATTAAACCTCATTATTATCTAGCCAGAGGCAGTACATTTGAAATTTAAAGTCTCTGTCTTCTAATCACTATGCAGCCAGGAGCTTTTCTTGCTGACCTTAGGCAAGTCATTTAACCTCTTAGTGGTTCACCTTTCCCATCTGCAAAACATGCACGTTAGTGTCAGCAGTCATGAACATTTTCATGAATCACTTGCAAATAGTGATGAAAAATAATGCTGTCCTTTTATAAGACGTGGTTACTGAAGTTTGACATACAGTAGGCAACCCAATGAATGTTTATCACATATTAATGAGTGACTGGACGATGCAAACGTGCTACCGTATTTTTCATGCCAGCATCCCTGGAACTCCTGGAAGCCGATGTAGGCACTCCCACAGTTTTCCCCACTCCTGGCTTCAGGCTCCCTTCCAGGCCTCTCTCTCCTTCCCAGGCCCTCCTTCAGGACACCCTGTTCTTTCCTTACTTGTTCCCCAAGCTGATCCCATCTGCCACTTCTCACTCATTCCAGCACTAACCCAAGCTGGTCCAGGTCTGGCCTGCCATGACAGGACAGATGACAACGGACATCACTCATCCAAGGAGACCAGGGAGAGAGCATCAGCACGGCGCGGTGGCGTCCCAGCGGTCCACCTGTGGCTAACAATAACCCAGCTACAACACCTCACCAAGTGAGAAGAAAGCATTCAACATTCACGATCTCCAGAGATGCTTCTCTGGACACATGGACAATATAAAAAAGAAAGGTTCTTCTGACTCCAGGGCACCTGTAATTTGCTGCTGCGTAAAGCTTAAAGAACATTCCGCTTGTCTGGCATTTACAGGGCGGGTCCGCCTGTGGCAGCCTGTGGACTCACCCTCACATTCCCTGTAGGCTCCGTAAGGTTCCCTTGAACCTACAGTTTCCAAGTCAGAACAATAGGATTACTGTTATCTTAACAAAACCGAAGTATTTCCTTTCCTTTTGTGGCCACTGGTTAACTCTACCTTGAAAGTTCAAATATTCCCTGAGCCTCCTGGATAGGTATAGCTTCCATGTCCCATTTGAGCTGAAATGACAAACTCGCCCACACTTGGAAGAAAGGATAAAAATAGTAGAATAGCGTAGGCCAAACAGAGGTGGTTTGATTGACAGTATAATGAGACTAAGTCTTTTAAGCAACCCTCAGACAGAAAAGCCTACAAGCCGCAGAAGCCTGTCCATGTCGCTCTTGGGCTCCAGTGCAGAGACCCTGGAATGCCTGACAATGAGTGACAACCTCTTGGTTCCTGGAGTTCCGATAAGGCAGCTACGTGTCGGGGGCAGGGCTGCAGGGCCAGGAGCACACGTGGAGGCCCTATGTGATGGAACTGAGGCCTTGAGAAGGGACCGAACTGAATGCCCAGCCAGTGAGCACAGAGCTTCCTGACTGGAAAGTAAGGGTTTGATGCCTGGTGTTAATTAAGAGGAACAAGGGCTTGGTGGGTCACCTGACTGTCATCACCATCACCCAGATTCGATTCTTTCTTTCAACTCACAAAAGGCACAAGTATTTCAGCACCAACACATCTTCAAATGCTTCTTTCTTACCGGTTTGTCTTAAATTCCTTTGCATTTAAACCTAATTATCAGGAATCCACGGCCTTTTCTATCGATCTTTATAAAGGCCCTCGAAGCGATGGAGTTCTCTGAGTCCAGCCAACAGGAGAGGGCAAGAGAGGGTACAGCAGGCACGCCCAGTTCTTCAAGCCTCAACTCTACAGGGACACACTTTCCTAAACGTGTGCAATATTACCTGTCAGTTATACTGTGATAAAACTGGGGAAAACTGCAGTCCATAGTAACAGAATGATTCATACGGAATCTCAAAAGATGTACTAAAATTATCTGTTCATAGAAAATAAATAAATAGGAGGATACCCTTCATTCCCACTCTCTTTGCATTTGCAAAAACAAGTCTCACATCCCCAGGCCAGATGCCAGGCGGCTGGGAAACACAGTCCCTGACGGGCCTCCCTGCCCAGTGAGAGCCCTACACCACGGCAGCAGGAGCATTCACAGCATGTAGCCATCTCTGCCACATTCCCCTCTGCTCTCCTCTCCCTACCGCACCCCCTAGATGCCTTCACGGCTTCTATCACAGCCTAAAGACAGGGACAGCCCAAGGGGACCGAGACACTGGCACCCTGGACCCAGGGCCTCGAGTGTCATGGCTCAACAGCACTTCAGGGAGGAGCGGTTTTGCTATTGGCTGTGCAAAGATGGTCGTGGCAGAGCTAAGAAAGGGGCGCAGGCAGACAGGGCCTCTGTGACTGTGCGCATCACCACTCCCCCTGTCATTGTCAGTTCTCTTTTTGTCTTAATGACACAGACCTTCTCACAAATTTCTCATGTTTTGCTTATAATAAGAAAACTATCCTTTCCCTCATCATACTATAGAATTTTCTAGGTTAAGAATCAAGTCACTCCTTTAAAAGCCCCTTTAAGTGACTCCTGTGGCTTCCCACAGAAAATGAATTTTAGGGAATGTCCTGAAAAGGGGATCCTTTAAAATACTTGTAAGATCAGATTAGGGTGTACTGCTTCCATTTCCGGGGAGTGGCATTGTTTTCTGGGCTTTTTAAATGTCTTGCAGGACCATTTTGTCTGCTAGGGAGACCGCAAATTTCTGAAGATAACAGGAAGGCCAGAAATGGAGTGTTTGTAGGGGTCATTTGGACAGTGCCTAGCCTGAAGCATTGATTGAGTCATTCATCTTCTCAAGAAAAATTATCATTAATATCATGAATATTGAGTATTAGCACCCCTGAGATGACACAGGCTCTGGGCCAGGCCCTGGGGGTAGAGCCATGAACCTGAATTTACTTAATCTACAAAGACCTTTTCTCCAAGCAAGGTAATGGTCTCAGGTTCCAGGGATGAAGACGTGACGCGTCTCCTTGCGGGCCCCATCCAGCCCGAGTGCTGTCCTTCCTGACGCCTGCTGGCATCAGCATTGAGGCCTATGGGATGAGTGGGTGTCTGGGGCATTGAGGTGGGGGAGGATTCCAGACTGGGAGTAGCACGTTCAAATCCCAGAGGCAAGAAGATGGGGAAATCAAGGAACTGACAGATGTTCCCGTTTGGCCCCAGCTCAGAGCACTGGGAGAATAAACAAGAAAGCAAGGCTGGAGACAAATTATGTGCAAACCACCTGAGGCATTTTAAGTCTATGTTTAGGTGAGGGAAGTCACTGAATGTTAGAAGCAGGGGAGAGAGACAACCTAATACAGACTTTTGGAAGATCTCTGGCAGGTATATGGAAAAGGGATGAAGAGGGATTAGAGGGGAAGCAGGGACCAGAGGGGGTTACTGCCATAGCCCAGCTGGTAGGAAGATAACGCCGGGGTGAGGATAGAAATAGCCAGACCCGACATGTGGGCAGGGTAGAACCGGCAGATCGGACAGGATGTGGAGAGGGGAGGGAGGGTGGGGCTCCAGGGATGACATCCAGGTTCCTGGCTGTCACCCACTCACTGCATTGTGCACCCCCAAACTCATCTGCTGGCGTTCTAACCTCCAACACCTCAGAGTGGCACCTGATTTGGAGAGAGGGTCTTTACGCAGGTTATTGAGTTAAAATGAGTTTATCAGGGGGAGCGCTAATCCAGTATGACTGGTATCCTTGTAAAGAGGGGAAATTTGGAGACAGACAAGCACTCTCAGAGAACACCGTGTAAAGAGGGCAGAGATCAGGGTGATTTTCTACACCCCAAGGGACGGGGGAGCTCAGCAGCCGGGGGAGGGGCACAGGCGGAATTCTCCCTCACGGCCTCAGAAGGAACCAGCCCTGCCGACACCTTGATCTTGGACTCCAGCCTCCAGGACTGCACATTTCTATCGTGTAAGCCACCCCGTTTACAGTACTTAAGGCATCTGGGGAAGCTAATGCCCTGAGACCTTGGGTGGTGCCAGCTCTGAGCAACACCAGCTGAGAAAGAGCCCCTGCAGAGGAATGAGGCTCTTACACCACCAGCAGAAGTAATTTTCCAGCCACACATCGCAAAATTGTCTTTTTTATCTGAAAATGAGATAATATATAACTTAAAGCAACATCAGTTCCCAAATGATCAAGAAGCTGATCATTTGAACTAAATAAAGGCTGTGTTGTTACTTGAATACAAATTAAAGGAAATTTTTAAAGAGAAAAACCATAATCTTGTGACAGCCTTCTACCCCTAAGCTATGAAACAGCTCTGGTCCCATTTCTTCATTTGCAGAAGCAAGTTTATTAAGTATTCTGATATCCTGCCCTTTAAATGGGATACTGATAATTCTGAATCACTTGAACTTGTTCTAGCTTATGTAGTGTTTCAAATAAGTGAGACGTGTGGTTACTATAAAATATTTATTAATGCAAGGCAGCATTACTGAATCTGCTTATATCAAACAGGTGGAGATCAGAGCCTAGTCTGGTGCCTGGCATAGAGTAGAAACTCGGGAATTATTTAATGAATGAATAAGTGAATGATACAGTCATCAAACATTAACATTAGAAATTTATGTTAAAGATGATCTAGAGTAGTCGTTTTCAGAAAATTTTTATCTGTGGAACTTTTTGTTCAGAGACTTCGTACATGAAACTCGCCATATAAAGCCGATGAAACCGCACCGCGCCGGGCCAAGCGCCGTCAGGGACTCGCAGCCTGGCCGCCTCCCCACGCTCTCGCCCCATCAACCAGCGGGACTGAAATGGAGTCCTGGGGCTCAGGGACCGTTCTGAAAAGCCCTGGTTGGCATCCAGCTGAACCGCTGTCTCTCAATTTAATTCCCTCCCGAAACCCCACTAACAGGAGAGCAAGAACTCTGTTTAAAGTTACATTCCACAAAAGCAAAGAGAAAGGCAAAGTGCATGAACTACTACAGCCACTGTTTGGCGTGCAGAATGCCCGGGAAGGCATGGTGCCTGTCCTGGCAGAGGGGAGGAGGCTCCTGGCTGAGCGCTGGCAACAGATGCACCAATTTTTCAGGCAGAGCCCATGAAGGGCCAGAACTGGAGGCTCTGCTGCCATAGAAGGTAAAGGACTGGACGGAAAACAATGCTTGTTGACGTCAGTGGACAGAGCCGTTGAGCCTCCAGGTGTGCCGTCCCACCCCCAGACTGTACCTCGTGGGAGACCACAGGCTTCCCCCCAGAAATCATTAATAAGATAAGACCGAGACTCTAAGACTCCAGGTATGGTGAGAGAGAGAGAAAAAACAAGGAGGGTTAAATGAAAGTCTGCAATCTGAGTGACACCCTCAATCGCTGTCCCCTTCCCTGGACTCAGAGTATCACCACCAGCCTGAATAGCTCAGTGTCCCAGGAAACAGACTGAAAAATCCACCTGCTGAGAAACGGAGTGACCCGGAACAAAGCCCTCGGCTGCACGCAGACAGGGGTGCCTCGGCTACGCGGCTTCATCCCTGCCCAGCCACCTTCGGGGAGATTTCACTAGAAATGAGGCAAGAAAAAATTATACAAGAAAATTTCCCAAACTGAAAGATTCAGGTCCCCAGCTTGCAAGCGCTCCTCAAATGCTTGGCCAAAAAAGAAACCATTAATTGCTTTGAAAATAGATCTGTGGAAAGACTTATCAGTTAGAAACTGCAGAGCACAAAAGATGAGGAAAAATCTAAATGAATTCCAGAGATTAAAAAAATTAAGGTCAAATGCAACCCAGGGATATAGAAGTCAAAGGAGAAATGCCTTCAAAAGTAGGAGGAAAATAATTAATTTAAACTCTAATACCCAGCCAACCAATAAATCAAGTGTAAATGTAGAATAAAGACATCTCAAACGACTAAGGAGCTTTTTAAAAATTGAATAATGGGATTAGCCTAGAAAACAATAGCACGGCTATACTGTGTTCCCAGAGGCCCTGCGTTCCCTCCTGGCTCGGGCACAGCCACCCTTCCTAATTCCTGGACTCGCTATTCTTTCCTTCAACACCCCAGGCCGAATGGTGGCAGGAAACCAGACCAACCCCCCAGGACGGCCCCTGGAGTCCCAAACCCAGCAGACACTAAGCGTTGGCAAGAAGGAAAGAAGCGAGGTGCTGAAGATACTTGTAACTGGCTGATTTGAAACGGCGAAAGTCCATTAATTGACTCAGTTCCAGAGTGGTGGTTACAGTCACTACCTTCGGATTAAGTATCATGTTACTGCATTTGGTTATGAAGTTTAATGTGACACAGTATCAGGCTTCATGGCATGATGACGACGACGATGGTGATGGGAGAGATTTTTAGAAGGTAGAAAGTAAAAGAAAAGGAACACACGCAAGACGATGGGTCCAGGGGTGGGTGAAATTGTAGTATTTCCAGAATATCTCACCTGGCTTTAGTGCATCTGCATAACAACAGGTGTTTCTCAGGGGTGGAGAGAGGTTCGTCTCCATATCAATGGGTAATCACCTGGGCAACAGAGGGCTGATCTGAACCTGAGAGGTGAGGGGGAGGGCCGGTGTACTTTGGTCAGAGGTTCAGTTAAAATCCCATTAAAATTAACTGTATGGGGTGTTTTAATTAACTAATCGTAGTGGAATTTTGAATAATGGATATTAAATTTATGTATCAAATTCCAGCAAGAATAGGAGAGGAAACAAGGGTGGCATGTGATTGTCCTGAAATAAATTAACAAAAAACAAATGACAAAGTCAAAGGTGCTCATTAATAATAGTTCCATTTACTGAGCCTCTAAAATACATCAGACCCTGTATTAAGCTGTTCACATTGATTTAGTTTCACCACTGGTCTCTTTTGAGGTCCTACAACTTTGATTTATTGAAAATTCCTTCTTTGAGTTAGTTTGGGTCAATAATACGAGGACTAAACTTGAGTTGCTCTATTGTTTTTAATGATAAAATAATCAAATGAGAGTGAGCAAGATGACCAGTCCCAGTTTATATCTGTCACCTGAAAACTGATTAAATGGACCTATTTTGCCATGTGATTCCCACATATTCCTGAACACATTAGTATCAGTTTTGCTCAATCAAGATCCTGTCCCTACGGCTGCTGCTCACCTTTTAACGGGAGCCTAACTTGGGAGAACAAACTATCTACTTGGAGCAAATACCGGAGGTGCAGCCAGCTCAGACTCCAGTGTGATTTGGAAACGGAAAAATATAAACAAGGAGAATAACCTGGGCCGAGAACTCATCTTCCCAAATCTCACCCAGCATCGTAGAAATGCTCATTAAGTGTGTGTGTGTGCGGTTTGACCTGCAGGACCACTGACACTTGTTTTATAATCAATAACTCGTGGGCCTTGCAAACAGATTTTTCAAGACCCACGGCCCGCAGACATTCACAGTCTTGACCCATCAAAAGCAGTTGTGTTGGCTTTTACCCCACAAGGCTTCAATCATGATTCAAAATCTTACCAGTCTGGAATCGCAACCACCAAGAATAATCACACCAGTTGTTAATTAAATCTAAGGCAGAGATAAGGAGAAAATGGTCACATTAATCGTGTATTAAGAACTTAAAAACAGCTCCCAAAACAGGCTGCGGGAATCCACACTCCAGCCTGTAATGCCGAGTGTTTTAAAGCTCTCACTGCCCACTGCCCAACAAGCAAAGGCTGAACATCCAGCTGAAGGAGAGGCAAATTCCCTTTTCTGGCACCGAGTGAAGATGAGAAACTTGAGCTGTTTGCTGCCAGCCGCAAGGTCACGGCAAGTCAATCCTTTCACGGGGTCTTGCCAGTATTATGTGTTTATCGTAATGAAGTACAAACCCAGCTATGTCAAGGTTATCATATCTAGTCAAAGAGAATGTTTCAAACACCAAAGAACTAAATATTTTTAACCACCAGATCAAAAGGAGGTGCCATTTGCTCCTTATTGTGTCCAAGTTAGGACCTGAAATATTTGGGGCACAAGAATCTGATAAAGGACAAAATCCCTTTTTAAGGCACAACACTGTTCTGTAGGCCAAGTGCAAAGCTACAGAATGTCAGAATAGGAAGGGACTTTGGAGGTCATCCGCATCAACCCTACCCTGCTCCAAAAGAGGAAACTGAAGTCCAGGGATGGTGAATAACTTTCACGGGGTCATGGTTGGCCTGGCATCCAGGCCTCCGGACTTCCCACTGCTTCTCTTTCCCTTGCGGGAAGTGCACAGTCCCTCCAAGGGTCCAGCACAAGACGAGCTCAATGCGTATGTGTACAAACCGGGTACAAATCACGTGAGCCACCTTGTCAATATGGGGTGTCATCTGTCTGGATATGACGAATTCTAGAGCCACTACAGAAATGATGATCCCAGGACAGTTGAATAAAGGCCATGACATTTGGTAAGAGCTTTTTTCTACATTAGTCTATCCAGTTAACTCAGCACTTCCTTTTCCACATTAAATCATTAAATCGTTTCTTTTCTTGGTGTCACACCTACTAAAGAGCTAATCAAGCAATAAAGATACATTGAGCCCTTCCTATTGAAGCACTAACCTTGTTTCTTTCAACCTGTCAGCTTCTTATCATTTTACTTAAAAAGTATCTAGAAAGACATTGTCTTTCTTATGCCAATATTTTCATAGTTGTACAATGTATCGAGGTCTTTCTTAAGGTTCTGCCTATAGGAAGCACAGTTTCACGACAAAAATCACAAAAAAACGTGGAGCTTTTTGTAGGGTTAAAATACCCCAAATATTCATTTGAAATTCCATCTGATACTTCTTTCACCAACCCTACCATTTTCTATCAGGACTTTTTAATATCCAAGCCGTAGTACTTAATTTTTGTCCTCCAATCTAGGCTCAGTAAAAATTGACCTAGTAAGTCGATACTGATGGAGACATAAAAACAATCCTTTTTATAAATAGATTTTAATATTATGTATCTACTGATTGATGCAATTCACTCTGGCTCCCCAATTCACTCAGCTGCAAGAAAAATATGAAAGAACTGGTGTCTGCTTCCTCCTTTCCTTTCCTATGTCCTTGGAAAGTATGTCCCATCACCGACTACGCACTGGGCACTCGACTAGTTGTGGAACCAAAGCGTAATGACTCATAGTTTCTGTCCTCAAGGGCCCAGGGTCCAGAGAGGGACAATGTGCTAACGGATAAACTCTTTCTCTAGAAGTGTCCTCTTCACGTTTTTGTTCCTGCTGTGAAGATGGGGAACAAATCACCCATCCGAAAGACATTTGAGTCAAGGAATCCCGCAGGAAGACCCTAAGAGTTACACTTTAGGGTTGGTGTTTGAATCTACAATTCTCCAAGTGCAACAATCGTAAGCCATGTGCCCCGTTTCTTCTTCCTGGGGCTGGGGTACCCAACTCCCTGCAAGCTGGAGGTGGGCTGTGGGCCTGCAGAGGCAGGAATTTTAGGAAACCTGCCCACTGAGTGGGTTCCTCGAACAATCCGAAGTGCTGGTAATGCCCAGGACTCCATGCCCGGTTTAAAATCTAAGCTTAGAGATTCTAAGGCCATGACTACAACAGGAAAATCACAAGAAAATGGCAACAGAAGTACTCTGAAAGAAGACTGGCGTAGCTGTGAATTTCCTGTCATTCAGCAAGAACACAAACCAAGCGGCCTGCGAGGGAAACATCGCAGAGAAACCCGTCCGTTAGGCTGCTCATCTTGCTCAGTGCACTAGTCTCTGAAAGCTGCTCTAAACAGTTAGCACAGATTCAGCGGCCTGGAAGACCCCAGCCCAGCCCCTTCGGTCCAGGAGATCGGTTTCACTAGGTGCCCTTTGGAGGCTGTGGGGAGAACCAGTTTCCTGGGCTTTTGCAGCTGCGGGGCCTGCTGCGCTCAGTCTGTGCCCGTTCCTCCCGTGGCCCCCCTGCGGGCTCCCTCGCGCTCAGCTCTCCTCTCTCCTCCGCCGAGCTTCTCGCCTCCCTCTCCTAAGGACCGCGGTGCTATCTTCGGGCCCCTGGATCTCCCTCGCTGCCCCCAGCACCCGACATTAAGCACATCTGCGAAGCCCCTTTCGCTACGTAAGCTGACATGCATGGGTGACGAGGATGGGACACCCATATTTTGTGGGGCTCTTGTTCGGCCTGCCACACTCGGTCAGAGGTCACCTCCACCGAGGGAGCAGTTCCCATCCACTCTCAGATGTGGCTGGAAACGAGGCTGAGATGCCGACACCAAATGGCCCATGGCTCGTTCCACTAGCCTGTGATTTCTCACCCTCGGTATGGCGCTCCTGTCCCGGGGAGACGGGGACCCAGCCTCTGGTGACTTGTTCTGCCGTTTCCTGCTGAGTCACGTTCCCAGCCCTGACTGAGTCCGGTTTAGGCTCTGACCACACCACTGTTCTGGCACTTGGTCCTGACCAGCCACCTCCTGCCCATCACGTGGGTGTTGATTCCCAGGGTTACCAACATTCAACTTGAGAGATCCCTCATTTCCCCTCCTCCTCCTTTTTAAACTTTCTAAGGTTTTCACAAAATACTGTATTTCATGCCAACTGTGAATTTCATTATTATAAAGAATTTCTGAAAATTTTAATGAAGCCATCTCATAGCATGACATCTAATTTCGATCTTCATCAGGTAATTCATGAAATAAACAGGGAGCCTTCAGTTTATGATCTATATAAACTTCAGTCAATATAATAGTTCTTACTTCAAAATTTTTCAATATATTGTCTTAAGATACAATGTGTTCATTCTGCTACATTCAATTACATACTATTACAGCCTATTTCATTACTATTACATCACTATTTCATACTATTACATTCATACTTAATAGAGACAGCATTGAGCAATATAGCATTTTTGTGCTATTCATGTTTTTTAGTCTTCTATCCTCAACTAAGATTATTAGTTAACAGAAACAAAACCTTTGACTTCTGTTGTATCCTCAATGCTAACTAATTATGGATTCACCACATAATTAGCAATCGAATTATTTTTGGTTGATTGACTAGTCTTTTCTTAAAGTCCCATATGGCTATAGGATTTCATTCCTTTCTGCAAATCTGGACATGTTTCAACTTAAACAAGTTAAATATATGGAAACTTGGATTTACTTTTAAAAAAAGAAAGTGAGAGAGTGATGATTTAATTTTGAATAGGATATAAGATTCTTAATAATAAGAACTATCCATCACAAAATTTAGAGCAACGTTAAAGAGTCACTCTCTATATCTCTTAGAAACAAGTAATTTGAAAGAGGGGTGCAGCATAGCGCCCCTTCAGTGAGTCCGGCTCTGTGCCCTAGGACCAAGACCTTACAAGTTTACAGCTGTTTCTGACAAGTCACCTGAACATCCCATTCAGGACAGAGGTATGTCACAGAGGTGAGCATGTGCCATGGGGGACCCACTTATAGGGCACAGTTTTAAAAGTGCCCTTCATGGAGGAGGCAATCGATATATATTGTACGGGAATATACTGAGTACAAAGTAAAATGTGGCGTGTCCTAAGTGGTTGCTATCTCCTTCATTTTCGGCTCTCTAATGATTTTTTTAAATATCTGTGTGCTTCTTTGTAGTTCCATCGTCTGCTGCCCTACCTTTCATTCTGGCTTATACATCACCACAATTTTAATATCTACCTTTGTGAAAACTGTAATTTTATTTCATTTTTATTCTTCCTTTTTATTCCCGTATAGCACAGGGCATTGAATTTTCCCAAGGAAACCTGCCCACCCCTGGAATCCCACCCAGGGTGGGGACAGACAGAGAACCTCTCAGATCCCAGAAGGCCCCGTCCCTCCTCCCCAAGGTTATCTTCTCCTGACTACTCATGCAACAGATTATTTTTGCTTGCTTTTGAACTCATTTTATTTTAAACTTTGATTGTTTACCATATTTCCACACCCCTTCCCCCTACCACGCACACACAAAGAAAGATTCTTGGGGATATACTTTCTTTCTTCTTTGAAAAAGATGAATTTAATGATGCAATTCATTATCGCAATAATGTCATATTCATCATTAAATCTGTCTTTCTTCTGACTTACTAACGGGCCTCCAATTTCTTTTTCTCCAACCCTTTTAAAAAATCCCCGGAAGTCCCTGTGACCCGCCTGCCCACACATCCCTCCCAGGGGCCGCTGTCCTTCCCTGCCCCTTGAATTCTCGTGTACTTCCCCTTGATTAAATAAATCCCATATGTATTAATTATAGAGTGTTGCTTAAATTTCTGAGGGTTCCTGGGGCCTCATAAGCATTTAATAATCTCATTTCACTCGGCTGAGTAGTCTTGTTCTTAACACTCTAAACCTCAGAGCCAGGCCTGCGTGCTGCTGTGGGCAACACGCCGTCAGCCTGCACGATGCCCACTTCAAATGGCCGCTGGTGCTTCTTTCCATAACTCTTGCCCTCCTCACTCACGTCCCTTCTCTGTTCAGAGGCTGATGGGGTCTTGGCTGGGGCTCCAGTCTCTGCCTCTATCATCGATGTTTCTTTCTGTCACTGACTAAGCAAACCTTGGATGACAGATATGCCGTGAGCTTCTTTCCCTGGATGATGGAATAACTCTCCCCAAGGAAATATTTTGAGCACTTTAAGGAATCTGAAGAATAGAAAACTCTACATACATCTCCCATGCTTGACACCCCTGAACTCTAGGGATCCAGAATAGTGCAGAGGACCGAACTCTTGACTAGAAGAAGGGAAGCACGTGTCCTGGGCAGGCAGCTAACAGCTGTGGGGGCTTAGGCAGTGCCCCCCATGGCATTTTCTTCATCTGTGGGATTGTGAAGGCGTTCTCGATGGATGTGTGAGGGAAGTGCCAAGTACAAGAGAATCTATAAGGGTGCACGTATTCACGATCCCAAATATAAGTGAAATTACACAAAACCTTGAGTTACGAGGCTTCCATGAAAAAGCACTGTGTGAGCACATGGGTTTCGAAATGCTGACAACACTAAGCAAGAAAATCTGCAGACGATCTAAGAACCTGGTATCATGAGGACGGTTAGGTTCCTTTTGTTTCTTGCATTTATGGCATATTGGTCATTCTCTCTTCCTGCACTCCGCCCTGCCCGGAGTTCTCTGCAGATTATATGACCCACACTTAGGGTTTGGGGCTCTCCACTCCTTCAGTTTTCCTAGTGAAAATAAATAATTCCTTCTACTTGTGAGAAATAAAATAAAAAAACCAAAGGACCAGTCTTCTGGGCAGGAAGTTCCCCCAGCTGACCCCCTGGGAGTGCTCCCTGAGGCTCGGCTGTGCCAGGGTTGGGGCACTGTGTTAAAGGGCAGCTCTGAGTCTGTCTGGGCCTGCGTTTCCCACTAGCTCTGTGGGGGTGGGCATGTCATTTCGTCTCACGGGGCCCCACCCCTGAATAAGAAGTTACCACCTTGCTGCGTATAGCCAGTGCCCGCCCAGAATCAGCTCTGGGGGGGCTCCCTTACTGCAGGGCGGCCCAGGGGACTCTGAGGGCTTGCGGGCGGCCCAGGGAACTGGAGCAGCATTGTTCCCACGTGTAGATTCGAGCTAGGCTGAGGGGCAGGAGCCCCCAGAGAAAACCCTCAAGGGAGAGCCACCCCAAAGAGCGGAGCTCTGGGCGCAGAGGGCTTGAAGCGGCTGAGCCGGCTGCGTCCCCTTCCCCATCCACGCCTCAGACCTGCGGGGACATCAGGCTGGGGTGAAGGGACTTCTAGCGGCTGCTTGGAGGCAGTGGCGCCCATAAACTGCGGGATCTTACTGTTAACAGCATCGGGTGACCAGGGAGGGAGGGAGAATGAGGAGCAGGCCGGGGGAAGGGGCTGGGCCACGGGCGAGGACCAACACTGACTGTTTCAGGCCGAGCTCAGGGAGGCCGGATCATTTCTCTTCCCGTTTGGCCTCTAAGCTGATCTAAGAATGAAAACCCAGAGAGTGGCCCTCAGCAGGCGGCCTGCTGGTGAACTTCTCCCTGCACCCCAAATGCCAGGTTTCGGGGCCCAGCCGAGAAGGGATGGTGGTCACGGAGAGGTGGAATGTGATTGAGCCCCTTTCCTGTACCTAAAATGGCTTGTGCTGTCATGGAAGAAGGAAACTTAAAATCACAGCCATGAAGAATTAACTTGGGCGGATAGTGATTGTGTAGAGGGGCCCAAAGAAGGGTCTAGCTGTTTTACACACATGCACGCACAGTGGGGGGAAGACACCTGGGTGGTGGACGCTGTGTTCCTGCTGAGCGTGGGGGCCTGGCTGCGAAGCCTCCCACCGCATGGCGGGAGGGGCGGACAGGTCCTTCCCCGGACTTGGAAGCGTTTGGTCACCGGCGTGGAAGGGCTGAGCCGGCCTCGCTGCCTCCCACAGGAAGTGGTGGGCAAAGGGCACAGCTACAGGCTTCCCTGTGCAGCGTACACTGGCCCCATTTGTGCAGAACATTCTTCTCTGATGAAGAACTGGAGGTGGACGGTGTGCTGAGGTGCTGGAAATCATATCAGGTCTGCTCGCGTCCCCTCGTTTCTCCTGTCCTGCCACTGTCCCCTCCCCATCTTGGGCCATCACGCTGGCCTCCTGGCTGTCTCCCAGCTTTTCATATGGTTTTGATTAGGAAGGACAAATATGAGAATAGAAACGTTCCCAGGTTTTTCTCATCTTCTTTCCAAGTAATATGCTTAAATTTCTAATCTTCTTGTATGTCTGTATCAGGAATATGTGTATCTCAACCTGAAAGTGTCCCTTTTTATCGTATCCCTAATAAAAGCTGTTTTGGAAAAAGAAATATTAATGTGAGTCAATCAAACTACACTTGTCTAAAAACTACTCATTTTCTAGGAGAGATGAACTGAACTGGTTTTCAGCCCCGGCTCCGTCTCTGGCCGGCTGTGTGGCCTTGGTCAGTTTACCTGAAGTTCCAGGCTTAATTTTCTCATCTCTGAAAATGACGGAGTTGGATCAGGCCCTCCCCCAGGTACCTCCCGGGAGATCGTATGATTGACAGGTTTGTTGATACCAACTTCCTGAGATAAGCTGAAATGTGCAGGAAAATGTGGACTGAGAAAAAGATTCAAGTTGTTGTATCACTTCACTAACAAAAGTTGAAATGACCAAAAAATAGAGCCGATTCCAAGTTGTCTGCCCCACTTTAGTCAAGGCGTGGCTGCGGCAGGACACACGCAGATCGCAGAGCTGCGCTCAACGCCGCCCGGCTGGACAGCGGCCGGGAAGTGCCTCCTGGACGGAGGGCCTCACCAGGGGGACAGGGGCGCAGCGTTCGTAAAACTGAGGCGCCAGTCCCTGCCCTTGACACTAGCCACCTAACCTTTCTGAGCCTTCGTTTCCTCAACTGGAAAATGGGACCAATATCCACCCTTCCAATGTGGGGGAGAAACAGATGCCGTAATGTGTGTGAACATGATTCCCCACGTGCAGGGCACGGGACAGTATTCTTGTCCATAGCCAGTGGCCAGCTGCCTAGGCCTGGGGCTGTAGACTCGGGCAGCTGGCCTCTGCTGCCCCTGGGGTGCCTTCCCGTGGGGGCTGCGTTTACTCGGCAGGGCTGAGCTCGGCCCCCACGCCTCCAGGCAGCCGGGCAGCATCTGCTGGGGCTGGAGGTTTGGGGAGAGGCTGGAAGGGTCTACCCAGATCCGCCCTTGGCCTGCACTGCACAGTGTGGCCCTTCCTTAAGGGCACTGACAGGTGCGCCAGCTGGTCTGTCAGCCTTCAGCCGCTGAGACGTTCCACCCCAGGGCTCTGTGTGGTCATCGCAAACACTCCAGTCCACAAACACAAACCACTTGCCCTTAGGTCAGAGTTTATGCAAGCTGTCTACGGGACGGGGGAGGGGCGGCCCTCTAAAGGCCGGGCAGAGGGGCATGTGGGCACTACGGAAGGAAAGAAGTCAGGTTACACACTTAGGTGTCCACTCCAGTTGAGTGGTTCTTGCCTTTATTTTACCATTTACTGAAGATGATCACATTTTCCTAAGAGTATCCTAAACTTGCAGAAATGACTGCTTAGAGAGTTGCCTGAAAATCTAAATGATGGGATGTGAAAGTGGATTTCGTATTGCAAAGAGGAGGGAGTGTTCTTCGCAGGGCCTGTGGGAGAGCCGCGTGTACTGGTGCGGACCGTGCCCCCCCGCAGGCCGGCAGTCAGACCCCCGAGGTCGCTCCCCGCAGAGCGCGTGCCCCGTGGAGCCTGCTAAGTAGGTGTGAGCCCGGGGCAGTGGCTCAGGCTTGAAACACTAAGGGACAAAGGGCGGAGGGACTGACCAAGACCGAAGAGCCCCGTTTCTGATGAAAACGCCTTTTGAAGTTGGTGATGATCATCTGTACTTGGGGGCCAGTGTCTACCTTGCTCCCCCTCGCTTCACTGACCACCGACGTCCTCACCGCCCCGAGGCCGTGCATCACCAGTGCGGGAAGGGGCGCCTCTGCCCGTCCAGACACGGTGATTAGGGCGCAGCCTGCACCCCCCTGGCCCGCGGGCCACCCCGAGGCGCGTCTTACCTCTGGCTCTACAAAGGCTTCCTCCGACAGGGGGGTGTGCAGGCGGCTGAGGAAGGGAAAATGGAGGGAAGATATTTCTAGATTTCAACTTGAACCAGCTACTGCTGACAGCAGGGGTAACTAATGTTCAGAACTGAGAAGCGCAGACAGGCATCGCATGGCTGAGGGGTGCCCTGCAGGCAAGAACCGTGTCTCCTATAGCTCACAGGGTGGGACTGATTTTGAAAAACCCCAGAAGGCAGGTTGGATCTTTGGGGATTTACCAGTCTTTCGTTTAAAAGTTTAGTAAAGGAGGCGGAGCCAAGATGGCGGCGTGAGTAGAGCAGCGGAAATCTCCTCCCAAAACAACATATATCTATGAAAATAGAACAAAGACAACCCTTCCTAGAATAAAGACCAGAGGACACAGGACAATATCCAGACCACATCCGCACCTGAGAGAACCCAGCGCATCGCGAAGGGGGTGAGATACAAGCCCCGGCCCCGCGGGAGCCGAGCGCCCCTCCCCCCAGCTCCCGGCGGGAGAAGAGCAGGCAGAGCGGGAGGGAGACGGAGCCCAGGGCTGCCGAACACCCAGCCCCAGCCATCCGGGCCAGAGTGTAGGGCCCTCGATACTGGGAAAACAGGGCAGCAAGAACAGTGAGCGGGCACTGGAGGCTGGGCGACAGAGGACATAAGAAAAGCGCGCGACCATTTTTTTTTTTTGCTGCTTTGTTTTGGCGAGCGCTTTTTGGAAGTCTTAAAGGGACAGGGACCCCAATACTAGGGAAACAGG
The DNA here is from genome assembly GCF_030020395.1 of Manis pentadactyla. Taxonomy (NCBI): domain Eukaryota; kingdom Metazoa; phylum Chordata; class Mammalia; order Pholidota; family Manidae; genus Manis; species Manis pentadactyla. The sequence continues at coordinate 1,886,783 of NC_080020.1, forward strand.
GCAGAAAGACCAGTGAGCAGAGGCCTGAGGCTGGCGCCGGAGAATAAAGAAAAACGAGCGGCCATTTTATTTATTTATTTATTTATTTATTTTTAATTTTTGTTTTGTTTTGTGGTCATTTGTTTTGTTTTGGCGGGTGCTTTTTGGAAGTCTTAAAGGGGCAGGGCGGGTCACTTAATCCAGAGGTAGGGAATCCGGGATCTCTGGAAACCCTAACCCCTGGGCTGCAGGAAGCAGGGAGGCCCCTTACAGAGATAAATAGCCTCCCAGCAGCTCCTGCTCCAACGCGACTCCACCATTTTGGAGTAGCTGCCCGAGCCAGGCCACGCCCACAGCAACAGCGGAGATTAACTCCATAGCAGCCGGGCAGGAAGCAGAAGCCCTGTCTGCGCGCAGCTGCGCAGCACAAGCCACTAGAGGTCGCTGTTCTCCCAGGAGAGGAGGGCCACAAACCAACAAGAAGGGAAGTCCTTCCAGCCGTCACTCGTCCCAGTTCTGCAGACTATTCCTATCACCATGAAAAGGCAAAGCTACAGGCAGACAAAGATCACAGAGACAACACCAGAGAAGGAGTCAGACCTAACCAGTCTTCCTGACAAAGAATTCAAAATAAGAATCATAAACATGCTGACAGAGATGCAGAGAAATACGCAAGAGAAATGGGATGAAGTCCGGAAGGAGATCACAGATGCCAGAAAGGAGATCGCAGAAATGAAACAAACTCTGGAAGGGTTTATAAGCAGAATGGATAGAATGCAAGAGGCCATTGATGGAATTGAAACCAGAGAACAGGAACGCATAGAAGCTGACATAGAGAGAGACAAAAGGATCTCCAGGAATGAAACAATATTAAGAGAACTGTGTGACCAATCCAAAAGGAACAATATCCATATTATAGGGGTTCCAGAAGAAGAAGAGAGAGGAAAAGGGATGGAAAGTATCTTGGAAGAAATAATTGCTGAAAACTTCCCCAAACTGGGGGAGGAAATAATCGAACAGACCACGGAAATACACAGAACCCCCAACAGAAAGGATCCAAGGAGGACAACACTAAGACACATAATAATTAAAATGGCAAAGACCAAGGATAAGGAAAGAGTTTTAAAGGCAGCTAGAGAGAAAAAGGTCATCTATAAAGGAAAACCCATCAGGCTAACATCAGACTTCTCGACAGAAACCCTACAGGCCAGAAGAGAATGGCATGATATATTTAATGCAATGAAACAGAAGGGCCTTGAACCAAGGATACTGTATCCAGCATGACTATCATTTAAATATGATGGCGGGATTAAACAATTCCCAGACAAGCAAAAGCTGAGGGAATTTGCTTCCCACAAACCACCTCTACAGGGCATCTTACAGGGACTGCTCTAGATGGGAGCACTCCTAGAAGGAGCACAGCACAAAACACCCAACATATGAAGAATCGAGGAGGAGGATTAAGAAGGGAGAGAAGAAAAGAATCTCCAGACAGTGTATATAACAGCTCAATAAGCGAGCTAAGTTAGGCAGTAAGATACTAAAGAGGCTAACCTTGAACCTTTGGTAACCACGAATTTAAAGCCTGCAATGGCAATAAGTACATATCTTTCAATAGTCACCCTAAATGTAAATGGAATGAATGCACCAATCAAAAGACACAGAGTAATAGAATGGATAAAAAAGCAAGACCCATCTATATGCTGCTTACAAGAAAATCACCTCAAACTCAAAGACATGTACAGACTAAAAGTCAAGGGATGGAAAAACATATTTCAGGCAAACAACAGCGAGAAGAAAGCAGGGGTTGCAGTACTAATATCAGACAAAATAGACTTCAAAACAAAGAAAGTAACAAGAGATAAAGAAGGACACTACATAATGATAAAGGGCTCAGTCAAACAAGAGGATATAACCATTCTAAATATATATGCACCCAACACAGGAGCACCAGCATATGTGAAACAAATACTAACAGAACTAAAGGGGGAAATAGACTGCAATGCATTCATTCTAGGAGACTTCAACACACCACTCACCCCAAAGGACAGATCCACCGGGCAGAAAATAAGTAAGGACATGGAAGCACTGAACAACACAGTAGAGCAGATGGACCTAATAGACATCTATAGAACTCTACATCCAAAAGCAACAGGATACCCATTCTTCTCAAGTGCACATGGGACATTCTCCAGAATAGACCACATACTAGCTCACAAAAAGAGCCTCAGCAAAATCCAAAATACTGAAATGCTACCAACCAATTTTTCAGACCACAAAGGTATAACACTAGAAATAAATTCTACAAAGAAAACAAAAAGGCTCACAAACACCTGGAGGCTTAACAACATGCTCTTAAATAATCAATGGATCAATGAACAAATTAAAATAGAGATTAAGGAATATATAGAAACAAATGACAACAATAATACAAAGCCCCAACTTCTGTGGGACGCAGCGAAAGCCCTCTTAAGAGGAAAGTATATAGTGATCCAGGCACACTTGAAGAAGGAAGAACAAACCCAAATGAATAGTCTAACATCACAATTATCGAAATTGGAAAAAGAAGAACAAATGAGGCCTAAGGTCAGCAGAAGGAGGGACATAATAAAGATCAGAGAAGAAATAAACAAAATTGAGAATAATAAAGCAATAGCAAAAATCAATGAAACCAAGAGCTGGTTCTTTGAGAAAATAAACAAAATAGATAAGCCTCTAGCCAAACTTATTAAGAGAAAAAGAGAATCAACACAAATCAACAGAATCACAAATGAGAATGGAAAAATCACGACAGACTCCACAGAAATACAAAGAATTATTAAAGACTACTATGAAAACCTATATGCCAACAAGCTGAAAAACCTAGAAGAAATGGACAACTTCCTAGAAAAATACCACCTTCCAAGACTGACCAAGGAAGAAACACAAAAGTTAAACAAACCAATTACGAGCAAAGAAATTGAAACGGTAATCAAAAAACTACCCAAGAACAAAACACCTGGGCTGGATGGATTTGCCTTGAAATTTTATCAGAGACACACAGAAGACATAATACCCATTCTCCTTAAAGTTTTCCAAAAAATAGAAGAGGAGGGAATACTCCCAAACTCATTCTATGAAGCCAACATCATCCTAATACCAAAACCAGGCAAAGACCCTGCCAAAAAAGAAAATTACAGACCAATATCCCTGATGAATGTAGATGCAAAAATGCTTAATAAAATATTAGCAAACCGAATACAAAAGTATATCAAAAGGATCATACACCATGACCAAGTGGGATACATCCCAGGGATGCAAGGATGGTACAACATTCGAAAATCCATCAACATCATCCACCATATCAACAAAAAGAAAGACAAAAACCACATGATCATCTCCATAGATGCTGAAAAAGCACTTGACAAAATTCAACATCCATTCATGATAAAAACTCTCAGCAAAATGGGAATAGAGGGCAAGTACCTCAACATAATAAAGGCCATATATCATAAACCCACAGCCAACATTATACTGAACAGTGAGAAGCTGAAAGCTTTTCCTCAGATCAGGAACTAGACAGGGATGCCCACTCTCCCCACTGCTATTTAACATAGTACTGGAGGTCCTAGCCACGGCAATCAGACAAAACAAAGAAATACAAGGAATCCAGATTGGTAAAGAAGAAGTTAAACTGTCACTATTTGCAGATGACATGATATTGTACATAAAAAACCCTAAAGACTCCACCCCAAAACTACTAGAACTGATATCGGAATACAGCAAAGTTGCAGGATACAAAATCAACACACAGAAATCTGTGGCTTTCCTATATACTAACAATGAACCAATAGAAAGAGAAATCAGGAAAACAATTCCATTCAAAATTGCATCAAAAAGAATAAAATACCTAGGAATAAATCTAACCAAAGAAGTGAATGACCTTTACTCTGAAAACTACAAGTCACTCTTAAGAGAAATTAAAGGGGACACTAACAGATGGAAACTCATCCCATGCTCGTGGCTAGGAAGAATTAATATCGTCAAAATGGCCATGCTGCCCAAAGCAATATACATATTTGATGCAATCCCTATCAAATTACCAGCAACATTCTTCAATGAACTGGAACAAATAATTCAAAAATTCATATGGAAACACCAAAGACCCCGAATAGCCAAAGCAATCCTGAGAAAGAAGAATAAAGTAGGGGGGATCTCACTCCCCAATTTCAAGCTCTACTATAAAGCCATAGTAATCAAGGCAATTTGGTACTGGCACAAGAACAGAGCTACAGACCAATGGAACAGACTAGAGACTCCAGGCATTAACCCAGACATATATGGTCAATTAATATTTGATAAAGGAGCCATGGACATACAATGGCGAAATGACAGTCTCTTCAACAGATGGTGCTGGCAAAACTGGACAGCTACATGTAGGAGAATGAAACTGGACCACTGTCTAACCCCATATACAAAAGTAAACTCAAAATGGATCAAAGACCTGAATGTAAGCCATGAAACCATTAAACTCGTGGAAAAAAACATAGGCAAAAACCTCCTAGACATAAACATCAACGACCTCTTCTTGAACATATCTCCCCGGGCAAGGAAAACAACAGCAAAAATGAATAAGTGGGACTATATTAAGCTGAAAAGCTTCTGTACAGCAAAAGACACCATCAATAGAACAAAAAGGAACCCTGCAGTATGGGAGAACATATTCATAAATGACAGATCCGATAAAGGCTTGATGTCCAAAATATATAAAGAGCTCACATGCCTCAACAAACAAAAATCAAATAATCCAATTAAAAAATGGGCAGAGGAACTGAACAGACAGTTCTCCAAAAAAGAAATACAGATGGCCAACAGACACATGAAAAGAGGTTCCACATCACTAATTATCAGAGAAATGCAAATTAAAACTACAATGAGGTATCACCTCACACCAGTAAGGATGGCTGCCATCCAAAAGACAAACAACAACAAATGTTGGCGAGGCTGTGGAGAAAGGGGAACCCGCCTACACTGCTGGTGGGAATGTAAACTAGTTCAACCATTGTGGAAAGCAGTATGGAGGTTCATCAAAATGCTCAAAACAGACTTACCATTTGACCCAGGAATTGCACTCCTAGGAATTTACCCTAAGAATGCAGCAATCAAGTATGAGAAAGACCAATGCACCCCTATGTTTATCGCAGCACTATTTACAATAGCCAAGAATTGGAAACAACCTAAATGTCCATCGGTAGATGAATGGATAAAGAAGATGTGGTACATATACACAATGGAATACTACTCAGCCATAAGAAAAGGGCAAATCCAACCATTTGCAGCAACATGGATGGAGCTGGAGGGTATTATGCTCAGTGAAACAAGCCAAGCAGAGAAAGAGAAATACCAAATGATTTCACTCATCTGTGGAGTATAAGAACAAAGGAAAACCTGAAGGAACAAAACAGCAGTGGAATCACAGAACCCAAGAATGGACTAACAGGTACCAAAGGGAAAGGGACTGGGGAGGATGGGTGGGTAGGGAGGGATAAGGGGGTATTAAGATCAGCATGCATGGGGGGGTGGGAGAAAGGGGAGGGCTGTACAACACAGAGAAGACAAGTAGTGATTCTACACCATTTTGCTATGCTGATGGACAGTGACTCTAAAGGGGTTTATAGCGGGGACCTGGTATAGGGGAGAGCCTAGTAAACATAATATTCTTCATGTAAGTGTAGATTAAAGATAACAAAAAAAAAAAGA